>NC_139575.1:17678887-18028887 GCF_946808225.1 Silurus aristotelis | reverse complement strand
TGCATAAACATTGAATCTGGAACAACCAAAGTTTGATATTATAAACACATGAGAAGTTAAATCACACATCAGTGGTTTTCGTTTCTTATTTTCTTTCTTTCTATATATATATATATATATCTAACTATAGCCATTCAAATTCATTTATAATGTAAATCTTTTTTCACAGGCCAACAACAAAACAACCAATAATAATAATAAAAATTTCCTTTAATTAAAAAAAGCAATCTTTCAACTATTACCAGTCCATGCCTTGGAGTAAGAAATGTGCATAAAGACAAAATTCATTTAAGCTCAGTTTGCTACACTCTGATTTACTCTGATGCACATTGGTTCAAGCCAATGTGCATCATGTCTGGGTTTAGGCTCTGAGCTGAGGAAATCCTCAGGATTGAGTGAAGGTATTCATCAGTGAGACAACTCCTGATGTGTTTATCTTCATTAAAGAGAACAGTTGCTCACATAGATACGAGATGCCGAACATAGAGCGTTTGAGCAGCTTGGGCATGGAATTGGTGCAGTGTGTCAGGGAGGAAACATGAAAACTGTGCAGCTGGCCTAAATTAAACACCCCTGTTCTACAGGAACAACATAACTATCTGTGAAGTTACTAAGAACTAAGAACAAAGGAGAAGAAATGAATTTGTTCACAGACACACTTACAGGGTCATTTATAAGGCATACTTTTCAAGAAAATCAGGATATCGTGAGGAAAGGTTAGCCAAAACCATTTAAAACGGTTGTTGTTGTTGTTGTTGTTTTCAAAAAACATTTATAACATTTGTGTTTCCTGTAGAATACCCTACAAAATAAAAAATGCATGAAAATGCACAAAAATGCTTGAAAACCCGGGGTCATTTTATGAGGTTAATGTCGACGCTTCTGCTGGAGAATGTGGGTGTCACTGCTGTGGCTGCAGTGAAAGAATTGAATTGTGTTAATTTAGTTTATTGCTTTAGTAGACATTTATTTATACTGTTTGAGATAACGTAATGTGATGCAGCTCTCTGTTAAACTGTGTTCCTCTAATATTTTGATCGTTTCTATAAATATGGCTTCACAATCTTCTTCTTCTTCTCCCATTAGGGGTCGCCACAGCAGATCATCCATCTCCATACCCCCATGTCCTCTACATCTGCCGCTTTCACACCAACTACCTGCATGTCTCCCCTCACCACATCCATAAACCTCCTCCTTGGCCTTCCTCTTTTTCTCCTTCCCGGTTGCTCCATCCTCAGCATTCTCCTACCGATATATCCCATGTCCCTCCTCTGCACATGTCCAAACCATCTCAATCTCGTCTCCCTCACCTTGTCTCCAAAACGTCCTACAGGCGCTGTCCCTCTAATAAACTTATTTCTAATCTTGTCCATCCTCGTCACTCCCAACAAAAACCACAACATCCTCTTCAGCTCTGCTACCTCCAGCTCCACCTAAGTGATGGTATTTGGTGGATTGGTGGATTGATTCACGTAGGGCACCACCGAAGGGCTAGGTGTGAAATGCATGTTCTGCCGCTGCTGTATGGCACTCAAAACCTCAAAAACAAAGCCCTCTAGAGAGTGGTGAGAACACCATAACTCATCACAGGCAACAGACTCCTTGGATATCTACTTGTCACTGTGCCTGAGTAAGAAAAAAAAACAAAAAACAGAAAATCACCTAAGAATTTAATCCAGCACAAAGTTAATTTTTTTGAATTTTTGAAAAAAAATGTTAGAAGCACCTAGTAACTAATGAACAGATTAAAGGATTATATATTTTATTTTACTTTTTTACCTTTTTATATGCAGGCGATGATTCTCATAAACAGCATGTAGAGTGGTCATCTGCAATCCAAATATCACATTACACAACTTAAGTGCAATAATCTGTGCTCCTCTTTTTCTATATTAAAGTATATATAGTACTTTTTATATTGCACTTAATTGGTCTATTACAATTCTTGCTCTGTATGTAAATAATAATAAGATAATTAGAAGCATATATTTGGGCTCCATGAGGCCTGCATATTTACAGTGTTGTGTGTCTCTCTCAGGTGCTGTTATAAAAAAATATCCTGAGGGTATTTCATAGTATTATAATTTTGCAGAGCTGCTGTGAGTTGCCCTGACAGGCATGATTCACATTTAGTGTTGTGTCAGGGGTGTCAGGTCATAATTGAAAGAGAGAGAGAGAGAGAGAGAGAGAGAGAGAGAGAGAGAGAGAGAGAGAGAGAGAGAGAGAAAACAAGGGTGAGAAAGTGAAAAGGTTTGTATTGTATTAGTATTGTAATTTGGTTGTAATCTATAAAATGACTGATAACATTCTGTAATGATATATCTATTTATCTAATATATATAATATGAATATGCATTGTTCCCTAGTTATGAGGTTTCTGAGCTAAAAGACTATGAAGTTACCTGAGGTGTTGGTGAATTTCTCCAAAGTCTTCTGTCAACAGTCAGGAAAACAAACTGCACAGATTAGATAACCAAATCTATCAGAAACATGGATCATCATATAAAAAAAGAAGGTATTATAGTTTAATTCTCTACACTATTTTTTGGCAGGCGTGCTGTGTCAGCATCAGCTATGGAGCATCAGTGAAAGTACAAACTGGTAATGTAGTTTATTGTGGAACAATCATGTTTTTTCAACCAGACCTAATATTTTAGCTATATAGTTATAATCTATAAGTAAATAAGTCATTCTGTAAGTTATGTGCTGTTTATGATAAAGCTGAATAAACATTTAAAAAGTCAATGGTGCATAGACACTGCTGCTTTATCCCAAAACCACAGTGACAGTTAAGTTCCTAAAGCTTGTGTTGAGAGTTTTTCACCAGTTACTAAGAGACTGGGACCGTCACACTAAAATGCAATAGATTTTCCACCCACTGCTTACTTTAAGCATTCTTTCATACTGAGCAGTCAGGTTACTTGATTATATCCCAAACTGCTGTAATAAATAGTATGTCTCTACACTATTGGTTGCATTATATAAGGAATTTTGATTAGTGTGCATTATGTAGTTTAGAACATAACCTTGAACTATATCTAAATGTGAGATTAGGGTGCAGTGGAGAAAAAGCACAGTTTTACCTAATGTTCATTGACAAGTGGTAGAATGAATCAATTTCCAAAATGTATGTTAAGCTTCAACTAAACATGAATGAGAATTAAAATTATGTTGCCAGTGGACTAATTCACTGTTTCCTGAAACAAATAGAAATAGGAGTAGGAGGAATATGAGATCAGAATAAATGAAAAGAATGTAATTTCTATATTGCTATAATTATATTACTTTTAGATTAGTGACATTGTGCTTAGTTGGCATACTGTACCTTATAACCACCAGGGTTTCCAGTCGCTCAAAACAAACATGACTTAATTTGGTGGGAGGGTTCCAGAGATCTTTCACTCGCATTAATAAAGTGTCTTGCCATGCATGCACACACTAACAAGTTAAGCTCCAGTTGGAATGTCTGTGTTCAGCATTCTGTAATACTTTAGAAATGATAAAATTTGTGATCAATAAAAAAACATTTCACATGCCTTTACTCAGGTCATACTACATTCAAAAGGACCTCTTATTGCTCATCTATTTTCAGTGAAAAGCTGAGTCCACTAGATGGCAGTGTGTGTGTGTGTGTGTGTGTGTGTGTGTGTGTGTGTGTGTGTGTGTGTGTGTGTGTGTGTGTGTGTTCGTTCGTTCTTGTTCTCCTATCCCGGTGGGGACCTCGACCCGAATGCACAATGACTTACGGGGACCCATGTCACCGTGGGGACCAAAATTGAGGTCCCCACCAACAAAGCCATACAAGCACCTCCCAAACAGTGTCTAGACATGCCCAGTGAGGTTTTTTCTGAAGACCCCATGGGGTCTATTTTCAAGACAAAATCTGTGTGACTGTGTAATCTATGCACCCCTAGAGGTCACACACGGTATTGCTGACCCCACCGTTACATTGTTCTGGAAGTGTGTGTCATGTTCTTCCCACTCTCTAGGATCATCTATATGTCAATAACAAAATATAAATTTAATGTATATTACAGAATAGATTATTAAACTATTTACTTATAAATGTATGTTAATTTATAAAATTAACAAAATTAAGTACATTTACTGTTGATGCACCAGAATGAAACTTCTGGGTACACTGAGCCACAAATTATGTTATTACTAAGCAAATTATTTTTGTTAGATTACATGAAAATGCATTAAATAATTTGAATATAATAGATCTGTTAAAACTGAAGCCCTTAATGTAATTTATTGTGGATCTGTCTATATTCAAACACTCATTATTAATGGCAATAGGAAATTAATCAAAAGAGGTTGGCCAACTCCAGGTCTTTCAATCCTAATTTCGCATGTTGTATGTTGTATGACAGTTGTATGCCAGGGGAATCTACATTCATTAATTGTCAATTTAGGTTAAAAAATACTTTAATGTGATTTGGTTACTGGAATATATTATTATTATTAGTAGTAGTAGTAGTAGAAATGTATAATAATTGTATTACATTTTAACCAAACTGCAGCCCTAACTCCTCCTCCCAAGCGGTCCTGGTTTTATCTGTTTTACAGCTATTGAGAGATAAAATGAAACTGTATATCCGGGAAATCAAACTACGCTGGTGTGGAGTAAACATGACTAAACTCTCCCAAGGTTGCTTGGGGGGTATAGAGGGAAAATTGGGAAGGCATTTAGATACAAAGCTGCGGACTTGGAAATATAGAAAAAAATTAGCTGCAGGCAGCCCATACTCCAAGGACAGGCTGGTGAAACTTCTAAAGATGCCATTTTCGTACAAATTATAAAGTTGCTTGATGCCTTTTTCAGGCCATAGTGAGAAAGCTGAATTTAAAAATTATGGGGGTAACAAATGATTTTTATTCAAGGGACCCAGTGCTGATAGAGCCCTAAATTTAAAGTGATGCCTAAACTGAAACCAAATCTTAAGTGTGTTCAGTACGTGCAGAGCAGATACAGAGGATGATCTACAAGACAGTAGCTCTAGATTGCACCAAGTGGATTCTGTTGAATTGGGCCAGAAGTGAAGATGTGCAGCCCAGTAGTATATTTGAAAATTGGGCAAAGCAAATTGGCAAAGCAAGCCCACCACTGAGCCTACATCTCTGCAATAGAGTCTTACGGATGCTGGGTGTTTTTCCACCCTAAAGAAAATAATTATTGATTCTATCTAAAGAATCAAAAAAATACTTAGGTAAAAATAATGGAAGTGATTGAAAAAAATAAAGAAACTTGGGCAGAACGTTCATTTAACTGCACTGCTTTTCCTGTTAAAGACAGAGGAAGACTGCAGATCCGACTTCATGTCTGCCATAAGCGGCGCAAGATTAGCATGAAAAAGTTTGGGTAAGGAACGGGTCACTGTAATCCCAAGGTATTTAAAGCCTGAACAGTTGAATTTGAATGGCAGATTCAGATGCTGAAGTTGTAGAGCGGTATTGTTTACCGGATAACACTCACTCTTATAAGAAATTCAGTTTGTATCCTGAGAAAGAGCAAAAATCATCCAAGATAGATAAAATGATAGGAACAGAGGCTGCAGGATGCATCACATATAGCAACAAATCATCAGCATATAAGGATACCTTATATTCTGCCCCCTTGCGAGTTATACCTTTAAAGGCTAATGAGTATTTAAGTTTAATGGATAATGGCTCAATTGGAAGGGCGAATAGCAGTGGGCACGATAGGTTTCACGCCCAAGACTGAAATAATCAGAGCTAATATTATTTGTATGAACACTGTCTTGCGGGGATTTATAAAGGAGGCAGATCCAGGAGACAAATAAATCACCACACCAAAATTTCTTTAATATTGCAAACAGGTATTCCCACTCGACTCTATCAAACGCTTTCTCAGCATCCAATGAGACTACAACCTCAGGGAAAGAAGATGACTGCTTAGAGTAAATTATATTGAAAAGTGTACGAGTGTTAAAAAATGAATGTTGCCCTTTTATGAATCCAGTCTGCTCCATAGATATGATACGTGGTAGTACATTTTCTAACCGGGATGCAATTATTTTCGCCAGCACTTTCACGTCGGCATTCAGCAGTGACAGCGGTCTGTACAACCCGCACAGGTTGGGATCCCTGCTCTTCTTCAAGAGAAGGGCTATTGAGGCTTGATTGAAAGTGGGTGGTAGTACACCCTGATCCAGAGATTCATTGAACACACCAAGGAGCAGCGATGCCAATTTAACGATGAACCTTTTTAAAAACTCGACTGGAAAACTATTTGGGCCTGGGGCTTTATTAGACTGCATCGCCCTTATTGAATCTCTGACTTCTTCAAGAGTTAGTGGAGAGTCCACGTCCATTACAGAGACCGTTATAATAACAGGAAAAATCGACACATTGAAGGAAATCACCCAGTCTCTTATTATCAGTAAGGCATTCAGATTTATAAAGAACAGAGTAATATGACTTAAATACTGCATTGATCTCTATGGGATCAGTAATGATAACATTTGAGTCATTATTAATCTGCGGTATTAGGCGTGATGCAGCCTGCCGTCTTAGTCAAGTCAAGTCAAGTCAAGTCAAGTCAAGTTTATTTCTATAGCACTTTTCACAACAGACATTGTCTCAAAGCAGCTTTACAGAAATCAACAGTCAAGGGGGAATGGTGTGTATTTAGCCCAGATGAGCAAGCCTGTGGCAAGGAAAAACTCCCTTAGATGTTATGAGGAAGAAACCTTGAGAGGACCCAGACTCAAAAGGGGAACCCATCCTCATTTGGGTGACATCAAGAGTTTGATAATAAATCTTACTTAGCTGATGAGCTAACAATCTGCTTGGTTTATCACCGTATTCGTAATACGATCCACGAGTTCATAGCAGCATGCGTTCAGTTTCTTTAGCGGAGAGGAGAATTCTGCTTGTAACTCAACACGTTGTTTGTATAGCTCTGGAGAAGGGTTGGACGCGTAGCTCTGATCGAGTTGGCCGATGAAATTTCCCTGAGTTTAGTTCTGTGCTTCCGATATATGAAAGCAGAGTACAAAACGATTTGCCCCTCTGAGATAGGCTTTTAGAGTCTCCCATAATAATGAGCATGGAGTAGAGTCAAGATGATTAAACAACAAGAATTCATCAATAGCTTTAGAAATAGACGCCCAGAAATCCTTGTCTGCTATGATATGCAAATCAAACCGCCAAGGAGATTGTGTAGGCCTATGGGTTGAGAATTGGATATCCAATGCTAGAGAAGCATGATCAGAGATCACAATGCCCAAATAATCTGTAGATACAACAGAGTGATTAAGATGGCTATCAATAAAAAAAAACAATTCAATTCTGGAATATGAATGATGCACCGGGGAGAAAAATTAGAATTTTTTGATCCCGGGATTGCGACATCTCCATGGGTCTACTAAGCTGTACTGTGACATGAAATCGGAGAACGATTTAGACATTGCAGATTGGGATACACCACGAGAACTAGAAAGATTCAAAACAGGGTTAAAAAACACAATTTAAATCACCACCAAAAATTATCAAATGGGTATTTAAAAAGGGAAGACTTCTCAGTAACATATTTGCAAAATCAGGATCATCACAGTTTGGAGCATAAATATTAACCAGCAAAACCTTGGTCTGTATCAACGTACCAGCCACAATGACATATCTGCCATTCCTATCTGCAATTATACGGGTAGGTAAAAACCGTATGCTTCTATTTACTAGGATGGCCACCCCTAGTGCCTTAGAATTGAAATTGGAATGGAAAGTTTGACCCACCCAAGGACGGTGAAGCCTATGGTGATCTTTGACACGGAGGTGTGTTTCCTGTAAAAATACTATGTCAGCACGTAAGTGTTTCCGGTGGGTAAAAACCCTAGACCGTTTAATAGGATTACCCATGCCCCTAATATTCCAGCTAAGGAACTGGACAGGTGTACCACTGCCAGCTAAACGTGAGTCGGTATTAGTGTCAGCCATTCATCCAAAAACAACTACACAAAAAAAAAAAGAAAACAGGACCTGTGAAGCCAGGGGGATCCCCATCCCCCCACCCCTGTGCGTGCACATCAGACACTCGAACACAAACACATATCCAGCACACAAGTAGAGTCCCCATTCTAACAGTAACCCTAGAGGACAGAAACATGAACTATCAAAAAAGAAACCTACCACCGCCCACACAAATAAATGTGCTAACGACACGGAGAACAAGTCCATCCTAAGCAAAAAGAGGGCTCCAGCAGATTTATTACAACATAAATTATGTGCAACTCAATCTAGTTTACGGCTACTCATCCCTGGTCTACATAAATATATAAACAATGTTTCTAGAGGAAAATAAATTCCCAACATAAATTGACCAAGCATTTATGAAACAAAAATTACGTTTTCAGGATTACTTACACTTTGATTCCCATAAAAATAATAAAAAAAAAAAAAAAAAACTAACACAACAACACACAAAGTGCATATAGTTAGAGACCAGCATTACCACGCGGAGTTTGTAAACAGGTCATTCACCAGGCTTTGGTACGGGCTGCAGAGTGCGATGTGACCTGTCCAGAACCTTCTCCTTTTCCAGACTTAGTGCCTCCCTCAACAGCGCGGCAACACTCGCGATAGTGGAGCTATTGGAACCCTCAGGGACACCGATTATCCGGATATTATCGTGCCGTGATCTAGCTTCCAGATCTTCGCATTTGGTCTCCAGTTTATTGAACTCAGCAGTAAGACGTTGTATGTCACGTTGCACTACAGCGATATCATCGGTGCAAACCGAAAGTGAGCGCTCAATTTCAACCACGGTGCCCTTTCGTTCCCGAACCGCAGCCTCATTCACAGCTTTATCGCTGGACAGCTGCGCCTTCACCGCCTGAAGCTCCGACTTTATTGTTAGTAAATTATCTCCCAATGTACATTCCAATGCATTTATTTCGGCCTTCAAACCTGGGTGATTTCGGACCTCATAGAGAACAGCAGCTCTGACTTTAATGAGTCAATATCAGCCTTAGAAGCTGCCTGTGGAACGATGGGCCCTTCACATGGAGGTGAATCACGTGAAGGTGAGGCCACAACTGTTGCACCAGGCCGCAGCTGCGACTGAGTTGTGCTACGGGCCTTAGTAGTTTTACCAGACATCATAATTACCTCCAGAGTCAAATATACAAACAACGAGGGTAAACCGAGGGATTGAGAGCAAAAAAAAAAGTGAAAAGCTCGAAATAATAACAATTATAACAATAATCCACCGTAACCTCCTAACACCACGTCCTACTACATGACAAGCTAGACAGCGCCCCTACTGGATTATCTTTTTGATAATTCACTGCATTATATACAAATGGTGTTAAGTCCCCCACTTACGATGGAAATATGCTACGAAGACTCCATTGTATGTCAAAAATGTTGTAAGTTGAAGATGGTACTATGACTATGACAACCTTTTCGGCTTCATGCTGATTTATAATTTTTATTTTCTGCTGTAAACTGATGGCTTTCCTCTTCTTTTTATCACTTTCAGCACTAGACATACTTGGGCATTTGGAAGACATGTTTTTATCACTTAAATTGCTGTTTGAAACCATTTGAAACAGATAGAAATACACACTGAAACAAGTTTGACTCCGTCAAATGCTAGCGAGAGTGGGGCATCCCAAAGGGGAGAGATACGCTCATCCCAGCTGCGCGTCCAACAAAATTTTGTCGTATCCTTATCGGCATCGTAACATTGAAAAATCGTAAGTCGAACCATTGTAACTCAGGAAATATCTGTATTAGATAACTACAGACATTTGGCAAAGCTCTGTGCTCTTTCAAGGCCTTAAAAGTGAACTACTAACACACTATTTTCATATAAATGTTTCATAACTTTATTATAAATGTATACATTTATTGTAATTGCTAACCACTTAGATAACAGAGCTACTCATCTTAACCTCAGTCTATATCTGACAGTCTCTGGCTAGTAGTGATGCCATGATATAGCTTTGGCATGACCTAATGGAGAAAGGGAAAATAGGGCCAGATACATATCTCTTTATAAAGCTAAATAGGTGAATAGTACAGATATAATCCAATCTGGATCCAGATTTAAAAAATCTACTGATCCAGCATCAAGATGTTAGTGCTTATGAAGTAGAGGAGCAATGATTTGCTAACAACATGGCTAAAGCCTCTGTAAGGTGCACACAGGTGGACTATATTGTATGCACAAGATGCAACTTTAAAGAGATTAAAGACTGTAAAGTGTGGGGAGGGGGGCAGTGTAGCTTGACAGCATCAGATGGTGGTCTGAAGAATGGCCCTGGGATTGAAGAAGAAGAGGAGGAGAGTGAGGACTGAAAGAAGAATAAGATATTCGAAACTGAAGGAGGAAGACTGTAGTGTGAGATTCAGGGAAGAGGTCAGACAGGGGCTCGGTGGTGGTGAGGAGATGCTGAATGATTGGGCGACTACTGCAAAAGTAATAGGAGAGACAGCTATAAAGGCACTTGGTGTGACATCTGGAAATAGAAAGGAAGATAAAGAAACGTTGTGGTGGAATGAGGAAGTGCAGGAAAGCATAAGGAGAAAGAGGTCGGCAAAACAGAATTGGGATTGACAGAGTGATTACAAAAGTAGACAGGAGTACAAGGAGATGCGGCAGCAGGTAAAGAGGGATGTGGCGAAAGCCAAGGAAAAGGCATAGAGGGAGCTGTATGAGAAGTTGGACACTAAGCAAGGAGAAAAGTTAAGAGCAATAAAGAATAGAGATGGAAATGTGTTGACTAGTGAGGAGAGTGTGTTGAGAAGATGGAGGGAGTATTTTGAGCAGCTGATGAATGAGGAAAATGGGAGAGAGAGAAGGTTGGATGGTGTGGAGTTGGTGAATCAGGAAGTGGATAGGATGCTGATCAGTAAACCAACACCTTAAACACTGCGCTATCACTTCTGACTTGTCCAAGCAGTTAATAAGCATAATAAAACAAAATGGCATCTTTTCCATACTTCAACCCCATGTAACTCATGTTAAAAATAGGCAAAACAAGTCTTTCAAAAAAGACAAAGTGAAGCAATCTCTTAAAGAGGTCTCTTTAATTAACAAATAGATTTACAGTTTTAGGTCACAAAGTTACATTAAACTTTAAATCTATGTGTTAATTAAAGAGACCTGTTTAAAAGATTGCTTTTTTTTTTTGTCTTTTTTGAAGACTTGTTTGGCCTACTTTTATTATGAGTTACATGGTGTTGAAGGATGGAAGAGAAGCCATGTTGTTTCATTAGGCTTATTGACTGCTTGCAGTAGTAGAAAGGTATAGCTCAGTGTGTAAGGTCTTGGTTTACTGATCTGCGGGTTGTGGGTTCAAACCTGGGTATTGCCATGATGCAATTTTTATTTTGCTTATTTTTTTAATCTAATAGTTTGTTTAATTTGTTACATTAAACTGTAAATCTATGTGTTAATTAAAGAGACTTGTTTAAAAGATTGCTTTTTTTTTTGTCTTTTTGGAATACTTGTTTGGCCTACTTTTAAAGAGTTACATGGTGTTGAAGGATGGAAAAGAAGCCATGTTGGTTCATTAGGCTTATTGACAGCTTTGACTCGTACATTGGGATAGCTCATTGGGCAAAGTGTTGGTTTACCCAACAGTAGGTCTTCACAAGATTGTGGGTTCAAATCCTCTTTTTGCAAAGCTGAAATTTCTATTTCGCTTTTTTTTTATCTAATAGTTTGTTTACTTTGTTACATTAAACTGTACATCTATTTGTAAATTAAAGAGACCTGTTTAAAAGATTGCTTTTTTTTTTTTTTTTTAAGACTTGTTTGGCCTACTTTTAATATTATTTAAATGGTGTTGAAGGATGGAAAAGAAGCCATGTTGGTTTTTCAGGCTTATTTACTGCTCGCTTTCATACATTGGGATAGCTCAGGAGCTAAGGTGTTGGTTTACTGATCAGCAGGTCCCCACAACATTGTTGGTTCAAACCCCAGTGTTGCCAAGGTTCATTTTTATATCGCTTTTTTTATCTAAAAGTTTGTTTACTTTGTTACATAAAACTGTAAATCTATTTGATAATCAAAGAGATGTGTTTAAAAGATTGCTTTTTTTTCTTTGTCTTGCTTGAAAGACTTGTTTGGCCTACTTTTAATGAGTTACATGGTGTTGAAGTATGGAAAAGAAGCCATATTGGTTCATTAGGCTTATTGACTGCTTGCACTAGTACCTAAAGATAGCTCAGTGGGTAAGGTGTTGGTTTACCTAACAGCAGGTCCCCACAATGTTGTGGGTTCAAGCCCCATTGTTGCCAAAGTTAATTTTTTTATTTAAATTTTTTTATCTAATAGTTTGTTTAATTTGTTTCATAAAACTGTACATCTATTTGATAATAAAAGAGATGTGTTTCAAAGATTGCGTTTTTCTTTGTCTTGCTTGAAAGACTTGTTTAGCCTACTTTTAATATTAGTTACATGGTGTTGAAGTATGGAAAAAAAGCCATATTGGTTCATTAGGCTTATTGACTGCTTGCACTAGTACCTAGAGATTTGCTTGCACTAGCACCTAGAGATAGCTCAGTGGGTAAGTTGTTGGTTTACCGATCAGCAGGTCCCCACAAGGTTGTTGGTTCAAACCCCATTGTCGCCAAAGTTAATTTTTTATTTAGCTTTTTTTATCTAAAAGTTTGTTTACTTTGTTACATAAAACTGTACATCCATTTGATAATTAAAGAGATGTGTTTAAAAGATTGCTTTTTTCTTTGTCTTGCTTGAAAGACTTGTTTGGCCTACTTTTAATGAGTTACATGGTGTTGAACTATGGAAAAGAAGCCATATTGGTTCATTAGGCTTATTGACTGCTTGCACTAGTACCTAGAGATAGCTTAGTGGGTAAGGTGTTGGTTTACCGATCAGCAGGTCCCCACAAGGTTGTGGGTTCAAGCCCCGGTGTCGCCAAGGTAAAGTTTTTATTTCGCTTTTTTAATCAAATAGTTTTTTTTACATTGTTACATAAAACTGTACATCTATTTGATAATTAAAGAGATGTGTTTTAAAGATTGCTTTTTTTTCTTTGTCTTGTTTAAAAGACTTGTTTGGCCTACTTTTAATGAGTTACATGGTGTTGAAGTATGGAAAAGAAGCCATATTGGTTCATTAGGCTTATTGACTGCTTGCACTAGTACCTAGAGATAGCTCAGTGGGTAATGTGTTGGTTTACCGATTAGCAGGTCCCCACAATGTTGTGGGTTCAAACCCCGGTGTTGCCAAGGTTAATTTTTATTTCGCTTTTTTTTATCTAAAAGTTTGTTTACTTTGTTACATAAAACTGTACATCTATTTGATAATTAAAGAGATGTGTTTAGAAGATTGCTTTTTTCTTTGTCTTGCTTGAAAGACTTGTTTGGCCTACTTTTAATATGAGTTACATAGTGTTGAAGTATGGAAAAGAAGCCATATTGGTTCATAAGGCTTATTGACTGCTTGCATTTGTACCTAGAGATAGCTCAGTGGGTAAGGTGTTGGTTTACCGATCAGCAGGTCCCCACAAGGTTGTGGGTTCAAACCCCAGTGTCGTCAAGGTTAATTTTTATTTAGCTTTTTTTATCTAAAAGTTTGTTTACTTTGTTACATGAAACTGTAAATGTATTTGATAATGAAAGAGTTGTGTTGAAAAGATTGTTGTTTTTCTTTGACTTGCTTAAAAGACTTGTTTGGCCTACTTTTATTGAGTTACATGGTGTTGAAGTACGGAAAAGAAGCCATATTGGTTCATTAGTCTTATTGACTGATTGCACTAGTATCTAGAGATAGCTCAGTGGGTAAGGTGTTGGTTTACTGATCAGCAGGTCCCCACAAGGTTGTGGGTTCAAACCCCATTGTCACCAAGGGTAATTTTTATTTCGTTTTTTTTTATCTAAAAGTTTGTTTACTTTGTTACATAAAACTGTAAATCTATTTGAAAATTACAGAGATGTGTTTAAAAGATTGTTTTTTTTTCTTTGTCTTGCTTGAAAGACTTGTTTGGCCTACTTTTAATGTTTCATGGTGTTGAAGTATAGAAAAGAAGCCATATTGGTTCATTAGGCTTATTGACTGCTTGCACTAGTACCTAGAGATAGCTGAGTGGTTAAGGTGTTGGTTTACCTAACAGCAGGTCCCCACAAGGTTGTGGGTTCAAGCCCCATTGTTGCCAAAGTTAATTTTTTTATTTAAATTTTTTTATCTAATAGTTTTTTTTTAATTTGTTTCATAAAACTGTACATCTATTTGATAATAAAAGAGATGTGTTTCAAAGATTGCTTTTTTCTTTGTTTTGCTTGAAAGACTTGTTTGGCCTACTTTTATTATGAGTTACATGGTGTTGAAGTATGGAAAAAAAGCCATATTGGTTCATAAGGCTTATTGACTGCTTGCACTAGTACCTAGAGATTTGCTTGCACTAGCACCTAGAGATAGCTCAGTGGGTAAGTTGTTGGTTTACCGATCAGCAGGTCCCCACAAGGTTGTTGATTCAAACCCCATTGTCGCCAAAGTTAATTTTTTATTTAGCTTTTTTTATCTAAAAGTTTGTTTACTTTGTTACATAAAACTGTACATCCATTTGATAATTAAAGAGATGTGTTTAAAAGATTGCTTTTTTCTTTGTCTTGCTTGAAAGACTTGTTTGGCCTACTTTTAATGAGTTACATGGTGTTGAACTATGGAAAAGAAGCCATATTGGTTCATTAGGCTTATTGACTGCTTGCGCTAGTACCTAGAGATAGCTTAGTGGGTAAGGTGTTGGTTTACCGATCAGCAGGTCCCCACAAGGTTGTGGGTTCAAGCCCCGGTGTCGCCAAGGTAAAATTTTTATTTCGCTTTTTTAATCAAATAGTTTTTTTTTACATTGTTACATAAAACTGTACATCTATTTGATAATTAAAGAGATGTGTTTTAAAGATTGCTTTTTTTTCTTTGTCTTGCTTAAAAGACTTGTTTGGCCTACTTTTAATGAGTTACATTGTGTTGAAGTATGGAAAAGAAGCCATATTGGTTCATTAGGCTTATTGACTGCTTGCACTAGTACCTAGAGATAGCTCAGTGGGTAATGTGTTGGTTTACCGATTAGCAGGTCCCCACAATGTTGTGGGTTCAAACCCCGGTGTTGCCAAGGTTAATTTTTATTTCGCTTTTTTTTTATCTAAAAGTTTGTTTACTTTGTTACATAAAACTGTACATCTATTTGATAATTAAAGAGATGTGTTTAGAAGATTGCTTTTTTCTTTGTCTTGCTTGAAAGACTTGTTTGGCCTACTTTTAATATGAGTTACATAGTGTTGAAGTATGGAAAAGAAGCCATATTGGTTCATAAGGCTTTTTGACTGCTTGCATTTGTACCTAGAGATAGCTCAGTGGGTAAGGTGTTGGTTTACCGATCAGCAGGTCCCCACAAGGTTGTGGGTTCAAACCCCAGTGTTGCCAAGGTTAATTTTTATTTAGCTTTTTTTATCTAAAAGTTTGTTTACTTTGTTACATAAAACTGTAAATGTATTTGATAATGAAAGAGTTGTGTTTAAAAGATTGTTGTTTTTCTTTGACTTGCTTGAAAGACTTGTTTGGCCTACTTTTATTGAGTTACATGGTGTTGAAGTACGGAAAAGAAGCCATATTGGTTCATTAGGCTTATTGACTGATTGCACTAGTATCTAGAGATAGCTCAGTGGGTAAGGTGTTGGTTTACTGATCAGCAGGTCCCCACAACGTTGTGGGTTCAAACCCCATTGTCACCAAGGGTAATTTTTATTTCGTTTTTTTTTATCTAAAAGTTTTTTTACTTTGTTACATAAAACTGTAAATCTATTTGAAAATTAAAGAGATGTGTTTAAAAGATTGTTTTTTTTTCTTTGTCTTGCTTGAAAGACTTGTTTGGCCTACTTTTAATGTTTCATGGTGTTGAAGTATAGAAAAGAAGCCATATTGGTTCATTAGGCTTATTGACTGCTTGCACTAGTACCTAGAGATAGCTCAGTGGGTAAGGTGTTGGTTTTCCCGATTAGCAGGTCCCCACATTGTTGTGGATTCAACCCCGGTGTTGCCAAGGTAAATTTTTATTTTGCTTTTTTTAATCCAAAAGTTTTTTTTACATTGTTACATAAAACTGGACATCAATTCGATAAATAAAAAGATGTGTTTAAAAGATTGCTTTTTTCTTTGACTCGCTTGAAAGACTTGTTTGGCCTACTTTTAATATGAGTTTCATGGGGTTGAAGTATGGAAAAGAAGCCATATTGGTTCATTAGGCTCATTGACTACTTGCACTAGTACCTAGAGATAACTCAGTGGGTAAGGTGTTGGTCTACTGATCAGCAGGTCCCCACAACATTGTTGGTTCAAACCCCGGTGTTGCCAAGGTTCTTTTTTATATCGCTTTATTTATCTAAAAGTTTGTTTACTCTGTTACATAAAACTGTAAATGTATTTGATAATTAAAGAGATGTGTTTAAAAGATTCCTTTTTTTTCCTTTGTCTTGTTTAAAAGACTTGTTTGGCCTACTTTTAATGAGTTACATGGTGTTGAAGTATGGAAAAGAAGCCATATTGGTTCATTAGGCTTATTGACTGCTTGTACTAGTACCTAGAGATAGCTCAGTGGGTAAGGTGTTGGTTTACCGATTAGCAGGTCCCCACAATGTTGTGGGTTCAAACCCCGGTGTTGCCAAGGTTAATTTTTATTTAACTTTTTTTTATCTAAAAGTTTGTTTACTTTGTTACATAAAACTGTACATCTATTTGATAAATAAAGAGATGTGTTTAGAAGATTGCTTTTTTCTTTGTCTTGCTTGAAAGACTTGTTTGACCTACTTTTAATATGAGTTACATAGTGTTGAAGTATGGAAAAGAAGCCATATTGGTTCATAAGGCTTATTGACTGCTTGCACTAGTACCTAGAGATTTGCTTGCACTAGTACCTAGAGATAGCTCAGTGGGTAAGGTGTTGGTTTACTGATTAGCAGGTCCCCACATTGTTGTGGGTTAAAACCCGTGTGTTGCCAAGATTAATTTTTATTTCGCTTTTTTTTATCTAAAAATTTCTTTACTTTGTTACACAAAACTGTACATCTATTTGATAATTAAAGAGATGTGTTTAAAAGATTGCTTTTTTCTTTATCTTGCTTGAAAGACTTGTTTGGCCTACTTTTAATATGAGTTACATAGTGTTGAAATATGGAAAAGTAGTCATATTGGTTCATTAGGCTTATTGACTGCTTCCATTAGTACCTAGAGATAGCTCAGTGGGTAAGGTGTTGGTTTACTGATCAGCAGGTCCCCACAAGGTTGTAGGTTCAAACCTCATTGTCTCCAAGGTTAATTTTTAATTTGGTTTTTTTATCTAAAAGTTTGTTTACTTTGTTACATAAAACTGTAAATCTATTTGATAATTAAAGAGATGTGTTTAAAAGATTGCTTTT
Organism: Silurus aristotelis; assembly: GCF_946808225.1. Taxonomy (NCBI): domain Eukaryota; kingdom Metazoa; phylum Chordata; class Actinopteri; order Siluriformes; family Siluridae; genus Silurus; species Silurus aristotelis. Next base: position 18,011,478 of record NC_139575.1, on the reverse strand, counting down.
TTCTTTGTCTTGCTTGAAAGATTTGTTTGGACTTCTTTTAATATGAGTTACATGTTGTTGAAGTATGGAAAAGAAGCCATATTGGTTCATAAGGCTTATTGACTGCTTGCACTAGTACTTAGAGATAGCTTAGGGTGTAAGGTGTTGGTTTACCGATCAGCAGGACTCCACAACCTTGTGGGTTCAAGCCAAGGTAAAGTTTTAATTTCGCTTTTTTAATCAAATAGTTTTTTTTACATTGTTACATAAAACTGGACATCTATTTGATAAATAAAAAGATGTGTTTAAAAGATTGCTTTTTTCTTTGACTCGCTTGAAAGACTTGTTTGGCCTACTTTTAATTTGAGTTACATGGTGTTGAAGTATGAAAAAGAAGCCATATTGGTTCATTAGGATTATTGACTGCTTGCACTAATACCTAGAGATAGCTCAGTAGGTAAGGTGTTGGTTTACCGATCAGCAGGTCCCAACAATGTTGTAGGTTCAAACCCCGTTGTTGCCAAGGTTAATTTTTATTTCGCTTTTTTTATCTAAACGTTTGTTTACTTTGTTACATAAAACTGTACATCTATTTGATAATTAAAGAGATGTGTTTAAAAGATTGCTTTTTTCTTTGTCTTGCTTGAAAGACTTGTTTGGCCTACTTTTAATGAGTTACATGGTGTTGAAGTATGGAAAAGAAGCCATATTGGTTCATTAGGGTTATTGACTGCTTTCATTTTTACCTAGAGATAGCTCAGTGGGTAAGGTGTTGGTTTACCGATCAGCGGGTCCCCACAACGTTGTGGGTTCAAACCCCAATGTCGACAAAGTTACTTTTTATTTAGCTTTTTTTATCTAAAAGTTTGTTTACTTTGTTACATAAAACTGTAAATGTATTTGATAATGAAAGAGATGTGTTTAAAAGATTGTTGTTTTTCTTTGACTTGCTTGAAAGACTTGTTTGGCCTACTTTTATTGAGTTACATGGTGTTGAAGTATGGAAAAAAAGCCATATTGGTTCATTAGGCTTATTGACTGCTTGCACTAGTACCTAGAGATAGCTCCGTGGGTAAGGTGTTGGTTTACCGATTAGCAGGTCCGCACATTGTTGTGGGTTCAACCCCATTGTTGCCAAGGTAAATTTTTATTTTGCTTTTTTTTATCCAAAAGTTTTTTTACATTGTTACATAAAACTGGACATCAATTCGATAAATAAAAAGATGTGTTTAAAAGATTGCTTTTTTCTTTGACTCGCTTGAAAGACTTGTTTGGCCTACTTTTAATATGAGTTACATGGGGTTGAAGTATGGAAAAGAAGCCATATTGGTTCATTAGGATTATTGACTGCTTGCTTTAGTACCTAGAGATAGCTCAGGGGGTAAGGTGTTGGTTTACCAATCAGCAGGTCCCCACAATGTTGTGGGTTCACACCCGGTGTTGCCAAGGTTCATTTTTATTTTGCTTTTTTTTATTATCTAAAAGTTTGTTTACTTTGTTACATAAAACTGTACATCTATTTGATAATTAAAGAGATGTGTTTAAAAGATTGCTTTTCTTTCTTTGTCTTGCTTGAAAGACTTGTTTGGCCTACTTTTAATGAGTTACATTGTGTTGAAGTATGGAAAAGAAGCCATATTGGTTCATTAGGCTCATTGAATGCTTGCACTAGTACCTAGAGATAGCTTAGTGGGTAAGGTGTTGGTTTACTGATCAGCAGGTCCCCACAACATTGTTGGTTCAAACCCTGGTGTTGCCAAGGTTCATTTGCATATTGCTTTATTTATCTAAAAGTTTGTTTACTTTGTTGCATAAAACTGTAAATCTATTTGATAATCAAAGAGATGTGTTTAAAAGATTGCTTTTTTTTCTTTGTCTTGCTTGAAAGACTTGTTTGGCCTACTTTTAATGAGTTAAATGGTGTTGAAGTATGGAAAAGAAGCTATATTGGTTCATTAGGCTTATTGACTGCTTGCACTAGTACCTAGAGATAGCTCAGTGGGTAAGGTGTTGGTTTACCTATTAACAGGTCCCCACGTTGTTGTGGGTTCAAACCCCAGTGTTGCCAAAGTTAATTTTTATTTCGGTTTTTTTATCTAAAAGTTTGTTTACTTTGTTACATAAAACTGTAAATGTATTTGATAATTAAAGAGATGTGTTTAAAATATTGTTTTTTTCTTTGACTTGCTTGAAAGACTTGTTTGGCCTACTTTTAATGAGTTACATGGTGTTGAAGTATGGAAAAGAAGCCATATTGGTTCATTAGGCTTATTAACTTCTTGCACTAGTACCTAGAGATAGCTCAGTGGGTAAGGTGTTGGTTTACCTAACAGCAGGTCCCCACAAGTTTGTGGGTTCAAGCCCCATTGTTGCCAAAGATAATTTTTTTATTTAAATTTTTTATCTAATAGTTTGTTTAATTTGTTTCATAAAACTGTACATCTATTTGATAATAAAAGAGATGTGTTTCAAAGATTGCTTTTTTCTTTGTCTTGCTTGAAAGACTTGTTTGGCCTACTTTTAATGAGTTACATAGTGTTGAACTATGGAAAAGAAGCCATATTGGTTCATTAGGCTTATTGACTGCTTGCACTAGTACCTAGAGATAGCTCAGTGGGTAAGGTGTTGGTTTACCGATTAACAGGACCCCACGTTGTTGTGGGTTCAAACCCCAGTGTTGCCAAAGTTAATTTTTATTTCGGTTTTTTTATCTAAAAGTTTGTTTACTTTGTTACATAAAACTGTAAATGTATTTGATAATTAAAGAGATGTGTTTAAAATATTGTTTTTTTTCTTTGACTTGCTTGAAAGACTTGTTTGGCCTACTTTTAATGAGTTACATGGTGTTGAAGTATGGAAAAGAAGCCATATTGGTTCATTAGGCTTATTAACTTCTTGCACTAGTACCTAGAGATAGCTCAGTGGGTAAGGTGTTGGTTTACCTAACAGCAGGTCCCCACAAGGTTGTGGGTTCAAGCCCCATTGTTGCCAAAGATAATTTTTTTATTTAAATTTTTTTATCTAATAGTTTGTTTAATTTGTTTCATAAAACTGTACATCTATTTGATAATAAAAGAGATGTGTTTCAAAGATTGCGTTTTTCTTTGTCTTGCTTGAAAGACTTGTTTAGCCTACTTTTAATATTAGTTACATGGTGTTGAAGTATGGAAAAAAAGCCATATTGGTTCATTAGGCTTATTGACTGCTTGCACTAGTACCTAGAGATTTGCTTGCACTAGCACCTAGAGATAGCTCAGTGGGTAAGTTGTTGGTTTACCGATCAGCAGGTCCCCACAAGGTTGTTGGTTCAAACCCCATTGTCGCCAAAGTTAATTTTTTATTTAGCTTTTTTTATCTAAAAGTTTGTTTACTTTGTTACATAAAACTGTACATCCATTTGATAATTAAAGAGATGTGTTTAAAAGATTGCTTTTTTCTTTGTCTTGCTTGAAAGACTTGTTTGGCCTACTTTTAATGAGTTACATGGTGTTGAACTATGGAAAAGAAGCCATATTGGTTCATTAGGCTTATTGACTGCTTGCACTAGTACCTAGAGATAGCTTAGTGGGTAAGGTGTTGGTTTACCGATCAGCAGGTCCCCACAAGGTTGTGGGTTCAAGCCCCGGTGTCGCCAAGGTAAAGTTTTTATTTCGCTTTTTTAATCAAATAGTTTTTTTTACATTGTTACATAAAACTGTACATCTATTTGATAATTAAAGAGATGTGTTTTAAAGATTGCTTTTTTTTCTTTGTCTTGTTTAAAAGACTTGTTTGGCCTACTTTTAATGAGTTACATGGTGTTGAAGTATGGAAAAGAAGCCATATTGGTTCATTAGGCTTATTGACTGCTTGCACTAGTACCTAGAGATAGCTCAGTGGGTAATGTGTTGGTTTACCGATTAGCAGGTCCCCACAATGTTGTGGGTTCAAACCCCGGTGTTGCCAAGGTTAATTTTTATTTCGCTTTTTTTTATCTAAAAGTTTGTTTACTTTGTTACATAAAACTGTACATCTATTTGATAATTAAAGAGATGTGTTTAGAAGATTGCTTTTTTCTTTGTCTTGCTTGAAAGACTTGTTTGGCCTACTTTTAATATGAGTTACATAGTGTTGAAGTATGGAAAAGAAGCCATATTGGTTCATAAGGCTTATTGACTGCTTGCATTTGTACCTAGAGATAGCTCAGTGGGTAAGGTGTTGGTTTACCGATCAGCAGGTCCCCACAAGGTTGTGGGTTCAAACCCCAGTGTCGTCAAGGTTAATTTTTATTTAGCTTTTTTTATCTAAAAGTTTGTTTACTTTGTTACATGAAACTGTAAATGTATTTGATAATGAAAGAGTTGTGTTGAAAAGATTGTTGTTTTTCTTTGACTTGCTTAAAAGACTTGTTTGGCCTACTTTTATTGAGTTACATGGTGTTGAAGTACGGAAAAGAAGCCATATTGGTTCATTAGTCTTATTGACTGATTGCACTAGTATCTAGAGATAGCTCAGTGGGTAAGGTGTTGGTTTACTGATCAGCAGGTCCCCACAAGGTTGTGGGTTCAAACCCCATTGTCACCAAGGGTAATTTTTATTTCGTTTTTTTTTATCTAAAAGTTTGTTTACTTTGTTACATAAAACTGTAAATCTATTTGAAAATTACAGAGATGTGTTTAAAAGATTGTTTTTTTTTCTTTGTCTTGCTTGAAAGACTTGTTTGGCCTACTTTTAATGTTTCATGGTGTTGAAGTATAGAAAAGAAGCCATATTGGTTCATTAGGCTTATTGACTGCTTGCACTAGTACCTAGAGATAGCTGAGTGGTTAAGGTGTTGGTTTACCTAACAGCAGGTCCCCACAAGGTTGTGGGTTCAAGCCCCATTGTTGCCAAAGTTAATTTTTTTATTTAAATTTTTTTATCTAATAGTTTTTTTTTAATTTGTTTCATAAAACTGTACATCTATTTGATAATAAAAGAGATGTGTTTCAAAGATTGCTTTTTTCTTTGTTTTGCTTGAAAGACTTGTTTGGCCTACTTTTATTATGAGTTACATGGTGTTGAAGTATGGAAAAAAAGCCATATTGGTTCATAAGGCTTATTGACTGCTTGCACTAGTACCTAGAGATTTGCTTGCACTAGCACCTAGAGATAGCTCAGTGGGTAAGTTGTTGGTTTACCGATCAGCAGGTCCCCACAAGGTTGTTGATTCAAACCCCATTGTCGCCAAAGTTAATTTTTTATTTAGCTTTTTTTATCTAAAAGTTTGTTTACTTTGTTACATAAAACTGTACATCCATTTGATAATTAAAGAGATGTGTTTAAAAGATTGCTTTTTTCTTTGTCTTGCTTGAAAGACTTGTTTGGCCTACTTTTAATGAGTTACATGGTGTTGAACTATGGAAAAGAAGCCATATTGGTTCATTAGGCTTATTGACTGCTTGCGCTAGTACCTAGAGATAGCTTAGTGGGTAAGGTGTTGGTTTACCGATCAGCAGGTCCCCACAAGGTTGTGGGTTCAAGCCCCGGTGTCGCCAAGGTAAAATTTTTATTTCGCTTTTTTAATCAAATAGTTTTTTTTTACATTGTTACATAAAACTGTACATCTATTTGATAATTAAAGAGATGTGTTTTAAAGATTGCTTTTTTTTCTTTGTCTTGCTTAAAAGACTTGTTTGGCCTACTTTTAATGAGTTACATTGTGTTGAAGTATGGAAAAGAAGCCATATTGGTTCATTAGGCTTATTGACTGCTTGCACTAGTACCTAGAGATAGCTCAGTGGGTAATGTGTTGGTTTACCGATTAGCAGGTCCCCACAATGTTGTGGGTTCAAACCCCGGTGTTGCCAAGGTTAATTTTTATTTCGCTTTTTTTTTATCTAAAAGTTTGTTTACTTTGTTACATAAAACTGTACATCTATTTGATAATTAAAGAGATGTGTTTAGAAGATTGCTTTTTTCTTTGTCTTGCTTGAAAGACTTGTTTGGCCTACTTTTAATATGAGTTACATAGTGTTGAAGTATGGAAAAGAAGCCATATTGGTTCATAAGGCTTTTTGACTGCTTGCATTTGTACCTAGAGATAGCTCAGTGGGTAAGGTGTTGGTTTACCGATCAGCAGGTCCCCACAAGGTTGTGGGTTCAAACCCCAGTGTTGCCAAGGTTAATTTTTATTTAGCTTTTTTTATCTAAAAGTTTGTTTACTTTGTTACATAAAACTGTAAATGTATTTGATAATGAAAGAGTTGTGTTTAAAAGATTGTTGTTTTTCTTTGACTTGCTTGAAAGACTTGTTTGGCCTACTTTTATTGAGTTACATGGTGTTGAAGTACGGAAAAGAAGCCATATTGGTTCATTAGGCTTATTGACTGATTGCACTAGTATCTAGAGATAGCTCAGTGGGTAAGGTGTTGGTTTACTGATCAGCAGGTCCCCACAACGTTGTGGGTTCAAACCCCATTGTCACCAAGGGTAATTTTTATTTCGTTTTTTTTTATCTAAAAGTTTTTTTACTTTGTTACATAAAACTGTAAATCTATTTGAAAATTAAAGAGATGTGTTTAAAAGATTGTTTTTTTTTCTTTGTCTTGCTTGAAAGACTTGTTTGGCCTACTTTTAATGTTTCATGGTGTTGAAGTATAGAAAAGAAGCCATATTGGTTCATTAGGCTTATTGACTGCTTGCACTAGTACCTAGAGATAGCTCAGTGGGTAAGGTGTTGGTTTTCCCGATTAGCAGGTCCCCACATTGTTGTGGATTCAACCCCGGTGTTGCCAAGGTAAATTTTTATTTTGCTTTTTTTAATCCAAAAGTTTTTTTTACATTGTTACATAAAACTGGACATCAATTCGATAAATAAAAAGATGTGTTTAAAAGATTGCTTTTTTCTTTGACTCGCTTGAAAGACTTGTTTGGCCTACTTTTAATATGAGTTTCATGGGGTTGAAGTATGGAAAAGAAGCCATATTGGTTCATTAGGCTCATTGACTACTTGCACTAGTACCTAGAGATAACTCAGTGGGTAAGGTGTTGGTCTACTGATCAGCAGGTCCCCACAACATTGTTGGTTCAAACCCCGGTGTTGCCAAGGTTCTTTTTTATATCGCTTTATTTATCTAAAAGTTTGTTTACTCTGTTACATAAAACTGTAAATGTATTTGATAATTAAAGAGATGTGTTTAAAAGATTCCTTTTTTTTCCTTTGTCTTGTTTAAAAGACTTGTTTGGCCTACTTTTAATGAGTTACATGGTGTTGAAGTATGGAAAAGAAGCCATATTGGTTCATTAGGCTTATTGACTGCTTGTACTAGTACCTAGAGATAGCTCAGTGGGTAAGGTGTTGGTTTACCGATTAGCAGGTCCCCACAATGTTGTGGGTTCAAACCCCGGTGTTGCCAAGGTTAATTTTTATTTAACTTTTTTTTATCTAAAAGTTTGTTTACTTTGTTACATAAAACTGTACATCTATTTGATAAATAAAGAGATGTGTTTAGAAGATTGCTTTTTTCTTTGTCTTGCTTGAAAGACTTGTTTGACCTACTTTTAATATGAGTTACATAGTGTTGAAGTATGGAAAAGAAGCCATATTGGTTCATAAGGCTTATTGACTGCTTGCACTAGTACCTAGAGATTTGCTTGCACTAGTACCTAGAGATAGCTCAGTGGGTAAGGTGTTGGTTTACTGATTAGCAGGTCCCCACATTGTTGTGGGTTAAAACCCGTGTGTTGCCAAGATTAATTTTTATTTCGCTTTTTTTTATCTAAAAATTTCTTTACTTTGTTACACAAAACTGTACATCTATTTGATAATTAAAGAGATGTGTTTAAAAGATTGCTTTTTTCTTTATCTTGCTTGAAAGACTTGTTTGGCCTACTTTTAATATGAGTTACATAGTGTTGAAATATGGAAAAGTAGTCATATTGGTTCATTAGGCTTATTGACTGCTTCCATTAGTACCTAGAGATAGCTCAGTGGGTAAGGTGTTGGTTTACTGATCAGCAGGTCCCCACAAGGTTGTAGGTTCAAACCTCATTGTCTCCAAGGTTAATTTTTAATTTGGTTTTTTTATCTAAAAGTTTGTTTACTTTGTTACATAAAACTGTAAATCTATTTGATAATTAAAGAGATGTGTTTAAAAGATTGCTTTTTTCTTTGTCTTGCTTGAAAGATTTGTTTGGACTTCTTTTAATATGAGTTACATGTTGTTGAAGTATGGAAAAGAAGCCATATTGGTTCATAAGGCTTATTGACTGCTTGCACTAGTACTTAGAGATAGCTTAGGGTGTAAGGTGTTGGTTTACCGATCAGCAGGACTCCACAACCTTGTGGGTTCAAGCCAAGGTAAAGTTTTAATTTCGCTTTTTTAATCAAATAGTTTTTTTTACATTGTTACATAAAACTGGACATCTATTTGATAAATAAAAAGATGTGTTTAAAAGATTGCTTTTTTCTTTGACTCGCTTGAAAGACTTGTTTGGCCTACTTTTAATTTGAGTTACATGGTGTTGAAGTATGAAAAAGAAGCCATATTGGTTCATTAGGATTATTGACTGCTTGCACTAATACCTAGAGATAGCTCAGTAGGTAAGGTGTTGGTTTACCGATCAGCAGGTCCCAACAATGTTGTAGGTTCAAACCCCGTTGTTGCCAAGGTTAATTTTTATTTCGCTTTTTTTATCTAAACGTTTGTTTACTTTGTTACATAAAACTGTACATCTATTTGATAATTAAAGAGATGTGTTTAAAAGATTGCTTTTTTCTTTGTCTTGCTTGAAAGACTTGTTTGGCCTACTTTTAATGAGTTACATGGTGTTGAAGTATGGAAAAGAAGCCATATTGGTTCATTAGGGTTATTGACTGCTTTCATTTTTACCTAGAGATAGCTCAGTGGGTAAGGTGTTGGTTTACCGATCAGCGGGTCCCCACAACGTTGTGGGTTCAAACCCCAATGTCGACAAAGTTACTTTTTATTTAGCTTTTTTTATCTAAAAGTTTGTTTACTTTGTTACATAAAACTGTAAATGTATTTGATAATGAAAGAGATGTGTTTAAAAGATTGTTGTTTTTCTTTGACTTGCTTGAAAGACTTGTTTGGCCTACTTTTATTGAGTTACATGGTGTTGAAGTATGGAAAAAAAGCCATATTGGTTCATTAGGCTTATTGACTGCTTGCACTAGTACCTAGAGATAGCTCCGTGGGTAAGGTGTTGGTTTACCGATTAGCAGGTCCGCACATTGTTGTGGGTTCAACCCCATTGTTGCCAAGGTAAATTTTTATTTTGCTTTTTTTTATCCAAAAGTTTTTTTACATTGTTACATAAAACTGGACATCAATTCGATAAATAAAAAGATGTGTTTAAAAGATTGCTTTTTTCTTTGACTCGCTTGAAAGACTTGTTTGGCCTACTTTTAATATGAGTTACATGGTGTTGAAGTATGGAAAAGAAGCCATATTGGTTCATTGGGCTTATTGACTGCTTTTACTAGTATCTAGAGATAGCTCAGTGGGTAAGGTGTTGGTTTACCGATCAGCAGGTCCCCACAAGGTTGTGGGTTCAAACACCATTGTCGCCAAAGTAAATTTTTTATTTAGCTTTTTTTAATTTAATTGTTTGTTTACTTTGTTACATAAAACTGTACATCTATTTAATAATTAAAGAGATGTGTTTCAAAGATTGCTTTTTTCTTTGTCTTGCTTGAAAGACTTGTTTGGCCTACTTTTAATGAGTTACATGGTGTTGAAGTATGGAAAAGAAGCCATATTGGTTCATTAGGCTTATTGACTGCTTGCACTAGTACCGAGAGATAGCTCAGTGGGTAAGTTTTTGGTTTACCGATTAGCAGGTCCCCACATTGTTGTGGGTTCAAGCCCCATTGTCGCCAAAGTTGATTTTTTATTTAGCTTTTTTAATCAAATAGTTTTTTTACATTGTTACATAAAACTGGACATCTATTTGATGAATAAAAAGATGTGTTTAAAAGATTGCTTTTTCTTTGACTCGCTTAAAAGACTTGTTTGGCCTACTTTTAATATGAGTTACATGGGGTTGAAGTATGGAAAAGAAGCCATATTGGTTCATTAGGATTATTGACTGCTTGCTTTAGTACCTAGAGATAGCTCAGGGGGTAAGGTGTTGGTTTACCAATCAGCAGGTCCCCACAATGTTGTGGGTTCACACCCGGTGTTGCCAAGGTTCATTTTTATTTTGCTTTTTTTTATTATCTAAAAGTTTGTTTACTTTGTTACATAAAACTGTACATCTATTTGATAATTAAAGAGATGTGTTTAAAAGATTGCTTTTCTTTCTTTGTCTTGCTTGAAAGACTTGTTTGGCCTACTTTTAATGAGTTACATTGTGTTGAAGTATGGAAAAGAAGCCATATTGGTTCATTAGGCTCATTGAATGCTTGCACTAGTACCTAGAGATAGCTTAGTGGGTAAGGTGTTGGTTTACTGATCAGCAGGTCCCCACAACATTGTTGGTTCAAACCCTGGTGTTGCCAAGGTTCATTTGCATATTGCTTTATTTATCTAAAAGTTTGTTTACTTTGTTGCATAAAACTGTAAATCTATTTGATAATCAAAGAGATGTGTTTAAAAGATTGCTTTTTTTTCTTTGTCTTGCTTGAAAGACTTGTTTGGCCTACTTTTAATGAGTTAAATGGTGTTGAAGTATGGAAAAGAAGCTATATTGGTTCATTAGGCTTATTGACTGCTTGCACTAGTACCTAGAGATAGCTCAGTGGGTAAGGTGTTGGTTTACCTATTAACAGGTCCCCACGTTGTTGTGGGTTCAAACCCCAGTGTTGCCAAAGTTAATTTTTATTTCGGTTTTTTTATCTAAAAGTTTGTTTACTTTGTTACATAAAACTGTAAATGTATTTGATAATTAAAGAGATGTGTTTAAAATATTGTTTTTTTCTTTGACTTGCTTGAAAGACTTGTTTGGCCTACTTTTAATGAGTTACATGGTGTTGAAGTATGGAAAAGAAGCCATATTGGTTCATTAGGCTTATTAACTTCTTGCACTAGTACCTAGAGATAGCTCAGTGGGTAAGGTGTTGGTTTACCTAACAGCAGGTCCCCACAAGTTTGTGGGTTCAAGCCCCATTGTTGCCAAAGATAATTTTTTTATTTAAATTTTTTATCTAATAGTTTGTTTAATTTGTTTCATAAAACTGTACATCTATTTGATAATAAAAGAGATGTGTTTCAAAGATTGCTTTTTTCTTTGTCTTGCTTGAAAGACTTGTTTGGCCTACTTTTAATGAGTTACATAGTGTTGAACTATGGAAAAGAAGCCATATTGGTTCATTAGGCTTATTGACTGCTTGCACTAGTACCTAGAGATAGCTCAGTGGGTAAGGTGTTGGTTTACCGATTAACAGGACCCCACGTTGTTGTGGGTTCAAACCCCAGTGTTGCCAAAGTTAATTTTTATTTCGGTTTTTTTATCTAAAAGTTTGTTTACTTTGTTACATAAAACTGTAAATGTATTTGATAATTAAAGAGATGTGTTTAAAATATTGTTTTTTTTCTTTGACTTGCTTGAAAGACTTGTTTGGCCTACTTTTAATGAGTTACATGGTGTTGAAGTATGGAAAAGAAGCCATATTGGTTCATTAGGCTTATTAACTTCTTGCACTAGTACCTAGAGATAGCTCAGTGGGTAAGGTGTTGGTTTACCTAACAGCAGGTCCCCACAAGGTTGTGGGTTCAAGCCCCATTGTTGCCAAAGATAATTTTTTTATTTAATTTTTTTTATCTAATAGTTTGTTTAATTTGTTTCATAAAACTGTACATCTATTTGATAATAAAAGAGATGTGTTTCAAAGATTGCTTTTTTCTTTGTCTTGCTTGAAAGACTTGTTTGGCCTACTTTTAATGAGTTACATAGTGTTGAACTATGGAAAAGAAGCTAAGGTTCATTAGGCTTATTGACTGCTTGCACTAGTAGCTAGAGATAGCTTAGTGGGTAAGGTGTTGGTTTACCGATCAGCAGGTCCCCTTAAGGTTTTGGGTTAAAACCCTGGTGTTGCCAAGATTAATTTTTATTTCGCTTTTTTTTATCTAAAACTTTCTTTACTTTGTTACACAAAACTGTACATCTATTTGATCATTAAAGAGATGTGTTTAAAAGATTGTTGTTTTTCTTTGACTTGCTTGAAAGACTTGTTTGGCCTACTTTTATTGAGTTACATGGTGTTGAAGTATGGAAAAGAAGCCATATTGGTTCATTAGGCTTATTGACTTATTGCACTAGTATCTAGAGATAGCTCAGTGGGTAAGGTGTTGGTTTACTGATCAGCAGGTCCCCACAAGGTTGTGGGTTCAAACCCCATTGTCACCAAGGGTAATTTTTATTTCGTTTTTTTTATCTAAAAGTTTGTTTACTTTGTTACATAAAACTGTAAATCTATTTGATAATTAAAGAGATGTGTTTAAAAGATTGTTTTTTTTTCTTTGTCTTGCTTGAAAGACTTGTTTGGCCTACTTTTAATGTTTCATGGTGTTGAAGTATAGAAAAGAAGCCATGTTGGTTCATTAGGCTTATTGACTGCTTGCACTAGTACCTAGAGATAGCTCAGTGGGTAAGGTGTTGGTTTACCGATTAGCAGGTCCCCACATTGTTGTGGGTTCAACCCCGTTGTTGCCAAGGTAAATTTTTATTTTGCTTTTTTTTATCCAAAAGTTTTTTTTACATTGTTACATAAAACTGGACATCTATTTGATAATTAAAGAGATGTGTTTAAAAGATTGCTTTTCTTTCTTTGTCTTGCTTGAAAGACTTGTTTGGCCTACTTTTAATGAGTTACATTGTGTTGAAGTATGGAAAAGAAGCCATATTGGTTCATTAGGCTTATTGACTGCTTGCACTAGTACCTAGAGATAGCTCAGTGGGTAAGGTGTTGGTTTACCGATTAGCAGGTCGCCACATTGTTGTGGGTTCAACCCTGGTGTTGCCAAGGTTAATTTTTATTTTGCTTTTTTTTATCCAAAATTTTTTTTTACATTGTTACATAAAACTGTACATCTATTTGATAATTAAAGAGATGTGTTTTAAAGATTGCTTTTTTTTCTTTGTCTTGCTTGAAAGACTTGTTTGGCCTACTTTTAATGTTTCATGGTGTTGAAGTATGGAAAAGAAGCCATATTGGTTCATTAGGCTTATTGACTGCTTGCACTAGTACCTAGAGATAGCTCAGTGGGTAAGGTGTTGGTTTACCGATTAGCAGGTCCCCACATTGTTGTGGGTTCAACCCCAGTGTTGCCAAGGTTAATTTTTATTTTGCTTTTTTTTATCCAAAAGTTTTTTTTACATTGTTACATAAAACTGGACATCAATTCGATAAATAAAAAGATGTGTTTAAAAGATTGCTTTTTTCTTTGACTCGTTTGAAAGACTTGTTTGGCCTACTTTTAGTATGAGTTACATGGTGTTAAAGTATGGAAAAAAAGCCATATTGGTTCATTAGGCTTATTGACTGCTTTTATTAGTATCTAGAGATAGCTCAGTGGGTAAGGTGTTGGTTTACCGATCAGCAGGTCCCCAGAAGGTTGTGGGTTCAAACCCCATTGTCCCCAAAGTTAATTTTTTTTTACTTTTTTTTATCTAATTGTTTGTTTACTTTGTTACATAAAACTGTACATCTATTTAATAATTAAAGAGATGTGTTTCAAAGATTGCTTTTTTCTTTGTCTTGCTTGAAAGACTTGTTTGGCCTACTTTTAATGAGTTACATGGTGTTGAAGTATGGAAAAGAAGCCATATTGGTTCATTAGGCTTATTGACTGCTTGCACTAGTACCTAGAGATAGCTCAGTGGGTAAGTTGTTGGTTTACTGATTAGCAGGTCCCCACATTGTTGTGGGTTCAACCCCAGTGTTGCCAAAGTTAATTTTTATTTTGCTTTTTTTTATCCAAAAGTTTTTTTTACATTGTTACATAAAACTGGACATCAATTCGATAAATAAAAAGATGTGTTTAAAAGATTGCTTTTTTCTTTGACTCGTTTGAAAGACTTGTTTGGCCTACTTTTAGTATGAGTTACATGGTGTTAAAGTATGGAAAAAAAGCCATATTGGTTCATTAGGCTTATTGACTGCTTTTGCTAGTATCTAGAGATAGCTCAGTGGGTAAGGTGTTGGTTTACCGATCAGCAGGTCCCCACAATGTTGTGGGTTCAAACCCCATTGTCCCCAAAGTTAATTTTTTTTTACTTTTTTTTATCTAATTGTTTGTTTACTTTGTTACATTAAACTGTACATCTATTTAATAATTAAAGAGATGTGTTTCAAAGATTGCTTTTTTCTTTGTCTTGCTTAAAAGACTTGTTTGGCCTACTTTTAATGAGTTACATGGTGTTGAAGTATGGAAAAGAAGCCATATTGGTTCATTAGGCTTATTGACTGCTTGCACTAGTACCGAGAGATAGCTCAGTGGGTAAGTTTTTGGTTTACCGATTAGCAGGTCCCCACATTGTTGTGTGTTCAAGCCCCATTGTCGCCAAAGTTGATTTTTTATTTTGCTATTTTAATCAAATAGTTTTTTTACATTGTTACATAAAACTGGACATCTATTTGATAAATAAAAAGATGTGTTTAAAAGATTGCTTTTTCTTTGACTCGCTTAAAAGACTTGTTTGGCCTACTTTTAATATGAGTTACATGGGGTTGAAGTATGGAAAAGAAGCCATATTGGTTCATTAGGATTATTGACTGCTTGCACTAGTACCTAGAGATAGCTCAGTGGGTAAGGTGTTGGTTTACCAATCTGCAGGTCCCCACAATGTTGTGGGTTCAAACCCGGTGTTGCCAAGGTTCATTTTTATTTCGCTTTTTTTTATCTAAAAGTTTGTTTACTTTGTTACATAAAACTGTACATCTATTTGATAATTAAAGAGATGTGTTTAAAAGATTGCTTGTTTCGTTGTCTTGCTTGAAAGACTTGTTTGGCCTACTTTTAATGAGTTACATAGTGTTGAAGTATGGAAAAGAAGCCATATTGGTTCATTAGGCTTATTGACTGCTTGCATTAGTACCTAGAGATAGCTCAGTGGGTAAGTTTTTGGTTTAACGATTAGCAGGTCCCCACATTGTTGTGGGTTCAAGCCCCATTGTCGCCAAAGTTGATTTTTTATTTTGCTTTTTTAATCAAATATTTTTTTTACATTGTTACATAAAACTGGACATCTATTTGATAAATAAAAAGATGTGTTTAAAAGATTGCTTTTTCTTTGACTCGCTTAAAAGACTTGTTTGGCCTACTTTTAATATGAGTTACATGGGGTTGAAGTATGGAAAAGAAGCCATATTGGTTCATTAGGATTATTGACTGCTTGCACTAGTACCTAGAGATAGCTCAGTGGGTAAGGTGTTGGTTTACCAATCAGCAGGTCCCCAAAATGTTGTGGGTTCAAACCCGGTGTTGCCAAGGTTCATTTTTATTTCGCTTTTTTTTATCTAAAAGTTTGTTTACTTTGTTACATAAAACTGTACATCTATTTGATAATTAAAGAGATGTGTTTAAAAGATTGCTTGTTTCATTGTCTTGCTTGAAAGACTTGTGTGGCCTACTTTTAATGAGTTACATAGTGTTGAAGTATGGAAAAGAAGCCATATTGGTTCATTAGGCTTATTGACTGCTTGCATTAGTACCTAGAGATAACTCAGTGGGAAAGGTGTTGGTTTAACGATCAGGAGGTCCCCACAAGGTTGTGGGATCAAACCCTAGTGTCGCCAAAGTTAATTTTAATTTAGCTTTTTTTATCTAAAAGTTTGTTTACTTTGTTACATAAAACTGTACATCTATTTGATAATTAAAGAGATGTGTTTAAAAGATTGCTTTTCTTTCTTTGTCTTGCTTGAAAGACTTGTTTGGCCTACTTTTAATGAGTTACATTGTGTTGAAGTATGGAAAAGAAGCCATATTGGTTTATTAGGCTTATTGACTGCTTGCACTAGTACCTAGAGATAGCTCAGTGGGTAAGGTGTTGGTTTACCAATTAGCAGGTCGCCACATTGTTGTGGGTTCAACCCCGGTGCTGCAGAAGTTAATTTTTATTTTGCTTTTTTTTATCCAAAAGTTTTTTTTACATTGTTACATAAAACTGGACATCAATTCGATAAATAAAAAGATGTGTTTAAAAGATTGCTTTTTTCTTTGACTCGCTTGAAAGACTTGTTTGGCCTACTTTTAATATGAGTTACATAGTGTTGAAGTATGGAAAATAAGCCATATTGGTTCATTAGGCTTATTGACTGCTTTTGCTAGTATCTAGAGATAGCTCAGTGGGTAAGGTTTTGGTTTACCGATCAGCAGGTCCCCACAAGGTTGTGGGCTTAAACCCCATTGTCGCCAAAGTAAATTTTTTATTTAGCTTTTTTTTATCTAATTGTTTGTTTACTTTGTTACATAAAACTGTACATCTATTTAATAATTAAAGAGATGTGTTTCAAAGATTGCTTTTTTCTTTGTCTTGCTTGAAAGACTTGTTTGGCCTACTTTTAATGAGTTACATGGTGTTGAAGTATGGAAAAGAAGCCATATTGGTTCATTAGGCTTATTGACTGCTTGCACTAGTACCGAGAGATAGCTCAGTGGGTAAGGTGTTGGTTTACCGATTAGCAGGTCCCCACATTGTAGTGGGTTCAAACCCCAGTGTTGCCAAGCTTAATTTTTATTTCGTTTTTTTTATCTAAAAGTTTGTTTACTTTGTTACATAAAACTGTACATCTATTTGATAATTGAAGAGATGTGTTTAAAATATTGTTTTTTTTTTTTTACTTGCTTGAAAGACTTGTTTGGCCTACTTTTAATGAGTTACATGGTGTTGAAGTATGGAAAAGAAGCCATATTGGTTCATTAGGCTTATTAACTTCTTGCACTAGTACCTAGAGATAGCTCAGTGGGTAAGGTATTGGTTTACCTAACAGCAGGTCCCCACAAGGTTGTGGGTTCAAGCCCCATCAGTGCCAAACTTAATTTTTTTATTAAAATTTTTTAATCTAATAGTTTGTTTAATTTGTTTCATAAAACTGTACATCTATTTGATAATTAAAGAGATGTGTTTCAACGATTGCTTTTTTCTTTGTCTTGCTTGAAAGACTTGTTTGGCCTTCTTTTAATATGAGTTACATGTTGTTGAAGTATGGAAATGAAGCCATATTGGTTCATAAGGCTTACTGACTGCTTGCACTAGTACCTAGAGATAGCTCAGTGGGTAAGGTGTTGGCTTACCGATCAGCAGGACTCCACAAAGTTGTGTGTTCAAACCCCCGTGTCGCCAAGGTAAAGTTTTTATTTCGCCTTTTTAATCAAATAGTTTTTTTTTTACATTGTTACATAAAACTGGACATCTATTTGATAATTAAAGAGATGTGTTTAAAAGATTGATTTTTTTTTTGACTCGCTTAAAAGACTTGTTTGGCCTACTTTTAATATGAGTTACATGGTGTTGAAGTATGGAAAAGAAGCCATATTGGTTCATTTGGCTTAGTGACTGCTTGCACTAGTACCTAGAGATAGCTCAGTGGGTAAGGTGTTGGGTTACCAATCAGCAGGTCCCCACAAGGTTGTGGGTTTAAACCCCGGTGTTGCCAAGGTTAATTTTTATTTCCCTTTTTTTTAACTAAAAGTTTGTTTACTTTGGTACATAAAACTGTACATCTATTTGATAATTAAAGAGATGTGTTTAAAAGATTGCTTTTTTTTCTTTGTCTTGCTTAAAAGACTTGTTTGGCCTACTTTTAATGAGTTACATGGTGTTGAAGTATGAAAAAGAAGCCATATTGGTTCATTAGGCTTATTGACTGCATGTACTATTAGCTTGAGATAGCTTAGTGGGTAAGGTGTTGGTTTACCGATCAGCAGGACTCCACAAAGTTGTGTGTTCAAACCCCGGTGTCGCCAAGGTAAAGTTTTTATTTCGCCTTTTTAATCAAATAGTTTTTTTACATTGTTACATAAAACTGGACATCTATTTGATAATTAAAGAGATGTGTTTAAAAGGTTGTTTTTTTCTTTGACTCGCTTGAAAGACTTGTTTGGCCTAATTTTAATATGAGTTACATGGTGTTGAAGTATGGAAAAGAAGCCATATTGGTTCATTTGGCTTATTGATTGCGTGCACTAGTACCTAGAGATAGCTCAGTGGGTAAGGTGTTGGTTTACCGATCAGCAGGTCCCCCCAAGGTTGTGGGTTCAACCCCCAGTGTTGCCAAGGTTCATTTTTATTTCCCTTTTTTTTATCTAAAAGTTTGTTTACTTTGGTACATAAAACTGTACATCTATTTGATAATCAAAGAGATGTGTTTAAAAGATTGCTTTTTTCTTTGTCTTGCTTGAAAGACTTGTTTGGCCTACTTTTAATATGAGTTACATGGTGTTGAAGTATGGAAAAGAAGCTATATTGGTTCATAAGGCTTATTGACTGCTTGCACTAGTACCTAGAGATAGCTCAGTGGGTAAGGTGTTCGTTTACCGATCAGCAGGACTCCACAAAGTTGTGTGTTCAAACCCCGGTGTCGCCAAGGTAAAGTTTTTATTTCGCCTTTTTAATCAAATAGTTTTTTTACATTGTTACATAAAACTGTACATCTATTTGATAATTAAAGAGATGTGTTTAAAAGATTGGTTTTTTCTTTGTCTTGCTTGAAAGACTTGTTTGGCCTTCTTTTAATATGAGTTACATGTTGTTGAAGTATGGAAATGAAGCCATATTGGTTCATAAGGCTTATTGACTGCTTGCACTAGTACCTAGAGATAGCGCAGTGGGTAAGGTGTTGGTTTACCGATCAGCAGGACTCCACAAAGTTGTGTGTTCAAACCCCTGTGTCGCCAAGGTAAAGTTTTTATTTCGCCTTTTTAATCAAATAGTTTTTTTTTACATTGTTACATAAAACTGGACATCTATTTGATAATTAAAGAGATGTGTTTAAAAGATTGATTGTTTCTTTGACTCGCTTAAAAGACTTGTTTGGCCTACTTTTAATATGAGTTACATGGTGTTGAAGTATGGAAAAGAAGCCATATTGGTTCATTTGGCTTAGTGACTGCTTGCGCTAGTACCTAGAGATAGCTCAGTGGGTAAGGTGTTGGGTTACCAATCAGCAGGTCCCCACAAGGTTGTGGGTTTAAACCCCAGTGTTGCCAAGGTTAATTTTTATTTCTCTTTTTTTTAACTAAAAGTTTGTTTACTTTGGTACATAAAACTGTACATCTATTTGATAATTAAAGAGATGTGTTTTAAAGATTGCTTTTTTTTCTTTGTCTTGCTTAAAAGACTTGTTTGGCCTACTTTTAATGAGTTACATGGTGTTGAAGTATGAAAAAGAAGCCATATTGGTTCATTAGGCTTATTGACTGCATGTACTATTAGCTTGAGATAGCTTAGTGGGTAAGGTGTTGGTTTACCGATCAGCAGGACTCCACAAAGTTGTGTGTTCAAACCCCGGTGTCGCCAAGGTAAAGTTTTTATTTCGCCTTTTTAATCAAATAGTTTTTTTACATTGTTACATAAAACTGGACATCTATTTGATAATTAAAGAGATGTGTTTAAAAGGTTGGTTTTTTCTTTGATTCGCTTGAAAGACTTGTTTGGCCTAATTTTAATATGAGTTACATGGTGTTGAAGTATGGAAAAGAAGCCATATTGGTTCATTTGGCTTATTGATTGCTTGCACTAGTACCTAGAGATAGCTCAGTGGGTAAGGTGTTGGTTTACCGATCAGCAGGTCCCCCCAAGGTTGTGGGTTCAACCCCCAGTGTTGCCAAGGTTCATTTTTATTTCCTTTTTTTTTATCTAAAAGTTTGTTTACTTTGGTACATAAAACTGTACATCTATTTGATAATCAAAGAGATGTGTTTAAAAGATTGCTTTTTTCTTTTTCTTGCTTGAAAGACTTGTTTGGCCTACTTTTAATATGAGTTACATGGTGTTGAAGTATGGAAAAGAAGCTATATTGGTTCATAAGGCTTATTGACTGCTTGCGCTAGTACCTAGAGATAGCTCAGTGGGTAAGGTGTTCGTTTACCGATCAGCAGGACTCCACAAAGTTGTGTGTTCAAACCCCGGTGTCGCCAAGGTAAAGTTTTTATTTCGCCTTTTTAATCAAATAGTTTTTTTACATTGTTACATAAAACTGGACATCTATTTGATAATTAAAGAGATGTGTTTAAAAGATTGGTTTTTTCTTTGACTCGCTTGAAAGACTTGTTTGGCCTACTTTTAATATGAGTTACATGGTGTTGAAGTATGGAAAAGAAGCCATATTGGTTCATTAGGATTATTGACTGCTTGCAGTAGTACCTAGAGATAGCTCAGTGGGTAAGGTGTTGGTTTACCGATCAGTAGGTCCCCACAATGTTGTGGGTTCAAACCCCGGTGTTGCCAAGGTTAATTTTTGTTTCACTTTTTTTTTTATCTAAAAGTTTGTGTACTTTGTTACATAAAACTGTACATCTATTTGATAATTAAAGAGATGTGTTTAAAAGATTGCTTTTCTTTCTTTGTCTTGCTTGAAAGACTTGTTTGGCCTACTTTTAATGAGTTACATTGTGTTGAAGTATGGAAAAGAAGCCATATTGGTTCATTAGGCTTATTGACTGCTTGCACTAGTACCTAGAGATAGCTCAGTGGGTAAGTTGTTGGTTTACCAATTAGCAGATCGCCACATTGTTGTGGGTTCAAGCCCGGTTTTGCCAAGGTTAATTTTTATTTTGCTTTTTTTTATCCAAAAGTTTTTTTTACATTGTTACATAAAACTGGACATCAATTCGATAAATAAAAAGATGTGTTTAAAAGATTGCTTTTTTCTTTGACTTGCTTGAAAGACTTGTTTGGCCTACGTTTAATATGAGTTACATAGTGTTGAAAAGTATGGAAAAGAAGCCATATTGGTTCATTAGGCTTATTGACTGCTTTTGCTAGTATCTAGAGATAGCTCAGTGGGTGAGGTGTTGGTTTACCGATCAGCAGGTCCCCACAAGGTTGTGGGCTTAAACCCCATTGTCGCCAAAGTAAATTTTTTATTTAGCTTTTTTTTATCTAATTGTTTGTTTACTTTGTTACATAAAACTGTACATCTATTTAATAATTAAAGAGATGTGTTTCAAAGATTGCTTTTTTCTTTGTCTTGCTTGAAAGACTTGTTTGGCCTACTTTTAATATGAGTTACATGGTGTTGAAGTATGGAAAAGAAGCCATATTGGTTCATAAGGCTTATTGACTGCTTGCACTAGTACCTAGAGATTTGCTTGTACTAGCACCTAGAGATAGCTCATTGGGTAAGGTTTTGGTTTACCGATCAGCAGGTCCCCACAAGATTGTGGGTTCAAGCCCTGGTGTCGCCAAGGTAAAGTTTTTATTTCGCTTTTTTAATCAATTCGTTTTTTTACATTGTTACATAAAACTGGACATCAATTTAATATTTAAAGAGATGTGTTTAAAAGATTGTTTTTTTCTTTGACTCGCTTGAAAGACTTGTTTGGCCTACTTTTAATATGAGTTACATGGTGTTGAAGTATGGAAAAGAAGCCATATTGGTTCATTAGGCTTATTGACTGCTTGCACTAGTACCTAGAGATAGGTCAGTGGGTAAGGTGTTGGTATACCTAACAGCAGGTCCCCACACGGTTGTGGGTTCAAGCCCCATTGTTGCCAAAGTTAACTTTTTATTTTGCTTTTTTTATCTGATAGTTTGTTTACTTTGTTACATAAAACTGTACATCTATTTGATAATAAAAGAGATGTGTTTAAAAGATTGCTTTTTTCTTTGTCTTGCTTGAAAGACTTGTTTGGCCTACTTTTAATGAGTTACATGGTGTTGAAGTATGGAAAAGAAGCCATACTGGTTCATTAGGCTTATTGACTGCGTCCAGTAGTACTTAGAGATAGCTCAGTGGGTAAGGTGTTGGTTTACCGATCAGCAGGTCCCTACAAGGTTGTTGGTTCAAACCCCGTTGTTGCCAAGGTTAATTTTTATTTCGCTTTTTTTATCTCAAAGTTTGTATACTTTGTTACATAAAACTGTAAATCTATTTGATGATTAAAGAGATGTGTTTAAAAGATTGTTTTTTTTCTTTGTCTTGCTTGAAAGACTTGTTTGGCCTACTTTTAATATGAGTTACATGGTGTTAAAGTATGGAGAAGAAGCCATATTGGTTCATAAGGCTTATTGACTGCTTGAACTAGTACTTAGAGATAGCTTAGTGGGTAAGGTGTTGGTTTACCGATCAGAAGGACTCCACAACTTTGTGGGTTCAAACCCCGGTTTTGTCAAGGTAAAGTTTATATTTAGCTTTTTTAATCAAATAGTTTTTTTACATTGTTACATAAAACTGGACATCTATTTGATTAATGAAGAGATGTGTTTAAAAGATTGCTTTTTTCTTTGACTCGCTTGAAAGACTTGTTTGGCCTACTTTCAATATGAGTTACATGGTGTTGGAGTATGGAAAAGACGCCATATTGGTTCATTAGGATTATTGACTGCTTGCACTAGTACCTAGAGATAGCTCAGTGGGTAAGGTGTTGGGTTACCGATTAGCAGGTCCCCACATTGTTGTGGGTTCAAACCCCGGTGTTGCCAAGGTTAATTTTTATTTCGCTTTTTTTTATCTAAAAGTTTTTTTTACATTGTTAAATAAAACTGGACATCAATTTGATAAATAAAAAAATGTGTTTAAAAGATTGCTTTTTTCTTTGACTCGTTAGAAAGACTTGTTTGGCCTACTTTTAATATGAGTTACATGGTGTCGAAGTATGGAAAATAAGCCATATTGGTTCATTAGGCTTATTGACTGCTTGCACTAGTACCTAGAGATAGCTCAGTGGGTAAGGTGTTGGTTTTCCGATCAGCAGGTCCCCACAAGGTTGTGGGTTCAAACACCAGTGTCGCCAAAGTTAATTTTTTATTTAGCTTTTTTTATCTAATAGTTTGTTTACTTTGTTACATAAAACTGTACATCTATTTGATAATTAAAGAGATGTGTTTAAAAGATTCCTTTTTTTTTTTGTCTTGCTTGAAAGACTTGTTTGGCCTACTTTTAATGAGTTACATCGTGTTGAAGTATGGAAAAGAAGCCATATTGGTTCATTAGGCTTATTGACTGCTTGCACTAGTACCTAGAGATAGCTCAGTGGGTAAGGTGTTGGGTTACCGATTAGCAGGTCCCCACATTGTTGTGGGTTCAAACCCCGGTGTTGCCAAGGTTAATTTTTATTTCGCTTTTTTTTATCTAAAAGTTTTTTTTACATTGTTAAATAAAACTGGACATCAATTTGATAAATAAAAAGATGTGTTTGAAAGATTGCTTTTTTCTTTGACTCGCTTGAAAGACTTGTTTGGCCTACTTTTAATATGAGTTACATGGTGTTGGAGTATGGAAAAGACGCCTTATTGGTTCATTAGGATTATTGACTGCTTGCACTAGTACCTACAGATAGCTCAGTGGGTAAGGTGTTGGTTTACCGATCAGCAGTTCCCTACATTGTTGTGGGTTCAAACCCCAGTGTTACCAAGGTTCATTTTTATTTCGGTTTTTTTATCTAAAAGTTTGTTTACTTTGTTACATAAAACTGTAAATGTATTTGATAATTAAAGAGATGTGTTTAAAAGATTGTTTTTTTTCTTTGACTTGCTTGAAAGAGTTGTTTGGCCTACTTTTAATGAGTTACATGGTGTTGAAGTATGGAAAAGAAGCCATATTGGTTCATTAGGCTTATTGACTGCTTGCTCTAGTACCTAGAGATAGCTCATTGGGTAAGGTGTTGGTTTACCGATCAGCAGGTACCCACAAGGTTGTGGGTTCAAACCCCAGTGTCGCCAAAGTTAAATTTTTATTTAGCTTTTTTTATCTAAAAGTTTGTTTACTTTGTTACATAAAACTGTACATCTATTTGATAATCAAAGAGATGTGTTTCAAAGATTGCTTTATCTTTGTCTTGCTTGAAAGACTTGTTTGGCCTACTTTCAATATGAGTTACATAGTGTTGAAGTATGGAAAAGTAGTCATATTGGTTTATTAGGCTTATTAACTGCTTCCAATAGTACCTAGAGATAGCTCAGTGGGTAAGGTGTTGGTTTACCGATCAGCAGGTCCCCACAATGTTGTGGGTCCAAACCCCGTTGTTGCCAAGGTAAATTTTTATTTCTCTTTTTTTTATCTAAAAGTTTATTTACTTTGTTACATAAAACTGTACATCTATTTGATAATTAAAGAGATGTGTTTCAAAGATTGCTTTTTTCTTTGTCTTGCTTGAAAGACTTGTTTGGCCTACTTTTAATGAGTTACATGGTGTTGAAGTATGAAAAAGAAGCCATATTAGTTCATTAGGCTTATTGACTGCGTGCACTAGTATCTAGAGATAGCTCAGTGGGTAAGGTGTTGGTTTACCGATTAGCAGGTCCCCACAAGGTTGTGGGTACAAACCCCGTTGTTGCCAAGGTTAATTTTTATTTCGCTTTTTTTATCTCAAAGTTTGTTTACTTTGTTACATTAAACTGTAAATCTATATGATAAATAAAAAGATGTGTTTAAAAGATTGCTTTTTTCTTTGACTCGCTTGAAAGACTTGTTTGGCCTACTTTTAATATGAGTTACATGGTGTTGAAGTATGGAAAATAAGCCATATTGGTTCATTAGGCTTATTGACTGCTTGCACTAGTACCTAGAGATAGCTCAGTGGGTAAGGTGTTGGTTTACCGATCAGCAGTTCCCTACATTGTTGTGGGCTCAAACCCCAGTGTTGCCAAGGTTCATTTTTATTTCGGTTTTTTTATCTAAAAGTTTGTTTACTTTGTTACATAAAACTGTAAATGTATTTGATAATTAAAGAGATGTGTTTAAAAGATTGTTTTTTTTCTTTGACTCGCTTGAAAGACTTGTTTGGCCTACTTTCAATATGAGTTACATGGTGTTGGAGTATGGAAAAGACGCCATATTGGTTCATTAGGCTTATTAACTGCTTCCACTAGTACCTAGAGATAGCTCAGTGGGTAAGGTGTTGGTTTACCGATCAGCAGGTCCCCACAATGTTGTGGGTCCAAACCCCGTTGTTGCCAAGGTAAATTTTTATTTCTCTTTTTTTTATCTAAAAGTTTATTTACTTTGTTACATAAAACTGTACATCTATTTGATAATTAAAGAGATGTGTTTCAAAGATTGCTTTTTTCATTGTCTTGCTTGAAAGACTTTTTTGGCCTACTTTTAATGAGTTACATGGTGTTGAAGTATGAAAAAGAAGCCATATTAGTTCATTAGGCTTATTGACTGCGTGCACTAGTATCTAGAGATAGCTCAGTGGGTAAGGTGTTGGTTTACCGATTAGCAGGTCCCCACAAGGTTGTGGGTACAAACCCCGTTGTTGCCAAGGTTAATTTTTATTTCGCTTTTTTTATCTCAAAGTTTGTTTACTTTGTTACATTAAACTGTAAATCTATATGATAAATAAAAAGATGTGTTTAAAAGATTGCTTTTTTCTTTGACTCGCTTGAAAGACTTGTTTGGCCTACTTTTAATATGAGTTACATGGTGTTGAAGTATGGAAAATAAGCCATATTGGTTCATTAGGCTTATTGACTGCTTGCACTAGTACCTAGAGATAGCTCAGTGGGTAAGGTGTTGGTTTACTGATCAGCAGTTCCCTACATTGTTGTGGGCTCAAACCCCAGTGTTGCCAAGGTTCATTTTTATTTCGGTTTTTTTATCTAAAAGTTTGTTTACTTTGTTACATAAAACTGTAAATGTATTTGATAATTAAAGAGATGTGTTTAAAAGATTGTTTTTTTTCTTTGACTCGCTTGAAAGACTTGTTTGGCCTACTTTCAATATGAGTTACATGGTGTTGGAGTATGGAAAAGACGCCATATTGGTTCATTAGGCTTATTAACTGCTTCCACTAGTACCTAGAGATAGCTCAGTGGGTAAGGTGTTGGTTTACCGATCAGCAGGTCCCCACAATGTTGTGGGTCCAAACCCCGTTGTTGCCAACGTAAATTTTTATTTCTCTTTTTTTTATCTAAAAGTTTGTTTACTTTGTTACATAAAACTGTACATCTATTTGATAATTAAAGAGATGTGTTTAAAAGATTGCTTTTTTCATTGTCTTGCTTGAAAGACTTTTTTGGCCTACTTTTAATGAGTTACATGGTGTTGAAGTATGAATAAGAAGCCATATTAGTTCATTAGGCTTATTGACTGCGTGCACTAGTATCTAGAGATAGCTCAGTGGGTAAGGTGTTGGTTTACCGATTAGCAGGTCCCCACAAAGTTGTGGGTTCAAACCCCGTTGTTGCCAAGGTTAATTTTTGTTTCGCTTTTTTTATCTCAAAGTTTGTTTACTTTGTTACATTAAACTGTAAATCTATATGATAAATAAAAAGATGTGTTTAAAAGATTGCTTTTTTCTTTGACTCGCTTGTAAGACTTGTTTGGCCTACTTTTAATATGAGTTACATGGTGTTGAAGTATGGAAAATAAGCCATATTGGTTCATTAGGCTTATTGACTGCTTGCACTAGTACCTAGAGATAGCTCAGTGGGTAAGGTGTTGGTTTACCGATCAGCAGGTCCCCACAAGGTTGTGGGTTCAAACCCTGGTGTCGCCAAAGTAAATTTTTTATTTAGCTTTTTTTATCTAATAGTTTGTTTACTTTGTTACATAAAACTGTACATTTATTTGATAATTAAATAGATGTGTTTAAAAGATTGCTTTTTTTTCTTTGTCTTGCTTGAAAGACTTGTTTGGCCTACTTTTAATGAGTTACATCGTGTTGAAGTATGGAAAAGAAGCCATATTGGTTCATTAGGCTTATTGACTGCTTGCACTAGTACCTAGAGATAGCTCAGTGGGTAAGGTGTTGGTTTACTGACTAGCAGGTCCCCACAATGTAGTGGGTTCAAACCCTGGTTTTGCCAAGGTTAATTTTTATTTCCTTTTTTTTTCATCTAAAAGTTTGTTAACTTTGTTACATAAAACTGTACATCTATTTGATAATTAAAGAGATGTGTTTAAAAGATTGCTTTTTTTTCTTTGTCTTGTTTGAAAGACTTGTTTGGCCTACTTTTAATGAGTTACATGGTGTTGAAGTATGGAAAAGAAGACACATTGGTTCATTAGGCTTATTGACTGCTTGCAATATTAGCTCGAGATAGCTCAGTAGGTAAGGTGTTGGTATACCTAACAGCAGGTCCCCACAAGGTTGTGGGTTCAAGCCCCATAGTCGCCAAAGTTAACTTTTTATTTTGCTTTTTTTATCTGATAGTTTGTTTACTTTGTTACATAAAACTGTACATCTATTTGATAATAAAAGAGATGTGTTTAAAAGATTGCTTTTTTCTTTGTCTTGCTTGAAAGACTTGTTTGGCCTACTTTTAATGAGTTACATCGTGTTGAAGTATGGAAAAGAAGCCATATTGGTTCATTAGGCTTATTGACTGCTTGCACTAGTACCTAGAGATAGCTCAGTGGGTAAGGTGTTGGTTTACTGATTAGCAGGTCCCCACAATGTAGTGGGTTCAAACCCTGGTTTTGCCAAGGTTAATTTTTATTTCCTTTTTTTTTCATCAAAAAGTTTGTTAACTTTGTTACATAAAACTGTAGATCTATTTGATAATTAAAGAGATGTGTTTAAAAGATTGCGTTTTTTTCTTTGTCTTGTTTGAAAGACTTGTTTGGCTTACTTTTAATGAGTTACATGGTGTTGAAGTATGGCAAAGAAGCCACATTGGTTCATTAGGCTTATTGACTGCTTGCAATATTAGCTCGAGATAGCTCAGTGGGTAAGGTGTTGGTATACCTAACAGCAGGTCCCCACAAGGTTGTGGGTTCAAGCCCCATAGTCGCCAAAGTTAACTTTTTATTTTGCTTTTTTTATCTGATAGTTTGTTTACTTTGTTACATAAAACTGTACATCTATTTGATAATAAAAGAGATGTGTTTAAAAGATTGCTTTTTTCTTTGTCTTGCTTGAAAGACTTGTTTGGCCTACTTTTTATGAGTTACATGGTGTTGAAGTATGGAAAAGAAGCCATACTGGTTCATTAGGCTTATTGACTGCGTCCAGTAGTACTTAGAGATAGCTCAGTGGGTTAGGTGTTGGTTTACCGATCAGCAGGTCCCTACAAGGTTGTTGGTTCAAACCCCGTTGTTGCCAAGGTTTATTTTTATTTCCCTTTTTTTATCTCAAAGTTTGTATACTTTGTTACATAAAACTGTAAATCTATTTGATGATTAAAGAGATGTGTTTAAAAGATTGTTTTTTTTCTTTGTCTTGCTTGAAAGACTTGTTTGACCTACTTTTAATATGAGTTACATGGTGTTAAAGTATGGAGAAGAAGCCATATTGGTTCATAATGCTTATTGACTGCTTGCACTAGTACTTAGAGATAGCTTAGTGGGTAAGGTGTTGGGTTACCGATCAGAAGGACTCCACATTGTTGTGGGTTCAAACTCCGGTGTTGCCAAAGTTAATTTTAATTTAGCTTTTTTTTATCTAAAAGTTTTTTTTACATTGTTCAATAAAACTGGACATCAATTTGATAAATAAAAAGATGTGTTTAAAAGATTGCTTTTTCTTTGACTCGCTTGAAAGACTTGTTTGGCCTACTTTTAATATGAGTTACATGGTGTTGAAGTATGGAAAATAAGCCATATTGGTTCATTAGGCTTATTGACTGCTTGCACTAATACCTAGAGATAGCTCAGTGGGTAAGGTGTTGGTTTACCGATCAGCAGGTCCCCACAAGGTTGTGGGTTCAAACCCCAGTGTCGCAAAAGTTAATTTTTTATTTAGCTTTTTTTATCTAATAGTTTGTTTACTTTGTTACATAAAACTGTAAATGTATTTGATAATTAAAGAGATGTGTTTAAAAGATTGTTTTTTTTCTTTGACTTGCTTGAAAGACTTGTTTGGCCTACTTTTAATGAGTTACATGGTTTTGAAGTATGGAAAAGAAGCCATATTGGTTCATTAGGCTTATTGACTGCTTGTACTAGTACCTAGAGATAGCTCAGTGGGTAAGGTGTTGGTTTACTGATCAGCAGGTCCCCACAAGATTGTAGGTTCAAACCCCTTTGTCGCCAAGTTTAATTTTTATTTCGGTTTTTTTATCTAAAAGTTTGTTTACTTTGTTACATAAAACTATAAATCTATTTGATAAATATAGAGATGTGTTTAAAAGATTGGCTTTTTTTTTTCTTTGTCTTGCTTGAAAGACCTACTTTTAATGAGTTACATGGTTTTGAAGTATGGAAAAGAAGCCATATTGGTTCATTAGGCTTATTGACTGCTTGCACTAGTACCTAGAGATAGCTCAGTGGGTAAGGTGTTGGTTTACCGATCAGCAGGTCCCCACAACGTTGTTGGTTCAAACCCCGGTGTTGCCAAAGTTAAATTTTTATTTAGCTTTTTTATCTAAAAGTTTGTTTACTTTGTTACATAAAACTGTACATCTATTTGATAATTAAAGAGATGTGTTTAAAAGATTGCTTTTTTTTCTTTGTCTTGCTTGAAAGACTTGTTTGGCCTACTTTTAATGAGTTACATCGTGTTGAAGTATGGAAAGGAAGCCATATTGGTTCATTAGGCTTATTGACTGCTTGCACTAGTACCTAGAGATAGCTCAGTGGGTAAGGTGTTGGGTTACCGATTAGCAGGTCCCCACATTGTTGTGGGATTAAACCCCGGTGTTGCCAAGGTTAATTTTTATTTTGCTTTTTTTTATCTAAAAGTTTTTTTACATTGTTAAATAAAACTGGACATCAATTTGATAAATAAAAAGATGTGTTTAAAAGATTGCTTTTTCTTTGACTCGCTTGAAAGACTTGTTTTGCCTACTTTTAATATGAGTTACATGGTGTTGAAGTATGGAAAATAAGCCATATTGGTTCATTAGGCTTATTGACTGCTTGCACTAGTACCTAGAGATAGCTCATTGGGTAAGGTGTTGGTTTACCAATCAGCAGGTCCCCACAAGGTTGTGGGTTCAAGCCCCGGTATCGCCAAGGTATAGTTTTTATTTCGCTTTTTTAATCAAATCGTTTTTTTACATTGTTACATAAAACTGTACATCTATTTGATAATTAAAGAGATGTGTTTTAAAGATTGCTTTTTTTTCTTTGTCTTGCTTGAAAGACTTGTTTGGCCTACTTTTAATATGAGTTACATAGTGTTGAAGTATGGAAAAGTAGTCATATTGGTTCAATAGGCTTATTGACTGCTTCCACTAGTACCTAGAGATAGCTTAGTGGGTGAGGTGTTGGTTTACCTATTTGTGGGGACCTACCTAACAGCAGGTCCCCACAAGGTTGTGGGTTCAAGCCCCATTGTCGCCAAATTAGATTTTTTATTTCGCCTTTTTTAATCAAATAGTTTTTTTACATTGTTGCATAAAACTGGACATCTATTTGATAAATAAAAAGATGTGTTTAAAAGATTGCTTTTTTTCTTTGACTCGCTTGAAAGACTTGTTTGGCCTACTTTTAATATGTTACATGGTGTTGAAGTATGGAAAAGAAGCCATATTGGTTCATTAGGCTTATTGACTGCTTGTACTAGTACCTAGAGATAGCTCAGTGGGTAAGGTGTTGGTTTACTGATCAGCAGGTCCCCACAAGGTTGTAGGTTCAAACTCCTTTGTCGCCAAGTTTAATTTTTATTTCGTTTTTTTTATCTAAAAGTTTGTTTACTTTGTTACATAAAACTATAAATCTATTTGTTAATTAAAGAGATGTGTTTAAAACATTGTTTTTTTTTTTCTTTGTCTTGCTTGAAAGACCTACTTTTAATGAGTTACATGGTGTTGAAGTATGGAAAAGAAGCCATATTGGTTCATTAGGTTTATTGACTGCTTGCACTAGTACCTAGAGATAGCTCAGTGGGTAAGGTGTTGGTTTACCGATCAGCTGGTCCCCACAAGGTTGTGGGTTCAAGCCCCGCTGTCGCCAAGGTAAAGTTTTTATTTCGCTTTTTTAATCAAATCGTTTTTTTACATTGTTACATAAAACTGTACATCTATTTGATAATTAAAGAGATGTGTTTTAAAGATTGCTGTTTTTTCTTTGTCTTGCTTGAAAGACTTGTTTGGCCTACTTTTAATATGAGTTACATAGTGTTGAAGTATGGAAAAGTAGTCATATTGGTTCAATAGGCTTATTGACTGCGTCCACTAGTACCTAGAGATAGCTCAGTGGGTGAGGTGTTGGTTTACCTATTTGTGGGGACCTACCTAACAGCAGGTCCCCACAAGGTTGTGGGTTCAAGCCCCAGTGTCGCCAAATTAGATTTTTTATTTCGCCTTTTTTAATCAAATAGTTTTTTTACATTGTTACATAAAACTGGACATCTATTTGATAAATAAAAAGATGTGTTTAAAAGATTGCTTTTTTTCTTTGACTCGCTTGAAAGAATTGTTTGACATACTTTTAATATGTTACATGGTGTTGAAGTATGGAAAAGAAGCCATATTGGTTCATTAGGCTTATTGACTGCTTGTACTAGTACCTAGAGATAGCTCAGTGGGTAAGGTGTTGGTTTACTGATCAGCAGGTCCCCACAAGGTTGTGGGTTCAAACCCCTTTGTCGCCAAGTTTAATTTTTATTTCGTTTTTTTTAATCTAAAAGTTTGTTTACTTTGTTACATAAAACTATAAATCTATTTAAAAATTAAAGAGATGTGTTTAAAAGCTTGTTTTTTTTTTTCTTTGTCTTGCTTGAAAGACCTACTTTTAATGAGTTACATGGTGTTGAAGTATGGAAAGAAGCCATATTGGTTCATTAGGATTATTGACTCCTTGCAGTAGTACCTAGAGAGAGCTCAGTGGGTAAGGTGTTGGTTTACCGATCAGTAGGTCCCCACAATGTTGTGGGTTCAAACCCCGGTGTTGCCAAGGTTAATTTTTGTTTCACTTTTTTTTTATCTAAAAGTTTGTGTACTTTGTTACATAAAACTGTACATCTATTTGATAATTAAAGAGATGTGTTTAAAAGATTGCTTTTTTCTTTGTCTTGCTTGAAAGACTTGTTTGGCCTACTTTTAATGAGTTACATGGTGTTGAAGTATGGAAAGAAGCCATATTGGTTCATTAGGCTTATTGACTGCTTGCACTAGTACCTAGAGATAGCTCAGTGGGTAAGGTGTTGGTTTACTGATTAGCAGGTCCCCCCAATGTAGTGGGTTCAAACCCCGGTGTTGCCAAGGTTAACTTTTATTTGAAGTATGGAAAAGTATTCATATTGGTTCATTAGGCTTATTAACTGCTTGCACTAGTACCTAGAGATAGCTTACTGGGTAAGGTGTTGGTTTACCGATCAGCAGGTCCCCACAAGGTTGTGGGTTCAAACCCCAGTGTTGCCAAAGTAAAATTTTTATTTAGCTTTTTTAAATCTAATAGTTTGTTTACTTTGTTACATAAAACTGTACATCTATTTGATAATTAAAGAGATGTGTTTAAAAGATTGCTTTTTTTTCTTTGTCTTGCTTGAAAGACTTTTTTGGCCTACTTTTAATGAGTTACATGGTGTTGAAGTATGGAAAAGAAGCCATAATGGTTCATTAGGCTTATTAACTGCTTGTATTATTAGCTCAAGATTGCTCAGTCGGTAAGGTGTTGGTCTACCTAACAGCAGGTCCCCACAAGGTTGTGGGTTCAAGCCCCATTGTTGCCAAAGGTAATTTTTTATCTTGCTTTTTTAATCTAATAGTTTGTTTACTTTGTTACATAAAACTGTACATCTACTTGATAATTAAAGAGATGTGTTTCGAAGATTGCTTTTTTCTTTGTCTTGCTTGAAAGACTTGTTTGGCCAACTTTTAATATGAGTTACATGGTGTTGAAGTACGGAAAAGAAGCCATATTGGTTCATGAGGCTTATTGACTGCTTGCACTAGTACGTAGAGTTAGCTTAGTGGGTAAGGTGTTCGTTTACCAATCAGCAAGACTCCACAACGTTGTGGGTTCAAACCCCGGTATTGCCAAGGTTAAGTTTATATTTCGTTTTTTATTCAAATAGATTTTTTAAATTGTTACATAAAACTGGACATCTATTTGATAATTAAAGAGATGTGTTTAAAAGATTGCTTTATCTTTGTCTTGCTTGAAAGACTTGTTTGGCCTACTTTTAATATGAGTTACATGGTGTTGAAGTATGGAAAAGAAGCCATATTGGTTCATTAGGCTTATTGACTGCTTGCACTAATACCTAGAGATAGCTCAGTGGGTAAGGTTTTGGTTTACCGATCAGCACGTCCCCACAAGGTTGTGGGTTCAAATCCCGGTGTTGCCAAAGTCAATTTTTATTTCCCTTTTTTTTTAACTAAAAGTTTGTTTACTTTGGTACATAAAACTGTACATCTATTTAATAATTAAAAAGATGTGTTTAAAAGATTGCTTTATCTTTGTCTTGCTTGAAAGACTTGTTTGGCCTACTTCCAATATGAGTTACATAGTGTTGAAGTATGGAAAAGTATTCATATTGATTCATTAGTCTTATTAACTGCTTCCGCTAGTACCTAGAGATAGCTCAGTGGGTAAGGTGTTGGTTTACCGATCAGCAGGTCCCCAAAAGGTTGTGGGTTCAAACCCCAGTGTCAACAAAGTTAATTTTTATTTAGCTTTTTTTTATCTAATAGTTTGTTTACTTTGTTACATAAAACTGTACATCTATTTGATGATTAAAGAGATGTGTTTAAAAGATTGCTTTTTTCTTTGTCTTGCTTGAATGACTTGTTAGGCCTACTTTTAAAGAGTTACATGGTGTTGAAGTATGGAAAAGAAGCCATATTGGTTCATAAGGCTTATTGTCTGCTTGCACTAGTACGTAGAGTTAACTTAGTGGGTAAGGTGTTGGTTTACCGATCAGCAAGACTCCCCAACTTTGTGGGTTCAAAACCCGGTGTTGCCAAGGTTAATTTTTATTTCGTTTTTTAATCAAATAGTTTTTTTTAATTGTTACATAAAAGTGTAAATCTATTTGATAAATAAAAAGATGTGTTCAAAAGATTGTTTTTTTTCTTTGACTTGCTTGAAAGACTTGTTTGGCCTACTTTTAATGAGTTACATGGTGTTGAAGTATGGAAAAGAAGCCATATTGGTTCATTAGGCTTATTGACTGCTTGCACTAGTACCTAGAGATAGCTCAGTGGGTAAGGTGTTGGTTTACTGATTAGCAGGTCCCCACAATTTAGTGGGTTCAAACCCTGGTGTTGCCAAGGTTAATTTTTATTTGAAGTATGGAAAAGTATTCATATTGGTTCCAATTAGGCTTATTAACTGCTTGCACTAGTACCTAGAGATAGCTCAGTGGGTAAGGTGTTGGTTTACCGATCAGCCGGTCCCTACAAGGTTGTTGGTTCAAACCCCAGTGTTGCCAAGGTTTATTTTTATTTCCCTTTTTTTTATCTAAAAGTTTGTTTACTTTGGTACATAAAACTGTACATCTATTTGATAATTAAAGAGATGTGTTTAAAAGATTACTTTTTTCTTTGTCTTGCTTGAAAGACTTGTTTGGCCTACTTTTAATGAGTTACATGGTGTTGAAGTATGAAAAAAAGAAGCCATATTGGTTTATTAGGCTTATTGACTGCTTGCATTAGTACCTAGAGATAGCTCAGTGGGTAAGGTGTTGATTTACCGATCAGCATGTCCCCACAAGGTTGTGGGTTCATACCCCGGTGTTGCCAAGGTTAATTTTTATTTCCCTTTTTTTTATCTAAAAGTTTGTTTACTTTGTTACATAAAACTGTACATCTATTTGATAATTAAAGAGATGTGTTTAAAAGATTGCTTTATCTTTGTCTTGATTGAAAGACTTGTTTGGCCTACTTTCAATATGAGTTACATAGTGTTGAAGTATGGAAAAGTAGTCATATTGGTTTATTAGGCTTATTAACTGCTTCCACTAGTACCTAGAGATAGCTCAGTGGGTAAGGTGTTGGTTTACCGATTAGCAGCTCCCCACAATTTTGTGGGTTCAAATCCCATTTTCGCCAAGGTTAATATTTATTTCGCTTTTTTTTTTATCCAAAAGTTTGTTTACATTGTTACATAAAACTGTACATCTATTTGATAATTAAAGAGATGTGTTTAAAAGATTGCTTTTTTTTCTTTGTCTTGCTTGAAAGACTTGTTTGGCCTACTTTTAATGAGTTACATCGTGTTGAAGTATGGAAAAGAAGCCATATTGGTTCATTAGGCTTATTGACTGCTTGCATTAGTACCTAGAGATAGCTCAGTGGGTAAGGTGTTGGTTTACCGATCAGCATGTCCCCACAAGGTTGTGGGTTCATACCCCGGTGTTGCCAAGGTTAATTTTTATTTCCCTTTTTTTTATCTAAAAGTTTGTTTACTTTGTTACATAAAACTGTACATCTATTTGATAATTAAAGAGATGTGTTTAAAAGATTGCTTTATCTTTGTCTTGCTTGAAAGACTTGTTTGGCCTACTTTCAATATGAGTTACATAGTGTTGAAGTATGGAAAAGTAGTCATATTGGTTTATTAGGCTTATTAACTGCTTCCTCTAGTACCTAGAGATAGCTCAGTGGGTAAGGTGTTGGTTTACCGATCAGCAGGTCCCCACAAGGTTGTGGGTTCAAGCCCCGGTGTCGCCAAGGTAAAGTTTTTATTTCACTTTTTTAATCAAATCGTTTTTTTACATTGTTACATAAAACTGTACATCTATTTGATAATTAAAGAGATGTGTTTAAAAGATTGCTTTTTTTTCTTTGTCTTGCTCAAAAGACTCGTTTGGCCTACTTTCAATGAGTTACATGGTGTTGAAGTATGGAAAAGAAGCCATATTGGTTCATTAGGCTTATTGACTGCTTGCACTTGTACCTAGAGATAGCTCAGTGGGTAAGGTGTTGGTTTACCGATTAGCAGGTCCCCACAATGTTGTGGGTTCAAACCCCGGTGTTGCCAAGGT
Organism: Silurus aristotelis; assembly: GCF_946808225.1. Classification (NCBI taxonomy): domain Eukaryota; kingdom Metazoa; phylum Chordata; class Actinopteri; order Siluriformes; family Siluridae; genus Silurus; species Silurus aristotelis. The sequence goes on along the minus strand of NC_139575.1, from coordinate 17,975,592 downwards.
TAATTTTTATTTCGCTTTTTTTTATCTAAAAGTTTGTTTACTTTGTTACATAAAACTGTACATCTATTTGATAATTAAAGAGATGTGTTTAAAAGATTGCTGTTTTCTTTGTCTTGCTTGAAAGACTTGTTTGGCCTACTTTTAATGAGTTACATCGTGTTGAAGTATGGAAAAGAAGCCATATTGGTTCATTAGGCTTATTGACTGCTTGCACTAGTACCTAGAAAAAGCGCAGTGGGTAAGGTGTTGGTTTACTGATTAGCAGGTCCCCACAATGTAGTGGGTTCAAACCCCGGTTTTCCCAAGGTTAATTTTTATTTCCTTTTTTTTTTTTATCTAAAAGTTTGTTAACTTTGTTACATAAAACTGTACATCTATTTGATAAGTAAAGAAATGTGTTTAAAAGATTGCTTTATCTTTGTCTTGCTTGAAAGACTTGTTTGGCCTACTTTCAATATGAGTTACATAGTGTTGAAGTATGGAAAAGTAGTCATATTGGTTCTTTGGGCTTATTAACTGCTTCCACTAGTACCTAGAGATAGCTCAGTGGGTAAGGTGTTGGTTTACCGATCAGCAGGTCCCCACAATGTTGTGGGTTCAAACCCTGTTTTTGCCAAGGTTAAGTTTTTATTTTGCTTTTTTTTATCCAAAAGTTTGTTTACTTTGTTACATAAAACTGTACATCTATTTGATGATTAAAGAGATGTGTTTAAAAGATTGCTTTTTTCTTTGTCTTGCTTGAAAGACTTGTTTGGCCTACTTTTAATGAGTTATATGGTGTTGAAGTATGGAAAATACGCCATATTGGTTCATTAGGCTTATTGACCGCTTGCTCTAGTACCTAGAGATAGCTCAGTGGGTAAGGTGTTGGTTTACCGATCAGCAGGTCCCCACATGGTTGTGGGTTTAAACCCCAGTGTCGCCAAAGTAAATTTTTATTTAGCTTTTTTTATCTAATAGTTTGTTTACTTTGTTACATAAAACTGTACATATATTTGATAATTAAAGAGATGTGTTTAAAAGATTGCTTTTTTCTTTGTCTTGCTTGAAAGACTTGTTTGGCCTACTTTTAATGAGTTACATGGTGTTGAAGTATGGAAAAGAAGCCATATTGGTTCATTAGGCTTATTGACCGCTTGCACTAGTACCTAGAGATAGCTCAGTGCGTAAGATGTTGGTTTACCGATCAGCAGGTCCCAACAAGGTTGGGGGTTCAAACCCCAGTGTCGCCAAAGTTAACTTTTTTATTTAGCTTTTTTTATCTAATAGTTTGTTTTACTTTGTTACATAAAACTGTACATCTATTTGATAATTAAAGAGATGTGTTTAAAAGATTGTTTTTTTTTCTTTGTCTTGCTTGAAAGACTTGTTTGGCCTACTTTTAATGAGTTACATGGTGTTGAAGTATGGAAAAGAAGCCATATTGGTTCATTAGGCTTATTGACTGCTTGCACTAGTACCTAAAGATAGCTCAGTGGGTAAGGTGTTGGGTTACCGATTAGCCGGTCCCCACATTGTTGTGGGTTCAAACCCCGGTGTTGCCAAGGTTAATTTTTATTTCGCTTTTTTTTATCTAAAAGTTTTTTTTACATTGTTAAATAAAACTGGACATCAATTTGATAAATAAAAAGATGTGTTTAAAAGATTGCTTTTATCTTTGACTCGCTTGAAAGACTTGTTTGGCCTACTTTTAATATGAGTTACATGGTGTTGAAGTATGGAAAATAAGCCATATTGGTTCATTAGGCTTATTGACTGCTTGCACTAGTACCTAGAGATAGCTCAGTGGGTAAGGTGTTGGTTTACCGATCAGCAGCCCCCAGAAGGTTGTGGGTTCAAACCCCAGTGTCGCCAAAGTTAATTTTTTATTTAGCTTTTTTTATCTAATAGTTTGTTTACTTTGTTACATAAAACTGTACATCTATTTGATAATTAAATAGATGTGTTTAAAAGATTGCTTTTTTTTCTTTGTCTTGCTTGAAGGACTTGTTTGGCCTACTTTCAATATGAGTTACATAGTGTTGAAGTATGGAAAAGTAGTCATATTGGTTCATTAGGCTTATAAACTGCTTCCACTAGTACCTAGAGATAGCTCAGTGGGTAAGGTGTTGGTTTACCGATCAGCAGGTCCCCACAATGTTTTGGGTTCAAACCCCGTTTTTGCCAAGGTTAATTTTTATTTTGCTTTTTTTTATCCAAAAGTTTGTTTACTTTGTTACATAAAACTGTACATCTATTTGATGATTAAAGAGATGTGTTTAAAAGATTGCTTTTTTCTTTGTCTTGCTTGAAAGACTTGTTTGGCCTACTTTTAATGAGTTATATGATGTTGAAGTATGGAAAAGAAGCCATATTGGTTTATTAGGCTTATTGACTGCTTGTACTAGTACCTAGAGATAGCTCAGTGGGTAAGGTGTTGGTTTACCGATCAGCAGGTCCCCACAAGGTTGTGGGTTCAAATCCCAGTGTCGCCAAAGTTAATTTTTTATTTAGCATTTTTTATCTAATAGTTTGTTTACTTTGTTACATAAAACTGTAAATGTATTTGATAATTAAAGAGATGTGTTTAAAAGATTGTTTTTTTTTCTTTGACTTGCTTGAAAGACTTGTTTGGCCTACTTTTAATGAGTTACATGGTGTTGAAGTATGGAAAAAAAGCCATATTGGTTCATTAGGCTCATTGACTGCTTGCACTAGTACCTAGAGATAGCTCAGTGGGTAAGGTGTTGGTTTACTGATCAGCAGGTCACCACAACGTTGTTGGTTCAATCCCAGGTGTTGCCAAAGTTAATTTTTTATTTAGCTTTTTTATCTAAAAGTTTGTTTACTTTGTTACATAAAACTGTAAATCTATTTGAACGTATGGAAAAGAAGCCATATTGGTTTATTTGGCTTATTGACTGCTTGCACTAGTACCTAGAGATAGCTCAGTGGGTAAGGTGTTGGTTTACCGATCAGCAGGTCCCATAAGGTTGTGGGTGCATACCCTGGTGTTGCCAAGGTTAATTATTATTTCACTTTTTTTTATCTAAAAGTTTGTTTACTTTGTTACATAAAACTGTACATCTATTTGATAATTAAAGAGATGTGTTTAAAAGATTGCTTTATCTTTGTCTTGCTTGAAAGGCTTGTTTGGCCTACTTTCAATATGAGTTCCATAGTGTTGAAGTATGGAAAAGTAGTCATATTGGTTTATTAGGCTTATTAACTGCTTCCACTTGTACCTAGAGATAGCTCAGTGGGTAAGGTGTTGGTTTACCGATCAACAGCTCCCCACAATGTTGTGCGTTCAAACCCTGGTGTTGCCAAGGTAAAATTTTATTTCGCCTTTTTTTTATCCAAAAGGTTGTTTACTTTGTTACATAAAACTGTACATCCATTTTATAATTAAAAAGATGTGTTTAAAAGATTGTTTTTTTTCTTTGACTTGCTTGAAAGACTTGTTTGGCCTACTTTTAATGAGTTATATGGTGTTGAAGTATGGAAAATAAGCCATATTGGTTCATTAGGCTTATTGACTGCTTGCTCTTATACCTAGAGATAGCTCAGTGGGTAAGGTGTTGGTTTACCGATCAGCAGGTCCCCACAAGGTTGTGGGTTTAAACCCCAGTGTCGCCAAAGTTAATTTTTATTTAGCTTTTTTTATTTAATAGTTTGTTTACTTTGTTACATAAAACTGTACAACTATTTGATAATTAAAGAGATGTGTTTAAAAGATTGCTTTTTTCTTTGTCTTGCTTGAATGACTTGTTAGGCCTACTTTTAAAGAGTTACATGGTGTTGAAGTATGGAAAAGAAGCCATATTGGTTCATAAGGCTTATTGTCTGCTTGCACTAGTACGTAGAGTTAACTTAGTGGGTAAGGTGTTGGTTTACCGATCAGCAAGACTCCCCAACGTTGTGGGTTCAAAACCCGGTGTTGCCAAGGTTAATTTTTATTTCGTTTTTTAATCAAATAGTTTTTTTTAATTGTTACATAAAAGTGTAAATCTATTTGATAAATAAAAAGATGTGTTCAAAAGATTGTTTTTTTTCTTTGACTTGCTTGAAAGACTTGTTTGGCCTACTTTTAATGAGTTACATGGTGTTGAAGTATGGAAAAGAAGCCATATTGGTTCATTAGGCTTATTGACTGCTTGCACTAGTACCTAGAGATAGCTCAGTGGGTAAGGTGTTGGTTTACTGATTAGCAGGTCCCCACAATTTAGTGGGTTCAAACCCTGGTGTTGCCAAGGTTAATTTTTATTTGAAGTATGGAAAAGTATTCATATTGGTTCCAATTAGGCTTATTAACTGCTTGCACTAGTACCTAGAGATAGCTCAGTGGGTAAGGTGTTGGTTTACCGATCAGCCGGTCCCTACAAGGTTGTTGGTTCAAACCCCAGTGTTGCCAAAGTTAATTTTCTATTTAGCTTTTTTTATTTAATAGTTTGTTTACTTTGTTACATAAAACTGTACATCTATTTATTAATTAAAGAGATGTGTTTAAAAGATTGCTTTTTTTTCTTTGTCTTGCTTAAAAGACTTGTTTGGCCTACTTTTAATATGAGTTACATATATGACTCCACAACGTTGTGGGTTCAAGCCAAGGTAAAGTTTTTCTTCCGCTTTTTTAATCAAATATTTTTTTTTACATTGTTACATAAAACTGGACATCTATTTTATAAATAAAAAGATGTGTTTAAAAGATTGCTTTTCTTTCTTTGTCTTGCTTGAAAGACTTGTTTGGCCTACTTTTAATGAGTTACATGGTGTTGAAGTATGGAAAAGAAGCCATATTGGTTCATTAGGCTTATTGACTGCTTGCACTAGTACCTAGAGATAGCTCAGTGGGTAAGGTGTTGGTTTACCGATCAGCAGGTCCCCACAATGTTGTGGGTTCAAACCCTGTTTTTGCCAAGGTTAATTTTTATTTTGCTTTTTTTTATCCAAAAGTTTGTTTACTTTGTTACATAAAACTGTACATCTATTTGATGATTAAAGAGATGTGTTTAAAAGATTGCTTTTTTCTTTGTCTTGCTTGAAAGACTTGTTTGGCCTACTTTTAATGAGTTATATGGTGTTGAAGTATGGAAAATAAGCCATATTGGTTCATTAGGCTTATTGACTGCTTGCACTAGTACCTAGAGATAGCTCAGTGGGTAAGGTGTTGGTTTACCGATCAGCAGGTCCCCACAAGGTTGTAGGTTCAAACCCCAGTGTTGCCAAAGTTAATTTTTTATTTAGCTTTTTTTATTTAATAGTTTATTTACTTTGTTACATAAAACTGTACATCTATTTGATAATTAAAAAGATGTGTTTAAAAGATTGCTTTTTTCTTTGACTCGCTTGAAAGACTTGTTTGGCCTACTTTTAATATGAGTTACATGGTGTCGAAGTATGGAAAATAAGCCATATTGGTTCATTAGGCTTATTGACTGCTTGCACTAGTACCTAGAGATAGCTCAGTCAGTAAGGTGTTGGTTTACCGATCAGCAGGTCCCCACAAGGTTGTGGGTTCAAACCCCAGTGTCGCCAAAGTTATTTTTTTATTTAGCTTTTTTTATCTAATAGTTTGTTTACTTTGTTACATAAAACTGTACATCTATTTGATAATTAAAGAGATGTGTTTAAAAGATTGCTTTTTTTTCTTTGTCTTGCTTGAAAGACTTGTTTGGCCTACTTTTAATGAGTTACATCGTGTTGAAGTATGGAAAAGAAGCCATATTGGTTCATTAGGCTTATTGACTACTTGCACTAGTACCTAGAGATAGCTCAGTGGGTAAGGTGTTGGGTTACCGATTAACAAGTCCCCACATTGTTGTGGGTTCAAACCCCGGTGTTGCCAAGGTTAATTTTTATTTCGCTTTTTTTTATCTAAAAGTTATTTTTACATTGTTAAATAAAACTGGACATCAATTTCATAAATAAAAAGATGTGTTTAAAAGATTGGTTTTTTCTTTGACTCGCTTGAAAGACTTGTTTGGCCTACTTTTAATATGAGTTACATGGTGTTGAAGTATGGAAAAGAAGCCATATTGGTTTATTTGGCTTATTGACTGCTTGCACTAGTACCTAGAGATAGCTCAGTGGGTAAGGTGTTGGTTTACCGATCAGCAGGTCCCATAAGGTTGTGGGTGCATACCCTGGTGTTGCCAAGGTTAATTATTATTTCACTTTTTTTTTATCTAAAAGTTTGTTTACTTTGTTACATAAAACTGTACATCTATTTGATAATTAAAGAGATGTGTTTAAAAGATTGCTTTATCTTTGTCTTGCTTGAAAGGCTTGTTTGGCCTACTTTCAATATGAGTTCCATAGTGTTGAAGTATGGAAAAGTAGTCATATTGGTTTATTAGGCTTATTAACTGCTTCCACTTGTACCTAGAGATAGCTCAGTGGGTAAGGTGTTGGTTTACCGATCAGCAGCTCCCCACAATGTTGTGCGTTCAAACCCTGGTGTTGCCAAGGTAAAATTTTATTTCGCCTTTTTTTTATCCAAAAGGTTGTTTACTTTGTTACATAAAACTGTACATCCATTTTATAATTAAAAAGATGTGTTTAAAAGATTGTTTTTTTTCTTTGACTTGCTTGAAAGACTTGTTTGGCCTACTTTTAATGAGTTATATGGTGTTGAAGTATGGAAAATAAGCCATATTGGTTCATTAGGCTTATTGACTGCTTGCTCTTATACCTAGAGATAGCTCAGTGGGTAAGGTGTTGGTTTACCGATCAGCAGGTCCCCACAAGGTTGTGGGTTTAAACCCCAGTGTCGCCAAAGTTAATTTTTATTTAGCTTTTTTTATTTAATAGTTTGTTTACTTTGTTACATAAAACTGTACAACTATTTGATAATTAAAGAGATGTGTTTAAAAGATTGCTTTTTTCTTTGTCTTGCTTGAATGACTTGTTAGGCCTACTTTTAAAGAGTTACATGGTGTTGAAGTATGGAAAAGAAGCCATATTGGTTCATAAGGCTTATTGTCTGCTTGCACTAGTACGTAGAGTTAACTTAGTGGGTAAGGTGTTGGTTTACCGATCAGCAAGACTCCCCAACGTTGTGGGTTCAAAACCCGGTGTTGCCAAGGTTAATTTTTATTTCGTTTTTTAATCAAATAGTTTTTTTTAATTGTTACATAAAAGTGTAAATCTATTTGATAAATAAAAAGATGTGTTCAAAAGATTGTTTTTTTTCTTTGACTTGCTTGAAAGACTTGTTTGGCCTACTTTTAATGAGTTACATGGTGTTGAAGTATGGAAAAGAAGCCATATTGGTTCATTAGGCTTATTGACTGCTTGCACTAGTACCTAGAGATAGCTCAGTGGGTAAGGTGTTGGTTTACTGATTAGCAGGTCCCCACAATTTAGTGGGTTCAAACCCTGGTGTTGCCAAGGTTAATTTTTATTTGAAGTATGGAAAAGTATTCATATTGGTTCCAATTAGGCTTATTAACTGCTTGCACTAGTACCTAGAGATAGCTCAGTGGGTAAGGTGTTGGTTTACCGATCAGCCGGTCCCTACAAGGTTGTTGGTTCAAACCCCAGTGTTGCCAAGGTTAATTTTTATTTCCCTTTTTTTTATCTAAAAGTTTGTTTACTTTGGTACATAAAACTGTACATCTATTTGATAATTAAAGAGATGTGTTTAAAAGATTGCTTTTTTCTTTGTCTTGCTTGAAAGACTTGTTTGGCCTACTTTTAATGAGTTACATCGTGTTGAAGTATGGAAAAGAAGCCATATTGGTTCATTAGGCTTATTGACTGCTTGCACGAGTACCTAGAAAAAGCGCAGTGGGTAAGGTGTTGCTTTACTGATTAGCAGGTCCCCACAATGTAGTGGGTTCAAACCCCGGTTTTCCCAAGGTTAATTTTTATTTCCTTTTTTTTTTTTATCTAAAAGTTTGTTAACTTTGTTACATAAAACTGTACATCTATTTGATAATTAAAGAAATGTGTTTAAAAGATTGCTTTATCTTTGTCTTGCTTGAAAGACTTGTTTGGCCTACTTTCAATATGAGTTACATAGTGTTGAAGTATGGAAAAGTAGTCATATTGGTTCATTAGGCTTATTAACTGCTTCCACTAGTACCTAGAGATAGCTCAGTGGGTAAGGTGTTGGTTTACCGATCAGCAGGTCCCCACAATGTTGTGGGTTCAAACCCTGTTTTTGCCAAGGTTAAGTTTTTATTTTGCTTTTTTTTATCCAAAAGTTTGTTTACTTTGTTACATAAAACTGTACATCTATTTGATGATTAAAGAGATGTGTTTAAAAGATTGCTTTTTTCTTTGTCTTGCTTGAAAGACTTGTTTGGCCTACTTTTAATGAGTTATATGGTGTTGATGTATGGAAAATACGCCATATTGGTTCATTAGGCTTATTGACCGCTTGCTCTAGTACCTAGAGATAGCTCAGTGGGTAAGGTGTTGGTTTACCGATCAGCAGGTCCCCACATGGTTGTGGGTTTAAACCCCAGTGTCGCCAAAGTAAATTTTTATTTAGCTTTTTTTATCTAATAGTTTGTTTACTTTGTTACATAAAACTGTACATATATTTGATAATTAAAGAGATGTGTTTAAAAGATTGCTTTTTTCTTTGTCTTGCTTGAAAGACTTGTTTGGCCTACTTTTAATGAGTTACATGGTGTTGAAGTATGGAAAAGAAGCCATATTGGTTCATTAGGCTTATTGACCGCTTGCACTAGTACCTAGAGATAGCTCAGTGCGTAAGATGTTGGTTTACCGATCAGCAGGTCCCAACAAGGTTGGGGGTTCAAACCCCAGTGTCGCCAAAGTTAACTTTTTTATTTAGCTTTTTTTATCTAATAGTTTGTTTTACTTTGTTACATAAAACTGTACATCTATTTGATAATTAAAGAGATGTGTTTAAAAGATTGTTTTTTTTTCTTTGTCTTGCTTGAAAGACTTGTTTGGCCTACTTTTAATGAGTTACATGGTGTTGAAGTATGGAAAAGAAGCCATATTGGTTCATTAGGCTTATTGACTGCTTGCACTAGTACCTAAAGATAGCTCAGTGGGTAAGGTGTTGGGTTACCGATTAGCCGGTCCCCACATTGTTGTGGGTTCAAACCCCGGTGTTGCCAAGGTTAATTTTTATTTCGCTTTTTTTTATCTAAAAGTTTTTTTTACATTGTTAAATAAAACTGGACATCAATTTGATAAATAAAAAGATGTGTTTAAAAGATTGCTTTTATCTTTGACTCGCTTGAAAGACTTGTTTGGCCTACTTTTAATATGAGTTACATGGTGTTGAAGTATGGAAAATAAGCCATATTGGTTCATTAGGCTTATTGACTGCTTGCACTAGTACCTAGAGATAGCTCAGTGGGTAAGGTGTTGGTTTACCGATCAGCAGCCCCCAGAAGGTTGTGGGTTCAAACCCCAGTGTCGCCAAAGTTAATTTTTTATTTAGCTTTTTTTATCTAATAGTTTGTTTACTTTGTTACATAAAACTGTACATCTATTTGATAATTAAATAGATGTGTTTAAAAGATTGCTTTTTTTTCTTTGTCTTGCTTGAAGGACTTGTTTGGCCTACTTTCAATATGAGTTACATAGTGTTGAAGTATGGAAAAGTAGTCATATTGGTTCATTAGGCTTATAAACTGCTTCCACTAGTACCTAGAGATAGCTCAGTGGGTAAGGTGTTGGTTTACCGATCAGCAGGTCCCCACAATGTTTTGGGTTCAAACCCCGTTTTTGCCAAGGTTAATTTTTATTTTGCTTTTTTTTATCCAAAAGTTTGTTTACTTTGTTACATAAAACTGTACATCTATTTGATGATTAAAGAGATGTGTTTAAAAGATTGCTTTTTTCTTTGTCTTGCTTGAAAGACTTGTTTGGCCTACTTTTAATGAGTTATATGATGTTGAAGTATGGAAAAGAAGCCATATTGGTTTATTAGGCTTATTGACTGCTTGTACTAGTACCTAGAGATAGCTCAGTGGGTAAGGTGTTGGTTTACCGATCAGCAGGTCCCCACAAGGTTGTGGGTTCAAATCCCAGTGTCGCCAAAGTTAATTTTTTATTTAGCATTTTTTATCTAATAGTTTGTTTACTTTGTTACATAAAACTGTAAATGTATTTGATAATTAAAGAGATGTGTTTAAAAGATTGTTTTTTTTTCTTTGACTTGCTTGAAAGACTTGTTTGGCCTACTTTTAATGAGTTACATGGTGTTGAAGTATGGAAAAAAAGCCATATTGGTTCATTAGGCTCATTGACTGCTTGCACTAGTACCTAGAGATAGCTCAGTGGGTAAGGTGTTGGTTTACTGATCAGCAGGTCACCACAACGTTGTTGGTTCAAACCCAGGTGTTGCCAAAGTTAATTTTTTATTTAGCTTTTTTATCTAAAAGTTTGTTTACTTTGTTACATAAAACTGTACATCTATTTGATAATTAAAGAGATGTGTTTAAAAGATTGCTTTATCTTTGTCTTGCTTGAAAGGCTTGTTTGGCCTACTTTCAATATGAGTTCCATAGTGTTGAAGTATGGAAAAGTAGTCATATTGGTTTATTAGGCTTATTAACTGCTTCCACTTGTACCTAGAGATAGCTCAGTGGGTAAGGTGTTGGTTTACCGATCAACAGCTCCCCACAATGTTGTGCGTTCAAACCCTGGTGTTGCCAAGGTAAAATTTTATTTCGCCTTTTTTTTATCCAAAAGGTTGTTTACTTTGTTACATAAAACTGTACATCCATTTTATAATTAAAAAGATGTGTTTAAAAGATTGTTTTTTTTCTTTGACTTGCTTGAAAGACTTGTTTGGCCTACTTTTAATGAGTTATATGGTGTTGAAGTATGGAAAATAAGCCATATTGGTTCATTAGGCTTATTGACTGCTTGCTCTTATACCTAGAGATAGCTCAGTGGGTAAGGTGTTGGTTTACCGATCAGCAGGTCCCCACAAGGTTGTGGGTTTAAACCCCAGTGTCGCCAAAGTTAATTTTTATTTAGCTTTTTTTATTTAATAGTTTGTTTACTTTGTTACATAAAACTGTACAACTATTTGATAATTAAAGAGATGTGTTTAAAAGATTGCTTTTTTCTTTGTCTTGCTTGAATGACTTGTTAGGCCTACTTTTAAAGAGTTACATGGTGTTGAAGTATGGAAAAGAAGCCATATTGGTTCATAAGGCTTATTGTCTGCTTGCACTAGTACGTAGAGTTAACTTAGTGGGTAAGGTGTTGGTTTACCGATCAGCAAGACTCCCCAACGTTGTGGGTTCAAAACCCGGTGTTGCCAAGGTTAATTTTTATTTCGTTTTTTAATCAAATAGTTTTTTTTAATTGTTACATAAAAGTGTAAATCTATTTGATAAATAAAAAGATGTGTTCAAAAGATTGTTTTTTTTCTTTGACTTGCTTGAAAGACTTGTTTGGCCTACTTTTAATGAGTTACATGGTGTTGAAGTATGGAAAAGAAGCCATATTGGTTCATTAGGCTTATTGACTGCTTGCACTAGTACCTAGAGATAGCTCAGTGGGTAAGGTGTTGGTTTACTGATTAGCAGGTCCCCACAATTTAGTGGGTTCAAACCCTGGTGTTGCCAAGGTTAATTTTTATTTGAAGTATGGAAAAGTATTCATATTGGTTCCAATTAGGCTTATTAACTGCTTGCACTAGTACCTAGAGATAGCTCAGTGGGTAAGGTGTTGGTTTACCGATCAGCCGGTCCCTACAAGGTTGTTGGTTCAAACCCCAGTGTTGCCAAAGTTAATTTTCTATTTAGCTTTTTTTATTTAATAGTTTGTTTACTTTGTTACATAAAACTGTACATCTATTTATTAATTAAAGAGATGTGTTTAAAAGATTGCTTTTTTTTCTTTGTCTTGCTTAAAAGACTTGTTTGGCCTACTTTTAATATGAGTTACATATATGACTCCACAACGTTGTGGGTTCAAGCCAAGGTAAAGTTTTTCTTCCGCTTTTTTAATCAAATATTTTTTTTTACATTGTTACATAAAACTGGACATCTATTTTATAAATAAAAAGATGTGTTTAAAAGATTGCTTTTCTTTCTTTGTCTTGCTTGAAAGACTTGTTTGGCCTACTTTTAATATGAGTTACATGGTGTTGAAGTATGGAAAAGAAGCCATATTGGTTCATTAGGCTTATTGACTGCTTCACTAGTACCTAGAGATAGCTCAGTGGGTAAGGTGTTGGTTTACCGATCAGCAGGTCCCCACAATGTTGTGGGTTCAAACCCTGTTTTTGCCAAGGTTAATTTTTATTTTGCTTTTTTTTTATCCAAAAGTTTGTTTACTTTGTTACATAAAACTGTACATCTATTTGATGATTAAAGAGATGTGTTTAAAAGATTGCTTTTTTCTTTGTCTTGCTTGAAAGACTTGTTTGGCCTACTTTTAATGAGTTATATGGTGTTGAAGTATGGAAAATAAGCCATATTGGTTCATTAGGCTTATTGACTGCTTGCACTAGTACCTAGAGATAGCTCAGTGGGTAAGGTGTTGGTTTACCGATCAGCAGGTCCCCACAAGGTTGTAGGTTCAAACCCCAGTGTTGCCAAAGTTAATTTTTTATTTAGCTTTTTTTATTTAATAGTTTATTTACTTTGTTACATAAAACTGTACATCTATTTGATAATTAAAAAGATGTGTTTAAAAGATTGCTTTTTTCTTTGACTCGCTTGAAAGACTTGTTTGGCCTACTTTTAATATGAGTTACATGTTGTCGAAGTATGGAAAATAAGCCATATTGGTTCATTAGGCTTATTGACTGCTTGCACTAGTACCTAGAGATAGCTCAGTCAGTAAGGTGTTGGTTTACCGATCAGCAGGTCCCCACAAGGTTGTGGGTTCAAACCCCAGTGTCGCCAAAGTTATTTTTTTATTTAGCTTTTTTTATCTAATAGTTTGTTTACTTTGTTACATAAAACTGTACATCTATTTGATAATTAAAGAGATGTGTTTAAAAGATTGCTTTTTTTTCTTTGTCTTGCTTGAAAGACTTGTTTGGCCTACTTTTAATGAGTTACATCGTGTTGAAGTATGGAAAAGAAGCCATATTGGTTCATTAGGCTTATTGACTACTTGCACTAGTACCTAGAGATAGCTCAGTGGGTAAGGTGTTGGGTTACCGATTAACAAGTCCCCTCATTGTTGTGGGTTCAAACCCCGGTGTTGCCAAGGTTAATTTTTATTTCGCTTTTTTTTATCTAAAAGTTATTTTTACATTGTTAAATAAAACTGTACATCAATTTCATAAATAAAAAGATGTGTTTAAAAGATTGGTTTTTTCTTTGACTCGCTTGAAAGACTTGTTTGGCCTACTTTTAATATGAGTTACATGGTGTTGAAGTATGGAAAAGAAGCCATATTGGTTTATTTGGCTTATTGACTGCTTGCACTAGTACCTAGAGATAGCTCAGTGGGTAAGGTGTTGGTTTACCGATCAGCAGGTCCCATAAGGTTGTGGGTGCATACCCTGGTGTTGCCAAGGTTAATTATTATTTCACTTTTTTTTATCTAAAAGTTTGTTTACTTTGTTACATAAAACTGTACATCTATTTGATAATTAAAGAGATGTGTTTAAAAGATTGCTTTATCTTTGTCTTGCTTGAAAGGCTTGTTTGGCCTACTTTCAATATGAGTTCCATAGTGTTGAAGTATGGAAAAGTAGTCATATTGGTTTATTAGGCTTATTAACTGCTTCCACTTGTACCTAGAGATAGCTCAGTGGGTAAGGTGTTGGTTTACCGATCAGCAGCTCCCCACAATGTTGTGCGTTCAAACCCTGGTGTTGCCAAGGTAAAATTTTATTTCGCCTTTTTTTTATCCAAAAGGTTGTTTACTTTGTTACATAAAACTGTACATCCATTTTATAATTAAAAAGATGTGTTTAAAAGATTGTTTTTTTTCTTTGACTTGCTTGAAAGACTTGTTTGGCCTACTTTTAATGAGTTATATGGTGTTGAAGTATGGAAAATAAGCCATATTGGTTCATTAGGCTTATTGACTGCTTGCTCTTATACCTAGAGATAGCTCAGTGGGTAAGGTGTTGGTTTACCGATCAGCAGGTCCCCACAAGGTTGTGGGTTTAAACCCCAGTGTCGCCAAAGTTAATTTTTATTTAGCTTTTTTTATTTAATAGTTTGTTTACTTTGTTACATAAAACTGTACAACTATTTGATAATTAAAGAGATGTGTTTAAAAGATTGCTTTTTTCTTTGTCTTGCTTGAATGACTTGTTAGGCCTACTTTTAAAGAGTTACATGGTGTTGAAGTATGGAAAAGAAGCCATATTGGTTTATTTGGCTTATTGACTGCTTGCACTAGTACCTAGAGATAGCTCAGTGGGTAAGGTGTTGGTTTACCGATCAGCAGGTCCCATAAGGTTGTGGGTGCATACCCTGGTGTTGCCAAGGTTAATTATTATTTCACTTTTTTTTATCTAAAAGTTTGTTTACTTTGTTACATAAAACTGTACATCTATTTGATAATTAAAGAGATGTGTTTAAAAGATTGCTTTATCTTTGTCTTGCTTGAAAGGCTTGTTTGGCCTACTTTCAATATGAGTTCCATAGTGTTGAAGTATGGAAAAGTAGTCATATTGGTTTATTAGGCTTATTAACTGCTTCCACTTGTACCTAGAGATAGCTCAGTGGGTAAGGTGTTGGTTTACCGATCAGCAGCTCCCCACAATGTTGTGCGTTCAAACCCTGGTGTTGCCAAGGTAAAATTTTATTTCGCCTTTTTTTTATCCAAAAGGTTGTTTACTTTGTTACATAAAACTGTACATCCATTTTATAATTAAAAAGATGTGTTTAAAAGATTGTTTTTTTTCTTTGACTTGCTTGAAAGACTTGTTTGGCCTACTTTTAATGAGTTATATGGTGTTGAAGTATGGAAAATAAGCCATATTGGTTCATTAGGCTTATTGACTGCTTGCTCTTATACCTAGAGATAGCTCAGTGGGTAAGGTGTTGGTTTACCGATCAGCAGGTCCCCACAAGGTTGTGGGTTTAAACCCCAGTGTCGCCAAAGTTAATTTTTATTTAGCTTTTTTTATTTAATAGTTTGTTTACTTTGTTACATAAAACTGTACAACTATTTGATAATTAAAGAGATGTGTTTAAAAGATTGCTTTTTTCTTTGTCTTGCTTGAATGACTTGTTAGGCCTACTTTTAAAGAGTTACATGGTGTTGAAGTATGGAAAAGAAGCCATATTGGTTCATAAGGCTTATTGTCTGCTTGCACTAGTACGTAGAGTTAACTTAGTGGGTAAGGTGTTGGTTTACCGATCAGCAAGACTCCCCAACGTTGTGGGTTCAAAACCCGGTGTTGCCAAGGTTAATTTTTATTTCGTTTTTTAATCAAATAGTTTTTTTTAATTGTTACATAAAAGTGTAAATCTATTTGATAAATAAAAAGATGTGTTCAAAAGATTGTTTTTTTTCTTTGACTTGCTTGAAAGACTTGTTTGGCCTACTTTTAATGAGTTACATGGTGTTGAAGTATGGAAAAGAAGCCATATTGGTTCATTAGGCTTATTGACTGCTTGCACTAGTACCTAGAGATAGCTCAGTGGGTAAGGTGTTGGTTTACTGATTAGCAGGTCCCCACAATTTAGTGGGTTCAAACCCTGGTGTTGCCAAGGTTAATTTTTATTTGAAGTATGGAAAAGTATTCATATTGGTTCCAATTAGGCTTATTAACTGCTTGCACTAGTACCTAGAGATAGCTCAGTGGGTAAGGTGTTGGTTTACCGATCAGCCGGTCCCTACAAGGTTGTTGGTTCAAACCCCAGTGTTGCCAAGGTTAATTTTTATTTCCCTTTTTTTTATCTAAAAGTTTGTTTACTTTGGTACATAAAACTGTACATCTATTTGATAATTAAAGAGATGTGTTTAAAAGATTGCTTTTTTCTTTGTCTTGCTTGAAAGACTTGTTTGGCCTACTTTTAATGAGTTACATCGTGTTGAAGTATGGAAAAGAAGCCATATTGGTTCATTAGGCTTATTGACTGCTTGCACTAGTACCTAGAAAAAGCGCAGTGGGTAAGGTGTTGGTTTACTGATTAGCAGGTCCCCACAATGTAGTGGGTTCAAACCCCGGTTTTCCCAAGGTTAATTTTTATTTCCTTTTTTTTTTTATCTAAAAGTTTGTTAACTTTGTTACATAAAACTGTACATCTATTTGATAATTAAAGAAATGTGTTTAAAAGATTGCTTTATCTTTGTCTTGCTTGAAAGACTTGTTTGGCCTACTTTCAATATGAGTTACATAGTGTTGAAGTATGGAAAAGTAGTCATATTGGTTCATTAGGCTTATTAACTGCTTCCACTAGTACCTAGAGATAGCTCAGTGGGTAAGGTGTTGGTTTACCGATCAGCAGGTCCCCACAATGTTGTGGGTTCAAACCCTGTTTTTGCCAAGGTTAAGTTTTTATTTTGCTTTTTTTTATCCAAAAGTTTGTTTACTTTGTTACATAAAACTGTACATCTATTTGATGATTAAAGAGATGTGTTTAAAAGATTGCTTTTTTCTTTGTCTTGCTTGAAAGACTTGTTTGGCCTACTTTTAATGAGTTATATGGTGTTGAAGTATGGAAAATACGCCATATTGGTTCATTAGGCTTATTGACCGCTTGCTCTAGTACCTAGAGATAGCTCAGTGGGTAAGGTGTTGGTTTACCGATCAGCAGGTCCCCACATGGTTGTGGGTTTAAACCCCAGTGTCGCCAAAGTAAATTTTTATTTAGCTTTTTTTATCTAATAGTTTGTTTACTTTGTTACATAAAACTGTACATATATTTGATAATTAAAGAGATGTGTTTAAAAGATTGCTTTTTTCTTTGTCTTGCTTGAAAGACTTGTTTGGCCTACTTTTAATGAGTTACATGGTGTTGAAGTATGGAAAAGAAGCCATATTGGTTCATTAGGCTTATTGACCGCTTGCACTAGTACCTAGAGATAGCTCAGTGCGTAAGATGTTGGTTTACCGATCAGCAGGTCCCAACAAGGTTGGGGGTTCAAACCCCAGTGTCGCCAAAGTTAACTTTTTTATTTAGCTTTTTTTATCTAATAGTTTGTTTTACTTTGTTACATAAAACTGTACATCTATTTGATAATTAAAGAGATGTGTTTAAAAGATTGTTTTTTTTTCTTTGTCTTGCTTGAAAGACTTGTTTGGCCTACTTTTAATGAGTTACATGGTGTTGAAGTATGGAAAAGAAGCCATATTGGTTCATTAGGCTTATTGACTGCTTGCACTAGTACCTAAAGATAGCTCAGTGGGTAAGGTGTTGGGTTACCGATTAGCCGGTCCCCACATTGTTGTGGGTTCAAACCCCGGTGTTGCCAAGGTTAATTTTTATTTCGCTTTTTTTTATCTAAAAGTTTTTTTTACATTGTTAAATAAAACTGGACATCAATTTGATAAATAAAAAGATGTGTTTAAAAGATTGCTTTTATCTTTGACTCGCTTGAAAGACTTGTTTGGCCTACTTTTAATATGAGTTACATGGTGTTGAAGTATGGAAAAAAAGCCATATTGGTTCATTAGGCTTATTGACTGCTTGCACTAGTACCTAGAGATAGCTCAGTGGGTAAGGTGTTGGTTTACCGATCAGCAGCCCCCAGAAGGTTGTGGGTTCAAACCCCAGTGTCGCCAAAGTTAATTTTTTATTTAGCTTTTTTTATCTAATAGTTTGTTTACTTTGTTACATAAAACTGTACATCTATTTGATAATTAAATAGATGTGTTTAAAAGATTGCTTTTTTTTCTTTGTCTTGCTTGAAGGACTTGTTTGGCCTACTTTCAATATGAGTTACATAGTGTTGAAGTATGGAAAAGTAGTCATATTGGTTCATTAGGCTTATAAACTGCTTCCACTAGTACCTAGAGATAGCTCAGTGGGTAAGGTGTTGGTTTACCGATCAGCAGGTCCCCACAATGTTTTGGGTTCAAACCCCGTTTTTGCCAAGGTTAATTTTTATTTTGCTTTTTTTATCCAAAAGTTTGTTTACTTTGTTACATAAAACTGTACATCTATTTGATGATTAAAGAGATGTGTTTAAAAGATTGCTTTTTTCTTTGTCTTGCTTGAAAGACTTGTTTGGCCTACTTTTAATGAGTTATATGATGTTGAAGTATGGAAAAGAAGCCATATTGGTTTATTAGGCTTATTGACTGCTTGTACTAGTACCTAGAGATAGCTCAGTGGGTAAGGTGTTGGTTTACCGATCAGCAGGTCCCCACAAGGTTGTGGGTTCAAATCCCAGTGTCGCCAAAGTTAATTTTTTATTTAGCATTTTTTATCTAATAGTTTGTTTACTTTGTTACATAAAACTGTAAATGTATTTGATAATTAAAGAGATGTGTTTAAAAGATTGTTTTTTTTTCTTTGACTTGCTTGAAAGACTTGTTTGGCCTACTTTTAATGAGTTACATGGTGTTGAAGTATGGAAAAAAAGCCATATTGGTTCATTAGGCTCATTGACTGCTTGCACTAGTACCTAGAGATAGCTCAGTGGGTAAGGTGTTGGTTTACTGATCAGCAGGTCACCACAACGTTGTTGGTTCAAACCCAGGTGTTGCCAAAGTTAATTTTTTATTTAGCTTTTTTATCTAAAAGTTTGTTTACTTTGTTACATAAAACTGTAAATCTATTTGATAATTAAAGAGATGTGTTTAAAAGATTATTTTTTTCTTTAAATCGCTTGAAAGACTTGTTTGGCCTACTTTTAATTAGTTACATGGTGTTGAAGTATGGAAAAGAAGCCATATTGGTTCATTAGGCTTATTGACTGCTTGCACTAGTACCTAGAGATAGCTCAGTGGGTAAGGTGTTGGTTTACCGATCAGCAGGTCCCCACAAGGTTGTAGGTTCAAACCCCAGTGTTGCCAAAGTTAATTTTCTATTTAGCTTTTTTATTTAATAGTTTGTTTACTTTGTTACATAAAACTGTACATCTATTTATTAATTAAAGAGATGTGTTTAAAAGATTGCTTTTTTTTCTTTGTCTTGCTTAAAAGACTTGTTTGGCCTACTTTTAATATGAGTTACATATATGACTCCACAACGTTGTGGTTTCAAGCCAAGGTAAAGTTTTTCTTCCGCTTTTTTAATCAAATATTTTTTTTTACATTGTTACATAAAACTGGACATCTATTTTATAAATAAAAAGATGTGTTTAAAAGATTGCTTTTCTTTCTTTGTCTTGCTTGAAAGACTTGTTTGGCCTACTTTTAATGAGTTACATGGTGTTGAAGTATGGATAAGAAGCCATATTGGTTCATTAGGCTTATTGACTGCTTGCACTAGTACCTAGAGATAGCTCAGTGGGTAAGGTGTTGGGTTACCGATTAACAAGTCCCCACATTGTTGTGGGTTCAAACCCCGGTGTTGCCAAGGTTAATTTTTATTTCGCTTTTTTTTATCTAAAAGTTATTTTTACATTGTTAAATAAAACTGGACATCAATTTCATAAATAAAAAGATGTGTTTAAAAGATTGGTTTTTTCTTTGATTTGCTTGAAAGACTTGTTTGGCCTACTTTTAATATGAGTTACATGGTGTTGAAGTATGGAAAAGAAGCCATATTGGTTTATTTGGCTTATTGACTGCTTGCACTAGTACCTAGAGATAGCTCAGTGGGTAAGGTGTTGGTTTACCGATCAGCAGGTCCCATAAGGTTGTGGGTGCATACCCTGGTGTTGCCAAGGTTAATTATTATTTCACTTTTTTTTATCTAAAAGTTTGTTTACTTTGTTACATAAAACTGTACATCTATTTGATAATTAAAGAGATGTGTTTAAAAGATTGCTTTATCTTTGTCTTGCTTGAAAGGCTTGTTTGGCCTACTTTCAATATGAGTTCCATAGTGTTGAAGTATGGAAAAGTAGTCATATTGGTTTATTAGGCTTATTAACTGCTTCCACTTGTACCTAGAGATAGCTCAGTGGGTAAGGTGTTGGTTTACCGATCAGCAGCTCCCCACAATGTTGTGCGTTCAAACCCTGGTGTTGCCAAGGTAAAATTTTATTTCGCCTTTTTTTTATCCAAAAGGTTGTTTACTTTGTTACATAAAACTGTACATCCATTTTATAATTAAAAAGATGTGTTTAAAAGATTGTTTTTTTTCTTTGACTTGCTTGAAAGACTTGTTTGGCCTACTTTTAATGAGTTATATGGTGTTGAAGTATGGAAAATAAGCCATATTGGTTCATTAGGCTTATTGACTGCTTGCTCTTATACCTAGAGATAGCTCAGTGGGTAAGGTGTTGGTTTACCGATCAGCAGGTCCCCACAAGGTTGTGGGTTTAAACCCCAGTGTCGCCAAAGTTAATTTTTATTTAGCTTTTTTTATTTAATAGTTTGTTTACTTTGTTACATAAAACTGTACAACTATTTGATAATTAAAGAGATGTGTTTAAAAGATTGCTTTTTTCTTTGTCTTGCTTGAAAGACTTGTTTGGCCTACTTTTAATGAGTTACATGGTGTTGAAGTATGGAAAAGAAGCCATATTGGTTCATTAGGCTTATTGACTGCTTGCACTAGTACCTAGAGATAGCTCAGTGGGTAAGGTGTTGGTTTACCGATCAGCAGGTCCCCACAAGGTTGGGGGTTCAAACCCCAGTGTTGCCAAAGTTTACTTTTTTATTTAGCTTTTTTTATCTAATAGTTTGTTTTACTTTGTTACATAAAACTGTACATCTATTTGATAATTAAAGAGATGTGTTTAAAAGATTGCTTTTTTTTCTTTGTCTTGCTTGAAAGACTTGTTTGGCCTACTTTTAATGAGTTACATCGTGTTGAAGTATGGAAAAAAAGCCATATTGGTTCATTAGGCTCATTGACTGCTTGCACTAGTACCTAGAAATAGCTCAGTGGGTAAGGTGTTGGTTTACTGATCAGCAGGTCCCCACAACGTTGTTGGTTCAAACTCCGGTGTTGCCAAAGTTAATTTTTTATTTAGCTTTTTTATCTAAAAGTTTGTTTACTTTGTTACATAAAACTGTAAATCTATTTGATGATTAAAGAGATGTGTTTAAAAGATTGCTTTTTTCTTTGTCTTGCTTGAAAGACTTGTTTGGCCTACTTTTAATGAGTTATATGATGTTGAAGTATGGAAAATAACCCAGATTGGTTCATTAGGCTTATTGACCGCTTGCTCTAGTACCTACAGATAGCTCAGTGGGTAAGGTGTTGGTTTACCGATCAGCAGGTCCCCACAAGGTTGTAGGTTCCAACCCCAGTGTTGCCAAAGTTAACTTTTTTATTTAGCTTTTTTTATTTAATAGTTTATTTACTTTGTTACATAAAACTGTACATCTATTTGATAATTAAAAAGATGTGTTTAAAAGATTGCTTTTTTCTTTGACTCGCTTGAAAGACTTGTTTGGCCTACTTTTAAAATGAGTTACATGGTGTCGAAGTATGGAAAATAAGCCATATTGGTTCATTAGGCTTATTGACTGCTTGCACTAGTACCTAGAGATAGCTCAGTCAGTAAGGTGTTGGTTTACCGATCAGCAGGTCCCCACAAGGTTGTGGGTTCAAACCCCAGTGTCGCCAAAGTTAATTTTTTATTTAGCTTTTTTTATCTAATAGTTTGTTTACTTTGTTACATAAAACTGTACATCTATTTGATAATTAAAGAGATGTGTTTAAAAGATTGCTTTTTTTTCTTTGTCTTGCTTGAAAGACTTGTTTGGCCTACTTTTAATGAGTTACATCGTGTTGAAGTATGGAAAAGAAGCCATATTGGTTCATTAGGCTTATTGACTGCTTGCACTAGTACCTAGAGATAGCTCAGTGGGTAAGGTGTTGGGTTACCGATTAGCAAGTCCCCACATTGTTGTGGGTTCAAACCCCGGTGTTGCCAAGGTTAATTTTCATTTCGCTTTTTTTTATCTAAAAGTTATTTTTACATTGTTAAATAAAACTGGACATCAATTTGATAAATAAAAAGATGTGTTTAAAAGATTGGTTTTTTCTTTGACTCGCTTGAAAGACTTGTTTGGCCTACTTTTAATATGAGTTACATGGTGTTGAAGTATGGAAAAGAAGCCATATTGGTTTATTTGGCTTATTGACTGCTTGCACTAGTACCTAGAAATAGCTCAGTGGGTAAGGTGTTGGTTTACCGATCAGCAGGTCCCCATAAGGTTGTGGGTGCATACCCTGGTGTTGCCAAGGTTAATTATTATTTCACTTTTTTTTATCTAAAAGTTTGTTTACTTTGTTACATAAAACTGTACATCTATTTGATAATTAAAGAGATGTGTTTAAAAGATTGCTTTATCTTTGTCTTGCTTGAAAGGCTTGTTTGGCCTACTTTCAATATGAGTTCCATAGTGTTGAAGTATGGAAAAGTAGTCATATTGGTTTATTAGGCTTATTAACTGCTTCCACTTGTACCTAGAGATAGCTCAGTGGGTAAGGTGTTGGTTTACCGATCAGCAGCTCCCCACAATGTTGTGCGTTCAAACCCTGGTGTTGCCAAGGTAAAATTTTATTTCGCCTTTTTTTTATCCAAAAGTTTGTTTACTTTGTTACATAAAACTGTACATCCATTTTATAATTAAAAAGATGTGTTTAAAAGATTGTTTTTTTTCTTTGACTTGCTTGAAAGACTTGTTTGGCCTACTTTTAATGCGTTATATGGTGTTGAAGTATGGAAAATAAGCCATATTGGTTCATTAGGCTTATTGACTGCTTGCTCTAGTACCTAGAGATAGCTCAGTGGGTAAGCTGTTGGTTTACCGATCAGCAGGTCCCCACAAGGTTGTGGGTTTAAACCCCAGTGTCGCCAAAGTAAATTTTTATTTAGCTTTTTTTATCTAATAGTTTGTTTACTTTGTTACATAAAACTGTACAACTATTTGATAATTAAAGAGATGTGTTTAAAAGATTGCTTTTTTCTTTGTCTTGCTTGAAAGACTTGTTTGGCCTACTTTTAATGAGTTACATGGTGTTGAAGTATGGAAAAGAAGCCATATTGGTTCATTAGGCTTATTGACTGTTTGCACTAGTACCTAGAGATAGCTCAGTGGGTAAGGTGTTGGTTTACCAATCAGCAGGTCCCCACAAGGTTGGGGGTTCAAACCCCAGTGTCGCCAAAGGTTACTTTTTTATTTAGCTTTTTTTATCTAATAGTTTGTTTTACTTTGTTACATAAAACTGTACATCTATTTAATAAGTAAAGAGATGTGTTTAAAAGATTGCTTTTTTTTCTTTGTCTTGCTTGAAAGACTTGTTTGGCCTACTTTTAATGAGTTACATGGTGTTAAAGTATGGAAAAAAAAGCCATATTGGTTCATTAGGCTCATTGACTGCTTGCACTAGTACCTAGAAATAACTCAGTGGGTAAGGTGTTGGTTTACTGATCAGCAGGTCCCCACAACGTTGTTGGTTAAAACCCCGGTGTTGCCAAAGTTAATTTTTTATTTAGCTTTTTTATCTAAAATTTTGTTTACTTTGTTACATAAAACTGTAAATCTATTTGATAATTAAAGAGATGTGTTTAAAAGATTATTTTTTTCTTTAAATTGCTTGAAAGACTTGTTTGGCCAATTTTTTTATTAGTTACATGGTGTTGAAGTATGGAAAATAAGCCATATTGGTTTATTAGGCTTATTGACTGCTTGCACTAGTACCTAGAGATAGCTCAGTGGGTAAGGTGTTGGTTTACCGATCAGCAGGTCCCCACAAGGTTGTAGGTTCAAACCCCAGTGTTGCCAAAGTTCATTTTTTATTTAGCTTTTTTTTATCTAATAGTTTGTTAACTTTGTTACATAAAACTGTACATCTTTTTGATAATTAAAGAGATGTGTTTAAAAGATTGCTTTATCTTTGTCTTGCTTGAAAGACTTGTTTGGCCTACTTTCAATATGAGTTACATAGTGTTGAAGTATGGAAAAGTAGTCATATTGGTTCATTAGGCTTATTAACTGCTTCCACTAGTACCTAGAGATAGCTCAGTGGGTAAGGTGTTGGTTTACCGGTCAGCAGGTCCCCACAATGTTGTGGGTTCAAACCCCTTTTTTGCCAAGGTTAATTTTTATTTTGCTTTTTTTTATCCAAAAGTTTGTTTACTTTGTTACATAAAACTGTACATCTATTTGATGATTAAAGAGATGTGTTTAAAAGATTGCTTTTTTCTTTGTCTTGCTTGAAAGACTTGTTTGGCCTACTTTTAATGAGTTATATGATGTTGAAGTATGGAAAATAAGCCATATTGGTTCATTAGGCTTATTGACTGCTTGCTCTAGTACCTAGAGATAGCTCAGTGGGTAAGGTGTTGTTTTACCGATCAGCAGGTCCCCACAAGGTTGTGTGTTTAAACCCCAGTGTCGCCAAAGTTAATTTTTATTTAGCTTTTTTTATCTAATAGTTTGTTTACTTTGTTACATAAAACTGTACATCTATTTGATAATTAAAGAGATGTTTTTAAAAGATTGCTTTTTTCTTTGTCTTGCTTGAAAGACTTGTTTGGCCTACTTTTAATGAGTTACATGGTGTTGAAGTATGGAAAAGAAGCCATATTGGTTCATTAGGCTTATTGAACGCTTGCACTAGTACCTAGAGATAGCTCAGTGGGTAAGGTGTTGGTTTCCCGATCAGAAGGTCCCCACAAGCTTGGGGGTTCAAACCCCAGGGTCGCCAAAGTTAACTTTTTTATTTAGCTTTTTTTATCTAATAGTTTGTTTTACTTTGTTACATAAAACTGTACATCTATTTAATAATTAAAGAGATGTGTTTAAAAGATTGTTTTTTTTCTTTGACTTGCTTGAAAGAGTTGTTTGGCCTACTTTTAATGAGTTACATGGTGTTGAAGTATGGAAAAGAAGCCATATTGGTTCATTAGGCTTATTGACTGCTTGTACTAGTACCTAGAGATAGCTCAGTGGGTAAGGTGTTTGTTTACCGATCAGCAGGTCCCCACAAGGTTGTAGGTTCAAACCCCTTTGTCGCCAAGTTTAATTTTTATTTCGGTTTTTTTATCTAAAAGTTTGTTTACTTTGTTACAAAAAACAACAAATCTATTTGATAATTAAAGAGATGTGTTTAAAAGATTGCTTTTTTCTGTGTCTTGCTTGAAAGACTTGTTTGGCCTACTTTTAATATGAGTTACATCGTGTTGAAGTATGGAAAAGAAGCCATATTGGTTCATTAGGCTTATTGACTGCTTGCACTAGTACCTAGACATAGCTCAGTGGGTAAGGTGTTGGGTTACCGATTAGCAGGTCCCCACATTGTTGTGGGTTCAAACCCCGGTGTTGCCAAGGTTGATTTTTATTTCGCTTTCTTTTATCTAAAAGTTTTTTTTACATTGTTAAATAAAACTGGACATCAATTTGATAATTAAAGAGATGTGTTTAAAAGATCATTTTTTTCTTTAAATCGCTTGAAAGACTTGTTTGGCCTACTTTTAATTAGTTACATGCTGTTGAAGTATGGAAAATAAGCCATATTGGTTCATTAGGCTTATTGACTGCTTGCACTAGTACCTAGAGATAGCTCAGTGGGTAAGGTGTTGGTTTACCGATCAGCAGGTCCCCACAAGGTTGTAGGTTCAAACCCCAGTGTTGCCAAAGTTAATTTTTTATTTAGCTTTTTTTATTTAATAGTTTGTTTACTTTGTTACATAAAACTGTACATCTATTTGATAATTAAAGAGATGTGTTTAAAAGATTGCTTTTTTTTCTTTGTCTTGCTTGAAAGACTTGTTTGGCCTACTTTTAATGAGTTACATCGTGTTGAAGTATGGAAAAGAAGCCATATTGGTTCATTAGGCTTATTGACTGCTTGCACTAGTACCTAGAGATAGCTCAGTGGGTAAGGTGTTGTTTTACCGATCAGCAGGTCCCCACAAGGTTGTAGGTTCAAACCCCAGTGTTGCCAAAGGTAATTTTTTATTTAGCTTTTTTTATCTAACAGTTTGTTTACTTTGTTACATAAAACTGTACATCTATTTGATAATTAAAGAGATGTGTTTAAAAGATTGCTTTTTTTTCTTTGTCTTGCTTGAAAGACTTTTTTGGCCTACTTTTAATGAGTTACATCGTGTTGAAGTATGGAAAGGAAGCCATATTGGTTCATTAGGCTTATTGACTGCTTGCACTAGTACCTAGAGATAGCTCAGTGGGTAAGGTGTTGGGTTACCGATTAGCAGGTCCCCACGTTATTGTGGGTTCAAACCCCGTTGTTGCCAAGGTTAAGTTTTATTTCGCTTTTTTTTATCTAAAAGTTTTTTTTACATTGTTAAATAAAACTGGACATCAATTTGATAAATAAAAAGATGTGTTTAAAAGATTGCTTTTTTCTTTGACTCGCTTGAAAGACTTGTTTGGCCTACTTTTAATATGAGTTACATGGTGTCGAAGTATGGAAAATAAACCATATTGGTTCATTAGGCTTATTGACTGCTTGCACTAGTACCTAGAGATAGCTCAGTGGGTAAGGTGTTGGTTTACCGATCAGCAGGTCCCCACAAGGTTGTGGGTTCAAACCCCAGTGTCGCCAGAGTTAAATTTTTATTTAGCTTTTTTTATCTAATAGTTTGTTTACTTTGTTACATAAAACTGTACATCAATTTGATTAATAAAAAGATGTGTTTAAAAGATTGCTTTTTTCTTTGACTCGCTTGAAAGACTTGTTTGGCCTACTTTTAATATGAGTTACATGGTGTTGAAGTATGGAAAATGAGCCATATTGGTTCATTAGGCTTATTGACTGCCTGCACTAGTACCTAGAGATAGCTCAGTGGGTAAGGTGTTGGTTTACCG
Organism: Silurus aristotelis; assembly: GCF_946808225.1. Lineage (NCBI taxonomy): Eukaryota > Metazoa > Chordata > Actinopteri > Siluriformes > Siluridae > Silurus > Silurus aristotelis. The sequence continues at coordinate 17,948,834 of NC_139575.1, read as the reverse complement.
ATCAGCAGGTCCCCACAAGGTTGTGGGTTCAAACGCCAGTGTCGCCAAAGTTAATTTTTTATTTAGCTTTTTTTATCTAATAGTTTGTTTACTTTGTTACATAAAACTGTAGATCTATTTGATAATTAAAGAGATGTGTTTAAAAGATTGCTTTTTTTTCTTTGTCTTGCTTGAAAGACTTGTTTGGCCTTCTTTTAATATGAGTTACATGGTGTTGAAGTATGGAAAAGAAGCCATATTGGTTCATTAGGCTTATTGACTGCTTGCACTAGTACCTAGAGATAGCTCAGTGGGTAAGGTGTTGGGTTACCGATTAGCAGGTCCCAAATTGTTGTGGGTTCAAACCCCGGTGTTGCCAAGGTTAAATTTTATTTCACTTTTTTTTATCTAAAAGTTTTTTTTTACACTGTTACATAAAACTGGACATCAATTTGATAAATAAAAAGATGTGTTTAAAAGATTGTTTTTTTCTTTGACTCGCTTGAAAGACTTGTTTGGCCTACTTTTAATATGAGTTACATGGTGTTGAAGTATGGAAAAGAAGCCATATTGGTTCATTAGGCTTATTGACTGCTTGCACTAGTACCTAGAGATTGCTCAGTCGGTAAGGTGTTGGTTTACCAATCAGCAGGTCCCCACAAGGTTGTGGGTTCAAACCCCAGTGTCGCCAGAGTTAAATTTTTATTTAGCTTTTTTTATCTAATAGTTTGTTTACTTTGTTACATAAAACTGTACATCAATTTGATAAATAAAAAGATGTGTTTAAAAGATTGCTTTTTTCTTTGACTCGCTTGAAAGACTTGTTTGGCCTACTTTTATTATGAGTTACATGGTGTTGAAGTATGGAAAATGAGCCATATTGGTTCATTAGACTTATTGACTGCCGGCACTAGTACCTAGAGATAGCTCAGTGGGTAAGGTGTTGGTTTACCGATCAGCAGGTCCCCACAAGGTTGTGGGTTCAAACGCCAGTGTCGCCAAAGTTAATTTTTTATTTAGCTTTTTTTATCTAATAGTTTGTTTACTTTGTTACATAAAACTGTAGATCTGTTTGATAATTAAAGAGATGTGTTTAAAAGATTGCTTTTTGTTCTTTGTCTTGCTTGAAAGACTTGTTTGGCCTTCTTTTAATATGAGTTACATGGTGTTGAAGTATGGAAAAGAAGCCATATTGGTTCATTAGGCTTATTGACTGCTTGCACTAGTACCTAGAGATAGCTCAGTGGGTAAGGTGTTGGGTTACCGATTAGCAGGTCCCAAATTGTTGTGGGTTCAAACCCCGGAGTTGCCAAGGTTAAATTTTATTTCACTTTTTTTTATCTAAAAGTTTTTTTTTACACTGTTACATAAAGCTGGACATCAATTTGATAAATAAAAAGATGTGTTTAAAAGATTGTTTTTTTCTTTGACTCGCTTGAAAGACTTGTTTGGCCTTCTTTTAATATGAGTTACATGGTGTTGAAGTATGGAAAAGAAGCCATATTGGTTCATTAGGCTTATTGACTGCTTGTACTATTACCTAGAGATAGCTCAGTGGGTAAGGTGTTGGTTTACTGATCAGCAGGTCCCCACAAGGTTGTAGGTTCAAACCCCAGTGTCGCCAAGTTTAATTTTTATTTCGGTTTTTTTATCTAAAAGTTTGTTTACTTTGTTACATAAAACTATAAATCTATTTGATAATTAAATAGATGTGTTTAAAAGATTGCTTTTTTCTTTGTCTTGCTTGAAAGACTTGTTTGGCCTTCTTTTAATATGAGTTACATGGTGTTGAAGTATGGAAAAGAAGCCATATTGGTTCATAAGGCTTATTGACTGCTTGCACTAGTACTTAGAGATAGCTTAGGGGGTAAGGTGTTGGGTTACCGAACAGCAGGACTCCACAACGTTGTGGGTTCAAGCCAAGGTAAAGTTTTTATTTCGCTTTTTTAATCAAATAGTTTTTTTTACATTGTTACATAAAACTGGACATCTATTTGATAAATAAAAAGATGTGTTTAAAAGATTGCTTTTCTTTCTTTGTCTTGCTTGAAGGACTTGTTTGGCCTACTTTTAATATGAGTTACATGGTGTTGAAGTATGGAAAATAAGCCATATTGGTTCATTAGGCTTATTGACTGCTTGCTCTTATACCTAGAGATAGCTCAGTGGGTAAGGTGTTGGTTTACCGATCAGCAGGTCCCCACAAGGTTGTGGGTTTAAACCCCAGTGTCGCCAAAGTTAATTTTTATTTAGCTTTTTTTATTTAATAGTTTGTTTACTTTGTTACATAAAACTGTACAACTATTTGATAATTAAAGAGATGTGTTTAAAAGATTGCTTTTTTCTTTGTCTTGCTTGAAAGACTTGTTTGGCCTACTTTTAATGAGTTACATGGTGTTGAAGTATGGAAAAGAAGCCATATTGGTTCATTAGGCTTATTGACTGCTTGCACTAGTACCTAGAGATAGCTCAGTGGGTAAGGTGTTGGTTTACCGATCAGCAGGTCCCCACAAGGTTGGGGGTTCAAACCCCAGTGTTGCCAAAGTTTACTTTTTTATTTAGCTTTTTTTATCTAATAGTTTGTTTTACTTTGTTACATAAAACTGTACATCTATTTAATAAGTAAAGAGATGTGTTTAAAAGATTGCTTTTTTTTCTTTGTCTTGCTTGAAAGACTTGTTTGGCCTACTTTTAATGAGTTACATGGTGTTAAAGTATGGAAAAAAAGCCATATTGGTTCATTAGGCTCATTGACTGCTTGCACTAGTACCTAGAAATAGCTCAGTGGGTAAGGTGTTGGTTTACTGATCAGCAGGTCCCCACAACGTTGTTGGTTCAATCTCCGGTGTTGCCAAAGTTAATTTTTTATTTAGCTTTTTTATCTAAAAGTTTGTTTACTTTGTTACATAAAACTGTAAATCTATTTGATGATTAAAGAGATGTGTTTAAAAGATTGCTTTTTACTTTGTCTTGCTTGAAAGACTTGTTTGGCCTACTTTTAATGAGTTATATGATGTTGAAGTATGGAAAATAACCCATATTGGTTCATTAGGCTTATTGACCGCTTGCTCTAGTACCTACAGATAGCTCAGTGGGTAAGGTGTTGGTTTACCGATCAGCAGGTCCCCACAAGGTTGTAGGTTCAAACCCCAGTGTTGCCAAAGTTAACTTTTTTATTTAGCTTTTTTTATTTAATAGTTTATTTACTTTGTTACATAAAACTGTACATCTATTTGATAATTAAAAAGATGTGTTTAAAAGATTGCTTTTTTCTTTGACTCGCTTGAAAGACTTGTTTGGCCTACTTTTAATATGAGTTACATGGTGTCGAAGTATGGAAAATAAGCCATATTGGTTCATTAGGCTTATTGACTGCTTGCACTAGTACCTAGAGATAGCTCAGTCAGTAAGGTGTTGGTTTACCGATCAGCAGGTCCCCACAAGGTTGTGGGTTCAAACCCCAGTGTTGCCAAAGTTAATTTTTTATTTAGCTTTTTTTATCTAATAGTTTGTTTACTTTGTTACATAAAACTGTACATCTATTTGATAATTAAAGAGATGTGTTTAAAAGATTGCTTTTTTTTCTTTGTCTTGCTTGAAAGACTTGTTTGGCCTACTTTTAATGAGTTACATCGTGTTGAAGTATGGAAAAGAAGCCATATTGGTTCATTAGGCTTATTGACTGCTTGCACTAGTACCTAGAGATAGCTCAGTGGGTAAGGTGTTGGGTTACCGATTAGCAAGTCCCCACATTGTTGTGTGTTCAAACCCCGGTGTTGCCAAGGTTAATTTTCATTTCGCTTTTTTTTATCTAAAAGTTATTTTTACATTGTTAAATAAAACTGGACATCAATTTGATAAATAAAAAGATGTGTTTAAAAGATTGGTTTTTTCTTTGACTCGCTTGAAAGACTTGTTTGGCCTACTTTTAATATGAGTTACATGGTGTTGAAGTATGGAAAAGAAGCCATATTGGTTTATTTGGCTTATTGACTGCTTGCACTAGTACCTAGAAATAGCTCAGTGGGTAAGGTGTTGGTTTACCGATCAGCAGGTCCCCATAAGGTTGTGGGTGCATACCCTGGTGTTGCCAAGGTTAATTATTATTTCACTTTTTTTTATCTAAAAGTTTGTTTACTTTGTTACATAAAACTGTACATCTATTTGATAATTAAAGAGATGTGTTTAAAAGATTGCTTTATCTTTGTCTTGCTTGAAAGGCTTGTTTGGCCTACTTTCAATATGAGTTCCATAGTGTTGAAGTATGGAAAAGTAGTCATATTGGTTTATTAGGCTTATTATCTGCTTCCACTTGTACCTAGAGATAGCTCAGTGGGTAAGGTGTTGGTTTACCGATCAGCAGCTCCCCACAATGTTGTGCGTTCAAACCCTGGTGTTGCCAAGGTAAAATTTTATTTCGCCTTTTTTTTATCCAAAAGTTTGTTTACTTTGTTACATAAAACTGTACATCCATTTTATAATTAAAAAGATGTGTTTAAAAGATTGTTTTTTTTCTTTGACTTGCTTGAAAGACTTGTTTGGCCTACTTTTAATGCGTTATATGGTGTTGAAGTATGGAAAATAAGCCATATTGGTTCATTAGGCTTATTGACTGCTTACTCTAGTACCTAGAGATAGCTCAGTGGGTAAGGTGTTGGTTTACCGATCAGCAGGTCCCCACAAGGTTGTGGGTTTAAACCCCAGTGTCGCCAAAGTAAATTTTTATTTAGCTTTTTTTATCTAATAGTTTGTTTACTTTGTTACATAAAACTGTACAACTATTTGATAATTAAAGAGATGTGTTTAAAAGATTGCTTTTTTCTTTGTCTTGCTTGAAAGACTTGTTTGGCCTACTTTTAATGAGTTACATGGTGTTGAAGTATGGAAAAGAAGCCATATTGGTTCATTAGGCTTATTGACTGCTTGCACTAGTACCTAGAGATAGCTCAGTGGGTAAGGTGTTGGTTTACCAATCAGCAGGTCCCCACAAGGTTGGGGGTTCAAACCCCAGTGTCGCCAAAGTTTACTTTTTTATTTAGCTTTTTTTATCTAATAGTTTGTTTTACTTTGTTACATAAAACTGTACATCTATTTAATAAGTAAAGAGATGTGTTTAAAAGATTGCTTTTTTTTCTTTGTCTTGCTTGAAAGATTTGTTTGGCCTACTTTTAATGAGTTACATGGTGTTAAAGTATGGAAAAAAAGCCATATTGGTTCATTAGGCTCATTGACTGCTTGCACTAGTACCTAGAAATAGCTCAGTGGGTAAGGTGTTGGTTTACTGATCAGCAGGTCCCCACAACGTTGTTGGTTAAAACCCCGGTGTTGCCAAAGTTAATTTTTTATTTAGCATTTTTATCTAAAATTTTGTTTACTTTGTTACATAAAACTGTAAATCTATTTGATAATTAAAGAGATGTGTTTAAAAGATTATTTTTTTCTTTAAATTGCTTGAAAGACTTGTTTGGCCAATTTTTTTATTAGTTACATGGTGTTGAAGTATGGAAAATAAGCCATATTGGTTTATTAGGCTTATTGACTGCTTGCACTAGTACCTAGAGATAGCTCAGTGGGTAAGGTGTTGGTTTACCGATCAGCAGGTCCCCACAAGGTTGTAGGTTCAAACCCCAGTGTTGCCAAAGTTCATTTTTTATTTAGCTTTTTTTTATCTATTAGTTTGTTAACTTTGTTACTTAAAACTGTACATCTTTTTGATAATTAAAGAGATGTGTTTAAAAGATTGCTTTATCTTTGTCTTGCTTGAAAGACTTGTTTGGCCTACTTTCAATATGAGTTACATAGTGTTGAAGTATGGAAAAGTAGTCATATTGGTTCATTAGGCTTATTAACTGCTTCCACTAGTACCTAGAGATAGCTCAGTGGGTAAGGTGTTGGTTTACCGGTCAGCAGGTCCCCACAATGTTGTGGGTTCAAACCCCTTTTTTGCCAAGGTTAATTTTTATTTTGCTTTTTTTTATCCAAAAGTTTGTTTACTTTGTTACATAAAACTGTACATCTATTTGATGATTAAAGAGATGTGTTTAAAAGATTGCTGTTTTCTTTGTCTTGCTTGAAAGACTTGTTTGGCCTACTTTTAATGAGTTATATGATGTTGAAGTATGGAAAATAAGCCATATTGGTTCATTAGGCTTATTGACTGCTTGCTCTAGTACCTAGAGATAGCTCAGTGGGTAAGGTGTTGGTTTACCGATCAGCAGGTCCCCACAAGGTTGTGTGTTTAAACCCCAGTGTCGCCAAAGTTAATTTTTATTTAGCTTTTTTTTATCTAATAGTTTGTTTACTTTGTTACATAAAACTGTACATCTATTTGATAATTAAAGAGATGTGTTTAAAAGATTATTTTTTTCTTTAAATTGCTTGAAAGACTTGTTTGGCCAATTTTTTTATTAGTTACATGGTGTTGAAGTATGGAAAATAAGCCATATTGGTTTATTAGGCTTATTGACTGCTTGCACTAGTACCTAGAGATAGCTCAGTGGGTAAGGTGTTGGTTTACCGGTCAGCAGGTCCCCACAATGTTGTGGGTTCAAACCCCTTTTTTGCCAAGGTTAATTTTTATTTTGCTTTTTTTTATCCAAAAGTTTGTTTACTTTGTTACATAAAACTGTACATCTATTTGATGATTAAAGAGATGTGTTTAAAAGATTGCTGTTTTCTTTGTCTTGCTTGAAAGACTTGTTTGGCCTACTTTTAATGAGTTATATGATGTTGAAGTATGGAAAATAAGCCATATTGGTTCATTAGGCTTATTGACTGCTTGCTCTAGTACCTAGAGATAGCTCAGTGGGTAAGGTGTTGGTTTACCGATCAGCAGGTCCCCACAAGGTTGTGTGTTTAAACCCCAGTGTCGCCAAAGTTAATTTTTATTTAGCTTTTTTTTATCTAATAGTTTGTTTACTTTGTTACATAAAACTGTACATCTATTTGATAATTAAAGAGATGTTTTTAAAAGATTGCTTTTTTCTTTGTCTTGCTTGAAAGACTTGTTTGGCCTACTTTTAATGAGTTACATGGTGTTGAAGTATGGAAAAGAAGCCATATTGGTTCATTAGGCTTATTGAACGCGTGCACTAGTACCTAGAGATAGCTCAGTGGGTAAGGTGTTGGTTTACCGATCAGCAGGTCCCCACAAGGTTGTGGGTTTAAACCCCAGTGTCGCCAAAGTAAATTTTTATTTAGCTTTTTTTATCTAATAGTTTGTTTACTTTGTTACATAAAACTGTACAACTATTTGATAATTAAAGAGATGTGTTTAAAAGATTGCTTTTTTCTTTGTCTTGCTTGAAAGACTTGTTTGGCCTACTTTTAATGAGTTACATGGTGTTGAAGTATGGAAAAGAAGCCATATTGGTTCATTAGGCTTATTGACTGCTTGCACTAGTACCTAGAGATAGCTCAGTGGGTAAGGTGTTGGTTTACCAATCAGCAGGTCCCCACAAGGTTGGGGGTTCAAACCCCAGTGTCGCCAAAGTTTACTTTTTTATTTAGCTTTTTTTATCTAATAGTTTGTTTTACTTTGTTACATAAAACTGTACATCTATTTAATAAGTAAAGAGATGTGTTTAAAAGATTGCTTTTTTTTCTTTGTCTTGCTTGAAAGATTTGTTTGGCCTACTTTTAATGAGTTACATGGTGTTAAAGTATGGAAAAAAAGCCATATTGGTTCATTAGGCTCATTGTCTGCTTGCACTAGTACCTAGAAATAGCTCAGTGGGTAAGGTGTTGGTTTACTGATCAGCAGGTCCCCACAACGTTGTTGGTTAAAACCCCGGTGTTGCCAAAGTTAATTTTTTATTTAGCATTTTTATCTAAAATTTTGTTTACTTTGTTACATAAAACTGTAAATCTATTTGATAATTAAAGAGATGTGTTTAAAAGATTATTTTTTTCTTTAAATTGCTTGAAAGACTTGTTTGGCCAATTTTTTTATTAGTTACATGGTGTTGAAGTATGGAAAATAAGCCATATTGGTTTATTAGGCTTATTGACTGCTTGCACTAGTACCTAGAGATAGCTCAGTGGGTAAGGTGTTGGTTTACCGATCAGCAGGTCCCCACAAGGTTGTAGGTTCAAACCCCAGTGTTGCCAAAGTTCATTTTTTATTTAGCTTTTTTTTATCTATTAGTTTGTTAACTTTGTTACATAAAACTGTACATCTTTTTGATAATTAAAGAGATGTGTTTAAAAGATTGCTTTATCTTTGTCTTGCTTGAAAGACTTGTTTGGCCTACTTTCAATATGAGTTACATAGTGTTGAAGTATGGAAAAGTAGTCATATTGGTTCATTAGGCTTATTAACTGCTTCCACTAGTACCTAGAGATAGCTCAGTGGGTAAGGTGTTGGTTTACCGGTCAGCAGGTCCCCACAATGTTGTGGGTTCAAACCCCTTTTTTGCCAAGGTTAATTTTTATTTTGCTTTTTTTTATCCAAAAGTTTGTTTACTTTGTTACATAAAACTGTACATCTATTTGATGATTAAAGAGATGTGTTTAAAAGATTGCTGTTTTCTTTGTCTTGCTTGAAAGACTTGTTTGGCCTACTTTTAATGAGTTATATGATGTTGAAGTATGGAAAATAAGCCATATTGGTTCATTAGGCTTATTGACTGCTTGCTCTAGTACCTAGAGATAGCTCAGTGGGTAAGGTGTTGGTTTACCGATCAGCAGGTCCCCACAAGGTTGTGTGTTTAAACCCCAGTGTCGCCAAAGTTAATTTTTATTTAGCTTTTTTTTATCTAATAGTTTGTTTACTTTGTTACATAAAACTGTACATCTATTTGATAATTAAAGAGATGTTTTTAAAAGATTGCTTTTTTCTTTGTCTTGCTTGAAAGACTTGTTTGGCCTACTTTTAATGAGTTACATGGTGTTGAAGTATGGAAAAGAAGCCATATTGGTTCATTAGGCTTATTGAACGCGTGCACTAGTACCTAGAGATAGCTCAGTGGGTAAGGTGTTGGTTTACCGATCAGAAGGTCCCCACAAGCTTGGGGGTTCAAACCCCAGTGTTGCCAAAGTTAATTATTATTTCACTTTTTTTTATCTAAAAGTTTGTTTACTTTGTTACATAAAACTGTACATCTATTTAATAATTAAAGAGATGTGTTTAAAAGATTGTTTTTTTTCTTTGACTTGCTTGAAAGAGTTGTTTGGCCTACTTTTAATGAGTTACATGGTGTTGAAGTATGGAAAAGAAGCCATATTGGTTCATTAGGCTTATTGACTGCTTGTACTAGTACCTAGAGATAGCTCAGTGGGTAAGGTGTTTGTTTACCGATCAGCAGGTCCCCACAAGGTTGTAGGTTCAAACCCCTTTGTCGCCAAGTTTAATTTTTATTTCGGTTTTTTTATCTAAAAGTTTGTTTACTTTGTTACAAAAAACAACAAATCTATTTGATAATTAAAAAGATGTGTTTAAAAGATTGCTTTTTTCTGTGTCTTGCTTGAAAGACTTGTTTGGCCTACTTTTAATATGAGTTACATCGTGTTGAAGTATGGAAAAGAAGCCATATTGGTTCATTAGGCTTATTGACTGCTTGCACTAGTACCTAGACATAGCTCAGTGGGTAAGGTGTTGGGTTACCGATTAGCAGGTCCCCACATTGTTGTGGGTTCAAACCCCGGTGTTGCCAAGGTTGATTTTTATTTCGCTTTTTTTTATCTAAAAGTTTTTTTTACATTGTTAAATAAAACTGGACATCAATTTGATAATTAAAGAGATGTGTTTAAAAGATCATTTTTTTCTTTAAATCGCTTGAAAGACTTGTTTGGCCTACTTTTAATTAGTTACATGCTGTTGAAGTATGGAAAATAAGCCATATTGGTTCATTAGGCTTATTGACTGCTTGCACTAGTACCTAGAGATAGCTCAGTGGGTAAGGTGTTGGTTTACCGATCAGCAGGTCCCCACAAGGTTGTAGGTTCAAACCCCAGTGTTGCCAAAGTTAATTTTTTATTTAGCTTTTTTTATTTGATAGTTTGTTTACTTTGTTACATAAAACTGTACATCTATTTGATAATTAAAGAGATGTGTTTAAAAGATTGCTTTTTTTTCTTTGTCTTGCTTGAAAGACTTGTTTGGCCTACTTTTAATGAGTTACATCGTGTTGAAGTATGGAAAAGAAGCCATATTGGTTCATTAGGCTTATTGACTGCTTGCACTAGTACCTAGAGATAGCTCAGTGGGTAAGGTGTTGTTTTACCGATCAGCAGGTCCCCACAAGGTTGTAGGTTCAAACCCCAGTGTTGCCAAAGGTAATTTTTTATTTAGCTTTTTTTATCTAACAGTTTGTTTACTTTGTTACATAAAACTGTACATCTATTTGATAATTAAAGAGATGTGTTTAAAAGATTGCTTTTTTTTCTTTGTCTTGCTTGAAAGACTTTTTTGGCCTTCTTTTAATGAGTTACATCGTGTTGAAGTATGGAAAGGAAGCCATATTGGTTCATTAGGCTTATTGACTGCTTGCACTAGTACCTAGAGATAGCTCAGTGGGTAAGGTGTTGGGTTACCGATTAGCAGGTCCCCACGTTATTGTGGGTTCAAACCCCGTTGTTGCCAAGGTTAAGTTTTATTTCGCTTTTTTTTATCTAAAAGTTTTTTTTACATTGTTAAATAAAACTGGACATCAATTTGATAAATAAAAAGATGTGTTTAAAAGATTGCTTTTTTCTTTGACTCGCTTGAAAGACTTGTTTGGCCTACTTTTAATATGAGTTACATGGTGTCGAAGTATGGAAAATAAACCAGATTGGTTCATTAGGCTTATTGACTGCTTGCACTAGTACCTAGAGATAGCTCAGTCGGTAAGGTGTTGGTTTACCGATCAGCAGGTCCCCACAAGGTTGTGGGTTCAAACCCCAGTGTCGCCAGAGTTACATTTTTATTTAGCTTTTTTTATCTAATAGTTTGTTTACTTTGTTACATAAAACTGTACATCAATTTGATAAATAAAAAGATGTGTTTAAAAGATTGCTTTTTTCTTTGACTCGCTTGAAAGACTTGTTTGGCCTACTTTTAATATGAGTTACATGGTGTTGAAGTATGGAAAATGAGCCATATTGGTTCATTAGGCTTATTGACTGCCTGCACTAGTACCTAGAGATAGCTCAGTGGGTAAGGTGTTGGTTTACCGATCAGCAGGTCCCCACAAGGTTGTGGGTTCAAACGCCAGTGTCGCCAAAGTTAATTTTTTATTTAGCTTTTTTTATCTAATAGTTTGTTTACTTTGTTACATAAAACTGTAGATCTATTTGATAATTAAAGAGATGTGTTTAAAAGATTGCTTTTTTTTCTTTGTCTTGCTTGAAAGACTTGTTTGGCCTTCTTTTAATATGAGTTACATGGTGTTGAAGTATGGAAAAGAAGCCATATTGGTTCATTAGGCTTATTGACTGCTCGCACTAGTACCTAGAGATAGCTCAGTGGGTAAGGTGTTGGGTTACCGATTAGCAGGTCCCAAATTGTTGTGGGTTCAAACCCCGGTGTTGCCAAGGTTAAATTTTATTTCACTTTTTTTTATCTAAAAGTTTTTTTTTACACTGTTACATAAAACTGGACATCAATTTGATAAATAAAAAGATGTGTTTAAAAGATTGTTTTTTTCTTTGACTCGCTTGAAAGACTTGTTTGGCCTACTTTTAATATGAGTTACATGGTGTTGAAGTATGGAAAAGAAGCCATATTGGTTCATTAGGCTTATTGACTGCTTGTACTATTACCTAGAGATAGCTCAGTGGGTAAGGTGTTGGTTTACTGATCAGCAGGTCCCCACAAGGTTGTAGGTTCAAACCCCAGTGTCGCCAAGTTTAATTTTTATTTCGTTTTTTTTATCTAAAAGTTTGTTTACTTTGTTACATGAAACAATAAATCTATTTGATAATTAAATAGATGTGTTTAAAAGATTGCTTTTTTCTTTGTCTTGCTTGAAAGACTTGTTTGGCCTTCTTTTAATATGAGTTACATGGTGTTGAAGTATGGAAAATAAGCCATATTGGTTCATTAGGCTTATTGACTGCTTGCACTAATACCTAGAGATAGCTCAGTGGGTAAGGTGTTGGTTTACCGATCAGCAGGTCCCCACAAGGTTGTAGGTTCAAACCCCACTGTTGCCAAAGTTAATTTTTTATTTAGCTTTTTTTATTTAATATTTTGTTTACTTTGTTACATAAAACTGTACATCTATTTGATAATTAAAGAGATGTGTTTAAAAGATTGCTTTTTTTTCTTTGTCTTGCTTGAAAGACTTGTTTGGCCTACTTTTAATGAGTTACATCGTGTTGAAGTATGGAAAAGAAGCCATATTGGTTCATTAGGCTTATTGACTGCTTGCACTAGTACCTAGAGATAGCTCAGTGGGTAAGGTGTTGGTTTACCGATCAGCAGGTCCCCACAAAGTTGTCCCCACAAACCCCAGTGTTGCCAAAGTTAATTTTTTATTTAGCTTTTTTTATCTAATAGTTTGTTTACTTTGTTACATAAAACTGTACATCTATTTGATAATTAAAGAGATGTGTTTAAAAGATTGCTTTTTTTTCTTTGTCTTGCTTGAAAGACTTGTTTGGCCTACTTTTAATGAGTTACATCGTGTTGAAGTATGGAAAGGAAGCCATATTGGTTCATTAGGCTTATTGACTGCTTGCACTAGTACCTAGAGATAGCTCAGTGGGTAAGGTGTTGGGTTAGCTATTAGCAGGTCCCCACGTTATTGTGGGTTCATACCCCGTTGTTGCCAAGGTTAAGTTTTATTTCGCTTTTTTTTATCTAAAAGTTTTTTTTACATTGTTAAATAAAACTGGACATCAATTTGATAAATAAAAAGATGTGTTTAAAAGATTGCTTTTTTCTTTGACTCGCTTGAAAGACTTGTTTGGCCTACTTTTAATATGAGTTACATGGTGTCGAAGTATGGAAAATAAGCCATATTGGTTCATTAGGCTTATTGACTGCTTGCACTAGTACCTAGAGATAGCTCAGTCGGTAAGGTGTTGGTTTACCAATCAGCAGGTCCCCACAAGGTTGTGGGTTCAAACCCCAGTGTCGCCAGAGTTAAGTTTTTATTTAGCTTTTTTTATCTAATAGTTTGTTTACTTTGTTACATAAAACTGTAGATCTGTTTGATAATTAAAGAGATGTGTTTAAAAGATTGCTTTTTTTTCTTTTTCTTGCTTGAAAGACTTGTTTGGCCTTCTTTTAATATGAGTTACATGGTGTTGAAGTATGGAAAAGAAGCCATATTGGTTCATTAGGCTTATTGACTGCTTGCACTAGTACCTAGAGATAGCTCAGTGGGTAAGGTGTTGGGTTACCGATTAGCAGGTCCCAAATTGTTGTGGGTTCAAACCCCGGTGTTGCCAAGGTTAAATTTTATTTCACTTTTTTTTATCTAAAAGTTTTTTTTTACACTGTTACATAAAACTGGACATCAATTTGATAAATAAAAAGATGTGTTTAAAAGATTGTTTTTTTCTTCGACTCGCTTGAAAGACTTGTTTGGCCTTCTTTTAATATGAGTTACATGGTGTTGAAGTATGGAAAAGAAGCCATATTGGTTCATTAGGCTTATTGACTGCTTGTACTATTACCTAGAGATAGCTCAGTGGGTAAGGTGTTGGTTTACTGATCAGCAGGTCCCCACAAGGTTGTAGGTTCAAACCCCAGTGTCGCCAAGTTTAATTTTTATTTCGGTTTTTTTATCTAAAAGTTTGTTTACTTTGTTACATAAAACTATAAATCTATTTGATAATTAAATAGATGTGTTTAAAAGATTGCTTTTTTCTTTGTCTTGCTTGAAAGACTTGTTTGGCCTTCTTTTAATATGAGTTACATAGTGTTGAAGTATGGAAAAGAAGCCATATTGGTTCATAAGGCTTATTGACTGCTTGCACTAGTACTTAGAGATAGCTTAGGGGGTAAGGTGTTGGGTTACCGAACAGCAGGACTCCACAACGTTGTGGGTTCAAGCCAAGGTGAAGTTTTTAATTCGCTTTTTTAATCAAATAGTTTTTTTTACATTGTTACATAAAACTGGACATCTATTTGATAAATAAAAAGATGTGTTTAAAAGATTGCTTTTCTTTCTTTGTCTTGCTTGAAGGACTTGTTTGGCCTACTTTTATTGAGTTACATGGTGTTGAAGTATGGAAAAAAAGCCATATTGGTTCATTAGGCTCATTGACTGGTTGCTCTAGTACCTAGAGATAGCTCAGTGGGTAAGGTGTTGGTTTACTGATCAGCAGGTCCCCACAACGTTGTTGGTTCAAACCCCGGTGTTGCCAAAGTTAATTTTTTATTTAGCTTTTTTATCTAAAAGTTTGTTTACTTTGTTACATAAAACTGTAAATCTATTTGATAATTAAAGAGATGTGTTTAAAAAATTGCTTTTTTCTTTGTCTTGCTTGAAAGACTTGTTTGGCCTTCTTTTAATATGAGTTACATAGTGTTGAAGTATGGAAAAGAAGCCATATTGGTTCATAAGGCTTATTGACTGCTTGCACTAGTACTTAGAGATAGCTTAGGGGGTAAGGTGTTGGGTTACCGAACAGCAGGACTCCACAACGTTGTGGGTTCAAGCCAAGGTAAAGTTTTTATTTCGCTTTTTTAATCAAATAGTTTTTTTTACATTGTTACATAAAACTGGACATCTATTTGATAAATAAAAAGATGTGTTTAAAAGATTGCTTTTCTTTCTTTGTCTTGCTTGAAGGACTTGTTTGGCCTACTTTTATTGAGTTACATGGTGTTGAAGTATGGAAAAAAAGCCATATTGGTTCATTAGGCTCATTGACTGGTTGCTCTAGTACCTAGAGATAGCTCAGTGGGTAAGGTGTTGGTTTACTGATCAGCAGGTCCCCACAACGTTGTTGGTTCAAACCCCGGTGTTGCCAAAGTTAATTTTTTATTTAGCTTTTTTATCTAAAAGTTTGTTTACTTTGTTACATAAAACTGTAAATCTATTTGATAATTAAAGAGATGTGTTTAAAAGATTATTTTTTTCTTTAAATCGCTTGAAAGACTTGTTTGGCCTACTTTTAATTAGTTACATGCTGTTGAAGTATGGAAAATAAGCCATATTGGTTCATTAGGCTTATTGACTGCTTGCACTAGTACCTAGAGATAGCTCAGTGGGTAAGGTGTTGGTTTACCGATCAGCAGGTCCCCACAAGGTTGTAGGTTCAAACCCCAGTGTTGCCAAAGTTAATTTTTTATTTAGCTTTTTTTATTTAATAGTTTGTTTACTTTGTTACATAAAACTGTACATCTATTTGATAATTAAAGAGATGTGTTTAAAAGATTGCTTTTTTTTCTTTGTCTTGCTTGAAAGACTTGTTTGGCCTACTTTTAATGAGTTACATGGTGTTGAAGTATGGAAAAGAAGCCATATTGGTTCATTAGGCTTATTGACTGCTTGCACTAGTACCTAGAGATAGCTCAGTGGGTAAGGTGTTGGTTTACCGATCAGCAGGTCCCCACAAGGTTGTAGGTTCAAACCCCAGTGTTGCCAAAGTTAATTTTTTATTTAGCTTTTTTTATCTAATAGTTTGTTTACTTTGTTACATAAAACTGTACATCTATTTGATAATTAAAGAGATGTGTTTAAAAGATTGCTTTTTTTTCTTTGTCTTGCTTGAAAGACTTGTTTTTGGCCTACTTTTAATGAGTTATATCGTGTTGAAGTATGGAAAGAAAGCCATATTGGTTCATTAGGCTTATTGACTGCTTGCACTAATACCTAGAGATAGCTCAGTGGGTAAGGTGTTGGGTTACCGATTAGCAGGTCCCCACGTTATTGTGGGTTCAAACCCTGTTGTTGCCAAGGTTAAGTTTTATTTCGCTTTTTTTTATCTAAAAGTTTTTTTTACATTGTTAAATAAAACTGGACATCAATTTGATAAATAAAAAGATGTGTTTAAAAGATTGCTTTTTTCTTTGACTCGCTTGAAAGACTTGTTTGGCCTACTTTTAATATGAGTTACATGGTGTCGAAGTATGGAAAATAAGCCATATTGGTTCATTAGGCTTATTGACTGCTTGCACTAGTACCTAGAGATAGCTCAGTCGGTAAGGTGTTGGTTTACCGATCAGCAGGTCCCCACAAGGTTGTGGGTTCAAACCCCAGTGTCGCCAGAGTTAAATTTTTATTTAGCTTTTTTTATCTAATAGTTTGTTTACTTTGTTACATAAAACTGTACATCTATTTGATAATTAAAGAGATGTGTTTAAAATATTGCTTTTTTTTCTTTGTCTTGCTTGAAAGACTTGTTTGGCCTACTTTTAATGAGTTACATCGTGTTGAAGTATGGAAAAGAAGCCATATTGGTTCATTAGGCTTATTGACTGCTTGCACTAGTACCTAGAGATAGCTCAGTGGGTAAGGTGTTGGGTTACCGATTAGCAAGGCCCCACATTGTTGAGGGTTCAAACCCCGGTGTTGCCAAAGTTAATTTTTATTTAGCTTTTTTTTATCTAAAAGTTTTTTTTACATTGTTAAATAAAACTGGACATCAATTTGATAAATAAAAAGATGTGTTTAAAAGATTGCTTTTTTCTTTGACTCGCTTGAAAGACTTGTTTGGCCTACTTTTAATATGAGTTACATGGTGTTGAAGTATGGAAAATAAGCCATATTGGTTCATTAGGCTTATTGACTGCTTGTACTAATACCTAGAGATAGCTCAGTGGGTAAGGTGTTGGTTTACTGATCAGCAGGTCCCCACAAGGTTGTAGGTTCAAACCCCTTTGTTGCCAAGTTTAATTTTTATTTCGGTTTTTTTATCTAAAAGTTTGTTTACTTTGTTACATAAAACTGTACATCTATTTGATAATTAAAGAGATGTGTTTAAAAGATTGCTTTTTTTTCTTTGTCTTGCTTGAAAGACTTGTTTTTGGCCTACTTTTAATGAGTTATATCGTGTGGAAGTATGGAAAGAAAGCCATATTGGTTCATTAGGCTTATTGACTGCTTGCACTAATACCTAGAGATAGCTCAGTGGGTAAGGTGTTGGGTTACCGATTAGCAGGTCCCCACGTTATTGTGGGTTCAAACCCTGTTGTTGCCAAGGTTAAGTTTTATTTCGCTTTTTTTTATCTAAAAGTTTTTTTTACATTGTTAAATAAAACTGGACATCAATTTGATAAATAAAAAGATGTGTTTAAAAGATTGCTTTTTTCTTTGACTCGCTTGAAAGACTTGTTTGGCCTACTTTTAATATGAGTTACATGGTGTCGAAGTATGGAAAATAAGCCATATTGGTTCATTAGGCTTATTGACTGCTTGCACTAGTACCTAGAGATAGCTCAGTCGGTAAGGTGTTGGTTTACCGATCAGCAGGTCCCCACAAGGTTGTGGGTTCAAACCCCAGTGTCGCCAGAGTTAAATTTTTATTTAGCTTTTTTTATCTAATAGTTTGTTTACTTTGTTACATAAAACTGTACATCTATTTGATAATTAAAGAGATGTGTTTAAAATATTGCTTTTTTTTCTTTGTCTTGCTTGAAAGACTTGTTTGGCCTACTTTTAATGAGTTACATCGTGTTGAAGTATGGAAAAGAAGCCATATTGGTTCATTAGGCTTATTGACTGCTTGCACTAGTACCTAGAGATAGCTCAGTGGGTAAGGTGTTGGGTTACCGATTAGCAAGGCCCCACATTGTTGAGGGTTCAAACCCCGGTGTTGCCAAAGTTAATTTTTATTTAGCTTTTTTTTATCTAAAAGTTTTTTTTACATTGTTAAATAAAACTGGACATCAATTTGATAAATAAAAAGATGTGTTTAAAAGATTGCTTTTTTCTTTGACTCGCTTGAAAGACTTGTTTGGCCTACTTTTAATATGAGTTACATGGTGTTGAAGTATGGAAAATAAGCCATATTGGTTCATTAGGCTTATTGACTGCTTGTACTAATACCTAGAGATAGCTCAGTGGGTAAGGTGTTGGTTTACTGATCAGCAGGTCCCCACAAGGTTGTAGGTTCAAACCCCTTTGTTGCCAAGTTTAATTTTTATTTCGGTTTTTTTATCTAAAAGTTTGTTTACTTTGTTACATAAAACTATAAATCTTTTTGATAATTAAATAGATGTGTTTAAAAGATTGCTTTTTTCTTTGTCTTGCTTGAAAGACTTGTTTGGCCTTCTTTTAATGAGTTACATGGTGTTGAAGTATGGAAAAGAAGCCATATTGGTTCATAAGGCTTATTGACTGCTTGCACTAGTACTTAGAGATAGCTTATGGGGTAAGGTGTTGGTTTACCGATCAGCAGGACTCCACAACGTTGTGGGTTCAAGCCAAGGCAAAGTTTTTATTTCGCTTTTTTAATCAAATAGTTTTTTTTACATTGTTACATTAAACTGGACATCTATTTGATAAATAAAAAGATGTGTTTAAAAGATTGCTTTTTTCTTTGTCTTGCTTGAAAGACTTGTTTGGCCTTCTTTTAATATGAGTTACATGGTGTCGAAGTATGGAAAAGAAGCCATATTGGTTCATAAGGCTCATTGACTGCTTGCACTAGTACCTAGAGATAGCTCAGTGGGTAAGGTGTTGGTTTACCGATCAGCAGGTCCCCACAAGGTTGTGGGTTCAAACCCCAGTGTCGCCAAAGTTAATTTTTTATTTAGCTTTTTTTATCTAATAGTTTGTTTACTTTGTTACATAAAACTGTACATCTATTTGATAATTAAAGAGATGTGTTTAAAAGATTGCTTGTTTCATTGTCTTGCTTGAAAGACTTGTTTGGCCTACTTTTAATGAGTTACATGGTGTTGAAGTATGGAAAAGAAGCCATATTGGTTCATTAGGCTTATTGACTGCTTGCAAGAGTACCTAGAGATACCTCAGTGGGTAAGGTGTTGGTTTACCGATTAGCAGGTCCCCACATTATTGTGGGTTCAAACCCCGTTTTTGCCAAGGTTAATTTTTATTTTGCTTTTTTTTATCTAAAAGTTTCTTTACTTTGTTACATAAAACTGTACATCTATTTGATAATTAAATAGATGTGTTTTAAAGATTGCTTATTTTTCTTTGTCTTGCTTGAAAGACTTGTTTGGCCTACTTTTAATATGAGTTACATGGTGTTGAAGTATGGAAAAGAAGCCATATTGGTTCATTTGGCTTATTGACTGCTTGCACTAGTACCTAGAGATAGCTCAGTGGGTAAGGTGTTGGTTTACCGATTAGCAGGTCCCCACAAGGTTGTGGGTTTAAACCCCAGTGTTGCCAAGGTTAATTTTTATTTCCCTTTTTTTTATCTAAAAGTTTGTTTACTTTGGTACATAAAACTGTACATCTATTTGATAATTAAAGAGATGTGTTTAAAAGATTGCTTTATCTTTGTCTTGCTTGAAAGACTTGTTTGGCCTACTTTCAATATGAGTTACATAGTGTTGAAGTATGGAAAAGTAGTCATATTGGTTCATTAGGCTTATTAACTGCTTCCACTAGTACCTAGAGATAGCTCAGTGGGTAAGGTGTTTGTTTACCGATCAGCAGGTCCCCACAATGTTGTGGGTTCAAACACCGTTTTTGCCAAGGTTAATTTTTATTTTGCTTTTTTTTATCCAAAAGTTTGTTTACTGTGTTACATAAAACTGTACATCTATTTGATGATTAAAGAGATGTGTTTAAAAGATTGCTTTTTTCTTTGTCTTGCTTGAAAGACTTGTTTGGCCTACTTTTAATGAGTTATATGATGTTGAAGTATGGAAAATACGCCATATTGGTTTATTAGGCTTATTGACTATTTGCTCTAGTACCTAGAGATAGCGCAGTGGGTAAGGTGTTGGTTTACCGCTCAGCAGGTCCCCACAAGGTTGTGGGTTTAAACCCCAGTGTCGCCAAGGTTAATTTTTATTTAGCTTTTTTTATCTAATAGTTTGTTTACTTTGTTACATAAAACTGTACATCTATTTGATAATTAAAGAGATGTGTTTAAAAGATTGCTTTTTTCTTTGTCTTGCTTGAAAGACTTGTTTGGCCTACTTTTAATGAGTTACATGGTGTTGAAGTATGGAAAAGAAGCCATATTGGTTCATTAGGCTTATTGACCGCTTGCGCAAGTACCTAGAGATAGCTCAGTGGGTAAGGTGTTGGTTTACTGATTAGCAGGTCCCCACAATTTAGTGGGTTCAAACCCTGGTGTTGCCAAGGTTAATTTTTATTTGAAGTATGGAAAAGTATTCATATTGGTTCATTAGGCTTATTGACTGCTTGCATTAGTACCTAGAGATAGCTCAGTGGGTAAGGTGTTGGTTTACCGATCAGCAGGTCCCCACACAGTTGTGTGTTCAAACCCCCGTGTCGCCAAGGTAAAGTTTTTATTTCGCCTTTTTAATCAAATATTTTTTTTACATTGTTACATAAAACTGGACATATATTTGATAATTAAAGAGATGTGTTTAAAAGATTGGTTTTTTTCTTTGACTCGCTTGAAAGATTTGTTTGGCCTACTTTTAATATAAGTTACATGATGTTGAAGTATGGAAAAGAAGCCATATTGGTTCATTTGGCTTATTGACTGCTTTCACTAGTACCTTGAGATAGCTCAGTGGATAAGGTGTTGGTTTACCGATCAGCAGGTCCCCACAAGGTTGTGGGTTCAAACCCCAGTGTTGCCAGGGTTAATTTTTATTTCCCTTTTTTTTAACTAAAAGTTTGTTTACTTTGGTACATAAAACTGTACATTTATTTGATAAATAAAGAGATGTGTTTAAAAGATTCCTTTTTTTTTCTTTGTCTTGCTTAAAAGACTTGTTTGGCCTACTTTTAATGAGTTACATGGTGTTGAAGTATGAAAAAGAAGCCATATTGGTTCATTAGGCTTATTGACTGCATGTACTATTAGCTTGAGATAGCTCAGTGGGTAAGGTGTTGGTATACCTAACAGCAGATCCCCACAAGGTTGTGGGTTCGAGCCCCATTGTCGCCAAAGTTAATTTTTTATTTTGCTTTTTTTATCTAATAGTTTGTTTACTTTGTTACATAAAACTGTACATCTATTTGATAATTAAAGAGATGTGTTTAAAAGATTGCTTTTTTCTTTGTCTTGCTTAAAAGACTTCTTTGGCCTACTTTTAATATGAGTTACATGGTGTTGAAGTATGGAAAAGAAGCCATATTGGTTCATAAGGCTTATTGACTGCTTGCACTAGTACCTAGAGAAAGCTCAGTGGGTAAGGTGTTGGTTTACCGATCAGCAGGACTCCACAACGTTGTGGGTTCAAACCAAGGTAAAGTTTTTATTTCGCTTTTTTAATCAAATAGTTTTTTTTACATTGTTACATTAAACTGGACATCTATTTGATAAATAAAAAGATGTGTTTAAAAGATTGCTTTTCTTTCTTTGTCTTGCTTGAAAGACTTGTTTGGCCTACTTTTAATGAGTTACATGGTGTTGAAGTATGGAAAAAAAGCCATATTGGTTCATTAGGCTCATTGACTGCTTGCCCTAGTATCTAGAGATAGCTCAGTGGGTAAGGTGTTGGTTTACTGATCAGCAGGTCCCCACAACGTTGTTGGTTCAAACCCCGGTGTTGCCAAAGTTAATTTTTTATTTAGCTTTTTTATCTAAAAGTTTGTTTACTTTGTTACATAAAACTGTAAATCTATTTGATAATTAAAGAGATGTGTTTAAAAGATTATTTTTTTCTTTAAATTGCTTGAAAGACTTGTTTGGCCTACTTTTAATTAGTTACATGGTGTTGAAGTATGGAAAATAAGCCATATTGGTTCATTAGGCTTATTGACTGCTTGCACTAGTACCTAGAGAAAGCTCAGTGGGTAAGGTGTTGTTTTACCGATCAGCAGGTCCTCAGAAGATTGTAGGTTCAAACCCCAGTGTTGCCAAAGTTAATTTTTTATTTAGCTTTTTTTATCTAATAGTTTGTTTACTTTGTTACATAAAACTGTACATCTATTTGATAATTAAAGAGATGTGTTTAAAAGATTGCTTTTTTTTCTTTGTCTTGCTTGAAAGACTTGTTTGGCCTACTTTTAATGAGTTACATCGTGTTGAAGTATGGAAAAGAAGCCATATTGGTTCATTAGGCTTATTGACTGCTTGCACTAGTACCTAGAGATAGCTCAGTGGGTAAGGTGTTGGGTTACCGATTAGCAGGTCCTCATATTGTTGTGGGTTCAAACCCCGGTGTTGCCAAGGTTAATTTTTATTTCGCTTTTTTTATCTAAAAGTTTTTTTTACATTGTTAAATAAAACTGGACATCAATTTGATAAATAAAAAGATGTGTTTCAAAGATTGCTTTTTTCTTTGTCTTGCTTGAAAGACTTGTTTGGCCTACTTTTAATATGAGTTACATGGTGTTGAAGTACGGAAAAGAAGCCATATTGGTTCATTAGGCTTATTGACTGCTTGCACTAGTAGCTAGAGATAGCTCAGTGTGTAAGGTGTTGGTTTACCGATCAGCAGGTCCCCACAAGGTTGTGGGTTCAAACCCCAGTGTCGCCGAAGTTAAATTTTAATTTAGCTTTTTTTATCTAATAGTTTGTTAACTTTGTTACATAAAACTGTACATCTATTTGATAATTAAAGAGATGTGTTTAAAAGATTGCTTTATCTTTGTCTTGCTTGAAAGACTTGTTTGGCCTACTTTCAATATGAGTTACATAGTGTTGAAGTATGGAAAAGTAGTCATATTGGTTCATTAGGCTTATTAACTGCTTCCACTAGTACCTAGAGATAGCTCAGTGGGTAAGGTGTTGGTTTACCGATCAGCAGGTCCCCACAATGTTGTGGGTTCAAACCCCGTTTTTGCCAAGGTTAATTTTTATTTTGCTTTTTTTTTATCCAAAAGTTTGTTTACTGTGTTACATAAAACTGTACATCTATTTGATGATTAAAGAGATGTGTTTAAAAGATTGCTTTTTTCTTTGTCTTGCTTGAAAGACTTGTTTGGCCTACTTTTAATGAGTAACATGGTGTTGAAGTATGGAAAAGAAGCCATATTGGTTCATTAGGCTTATTGACCGCTTGCGCTAGTACCTAGAGATAGCTCAGTGGGTAAGGTGTTGGTTTACTGATTAGCAGGTCCCCACAATTTAGTGGGTTTAAACCCTGGTGTTGCCAAGGTTAAATTTTATTTGAAGTATGGAAAAGTATTCATATTGGTTCATTAGGCTTATTAACTGCTTCCACTTGTACCTAGAAATAGCTCAGTGGGTAAGGTGTTGGTTTACCGATCAGCAGGTCCCCACAAGGTTGTGGGTTCAAACCCCAGTGTCGCCAAAGTTAATTTTTATTTAGCTTTTTTTATCTAATAGTTTGTTTACTTTGTTACATAAAACTGTACATCTATTTGATAATTAAAGAGATGTGTTTCAAAGATTGCTTTTTTTTTTTGTCTTGCTTGAAAGACTTGTTTGGCCTACTTTTAATATGAGTTACATGGTGTTGAAGTACGGAAAAGAAGCCATATTGGTTCATTAGGCTTATTGACTGCTTGCACTAGTAGCTAGAGATAGCTCAGTTGGTAAGGTGTTGGTTTACCGATCAGCAGGTCCCCACAAGGTTGTGGGTTCAAAACCCAGTGTTGCCAAAGTTAAATTTTATTTCGCTTTTTTTATCTAATAGTTTGTTTACTTTGTTACATTAAACTGTACATCTATTTGATAATTAAAGAGATGTGTTTAAAAGATTGCTTTTTTTTCTTTGTCTTGCTTGAAAGACTTGTTTGGCCTACTTTTAATGAGTTACATGGTGTTGAAGTATGGAAAAGAAGCCATATTGGTTCATTAGGCTTATTGACTGCATGTACTATTAGCTTGAGATAGTTAAGTGGGTAAGGTGTTGGTATACCTAACAGCAGATCCCCACAAGGTTGTGGGTTCGAGCCCCATTGTCGCCGAATTTAATTTTTTATTTTGCTTTTTTTATCTAATAGTTTGTTTACTTTGTTACATAAAACTGTACATCTATTTGATAATTAAAGAGATGTGTTTAAAAGATTGCTTTTTTCTTTGTCTTGCTTGAAATACTTGTTTGGCCTACTTTTAATATGAGTTACATGGTGTTGAATTATGGAAAAGAAGCCATATTGGTTCATAAGGCTTATTGACTGCTTGCACTAGTACCTAGAGATAGCTCAGTGTGTAAGGTGTTGGTTTACCGATCAGCCGGTCCCCACAAGGTTGTGGCTTCAAACCCCAGTGTTGCTAAGGTTAATTTTTATTTCCCTTTTTTTTATCTAAAAGTTTGTTTACTTGGGTACATAAAACTGTACATCTATTTGATAATTAAAGAGATGTGTTTAAAAGATTACTTTTTTCTTTGTCTTGCTTGAAAGACTTGTTTGGCCTACTTTTAATGTTACATGGTGTTGAAGTATGAAAAAAAGAAGCCATATTGGTTCATTAGGCTTATTGACTGCTTGCATTAGTACCTAGAGATAGCTCAGTGGGTAAGGTGTTGGTTTACCGATCAGCAGGTCCCCACAAGGTTGTGGGTTCATACCCCGGTGTTGCCAAGGTTAATTTTTATTTCCCTTTTTTTTTATCTAAAAGTTTGTTTACTTTGTTACATAAAACTGTACATCTATTTGATAATTAAAGAGATGTGTTTAAAAGATTGCTTTATCTTTGTCTTGCTTGAAAGACTTGTTTGGCCTACTTTCAATATGAGTTACATAGTGTTGAAGTATGGAAAAGTAGTCATATTGGTTTATTAGGCTTATTAACTGCTTCCACTAGTACCTAGAGATAGCTCAGTGGGTAAGGTGTTGGTTTACCGATCAGCAGCTCCCCACAATGTTGTGGGTTCAAACCTCATTTTCGCCAAGGTTAATTTTTATTTCGCTTTTTTTTTATCCAAAAGTTTGTTTACTTTGTTACATAAAACTGTACATCTATTTGATAATTAAAGAGATGTGTTTAAAAGATTCCTTTTTTTTCTTTGTCTTGCTTAAAAGACTTGTTTGGCCTACTTTTAATGAGTTACATGGTGTTGAAGTATGAAAAAGAAGCCATATTGGTTCATTAGGCTTATTGACTGCATGTACTATTAGCTTGAGATAGCTCAGTGGGTAAGGTGTTGGTATACCTAACAGCAGATCCCCACAAGGTTGTGGGTTCGAGCCCCATTGTCGCCAAAGTTAATTTTTTATTTTGCTTTTTTTATCTAATAGTTTGTTTACTTTGTTACATAAAACTGTACATCTATTTGATAATTAAAGAGATGTGTTTAAAAGATTGCTTTTTTTTCTTTGTCTTGCTTAAAAGACTTGTTTGGCCTACTTTTAATATGAGTTACATGGTGTTGAAGTATGGAAAAGAAGCCATATTGGTTCATAAGGCTTATTGACTGCTTGCACTAGTACCTAGAGAAAGCTCAGTGGGTAAGGTGTTGGTTTACCGATCAGCAGGACTCCACAATGTTGTGGGTTCAAGCCAAGGTAAAGTTTTTATTTCGCTTTTTTAATCAAATAGTTTTTTTTACATTGTTACATTAAACTGGACATCTTTTTGATAAATAAAAAGATGTGTTTAAAAGATTGCTTTTCTTTCTTTGTCTTGCTTGAAAGACTTGTTTGGCCTACTTTTAATGAGTTACATGGTGTTGAAGTAAGGAAAAAAAAGCCATATTGGTTCATTAGGCTCATTGACTGCTTGCAGTAGTATCTAGAGATAGCTCAGTGGGTAAGGTGTTGGTTTACTGATCAGCAGGTCCCCACAACGTTGTTGGTTCAAACCCCGGTGTTGCCAAAGTTAATTTTTTATTTAGCTTTTTTATCTAAAAGTTTGTTTACTTTGTTACATAAAACTGTAAATCTATTTGATAATTAAAGAGATGTGTTTAAAAGATTTTTTTTTCTTTAAATTGCTTGAAAGACTTGTTTGGTCTACTTTTAATTAGTTACATGGTGTTGAAGTATGGAAAATAAGCCATATTGGTTCATTAGGCTTATTGACTGCTTGCACTCGTACCTAGAGAAAGCTCAGTGGGTAAGGTGTTGGTTTACCGATCAGCAAGTCCCCACAAGGTTGTAGGCTCAAACCCCAGTGTTGCCAAAGTTAATTTTTTATTTAGCTTTTTTTATCTAATAGTTTGTTTACTTTGTTACATAAAACTGTACATCTATTTGATAATTAAAGAGATGTGTTTAAAAGATTGCTTTTTTTTCTTTGTCTTGCTTGAAAGACTTGTTTGGCCTACTTTTAATGAGTTACATCGTGTTGAAGTATGGAAAAGAAGCCATATTGGTTCATTAGGCTTATTGACTGCTTGCACTAGTACCTAGAGATAGCTCAGTGGGTAAGGTGTTGGGTTACCGATTAGCAGGTCCTCACATTGTTGTGGGTTCAAACCCCGGTGTTGCCAAGGTTAATTTTTATTTAGCTTTTTTTATCTAAAAGTTTTTTTTACATTGTTAAATAAAACTGGACATCAATTTGATAAATAAAAAGATGTGTTTAAAAGATTGCTTTTTTCTTTGACTCGCTTGAAAGACTTGTTTGGCCTACTTTTAATATGAGTTACATGGTGTTGAAGTATGGAAAAGAAGCAATATTGGTTCATTAGGCTTATTGACTGCTTGCACTAGTACCTAGAGATAGCTCAGTGGGTAAGGTGTTGGTTTACTGATTAGCAGGTCCCCACAATGTAGTGGGTTCAAACCCCGTTTTTGCCAAGGTTAATTTTTATTTCCTTTTTTTTTATCTAAAAGTTTGTTAACTTTGTTACATAAAACTGTACATCTATTTGATAATTAAAGAGATGTGTTTAAAAGATTGCTTTATCTTTGTCTTGCTTGAAAGACTTGTTTGGCCTACTTTCAAGATGAGTTACATGGTGTTGAAGTATGGAAAAGTAGTCATATTGGTTCATTAGGCTTATTAACTGCTTCCACTAGTACCTAGAGATAGCTCAGTGGGTAAGGTGTTGGTTTACTGATCAGCAGGTCCCCACAATGTTGTGGGTTCAAGACCCGTTTTTGCCAAGGTTAATTTTTATTTTGCTTTTTTTTATCCAAAAGTTTGTTTACTGTGTTACATAAAACTGTACATCTATTTGATGATTAAAGAGATGTGTTTAAAAGATTGCTTTTTTCTTTGTCTTGTTTGAAAGACTTGTTTGGCCTACTGTTAATGAGTTATATGATGTTGAAGTATGGAAAATAAGCCATATTGGTTTATTAGGCTTATTGACTGCTTGCTCTAGTACCTAGAGATAGCTCAGTGGGTAAGATGTTGGTTTATCGATCGGCAGGTCCCAACAAGGTTGTGGGTTCATACCCCGGTGTTGCCAAGGTTAATTTTTATTTCCCTTTTTTTTTAATCTAAAAGTTTGTTTACTTTGTTACATAAAACTATACATCTATTTGATAATTAAAGAGATGTGTTTAAAAGATTGCTTTTTTCTTTGTCTTGCTTGAAAGACTTGTTTGGCCTACTTTTAATGAGTTACATGGTGTTGAAGTATGGAAAAGAAGCCGTATTGGTTCATTAGGCTTATTGACCGCTTGCACTAGTACCTAGAGATAGTTCAGTGGGTAAGGTGTTGGTTTACTGATTAGCAGGTCCCCACAATTTAGTGGGTTCAAACCCTGGTGTTGCCAAGGTTAATTTTTATTTGAAGTATGGAAAAGTATTCATATTGGTTCATTAGGCTTATTAACTGCTTCCACTAGTACCTAGAAATAGCTCAGTGGGTAAGGTGTTGGTTTACCGATCAGCAGGTCCCCACAAGGTTGTGGGTTCAAACCCCAGTGTCGCCAAAGTTAATTTTTATTTAGCTTTTTTTTATCTAATAGTTTGTTTACTTTGTTACATAAAACTGTACATCTATTTGATAATTAAAGAGATGTGTTTCAAAGATTGCTTTTTTCTTTGTCTTGCTTGAAAGACTTGTTTGGCCTACTTTTAATATGAGTTACATGGTGTTGAAGTACGGAAAAGAAGCCATATTGGTTCATTAGGCTTATTGACTGCTTGCACTAGTAGCTAGAGATAGCTCAGTGGGTAAGTTGTTGGTTTACCGATCAGCAGGTCCCCACAAGGTTGTGGGTTCAAACCCCAGTGTCGCCAAAGTTTAAATTTAATTTAGCTTTTTTTATCTAATAGTTTGTTTACTTTGTTACATAAAACTGTACATCTGTTTGATAATTAAAGAGATGTGTTTAAAAGATTGCTTTTTTCTTTGTCTTGCTTAAAAGACTTGTTTGGCCTACTTTTAATATGAGTTACATGGTGTTGAAGTACGGAAAAGAAGCCATATTGGTTCATAAGGCTTATTGACTGCTTGCACTAGTACCTAGAGAAAGCTCAGTGGGTAAGGTGTTGGTTTACCGATCAGCAGGACTCCACAACGTTGTGGGTTCAAGCCAAGGTAAAGTTTTTATTTCGCTTTTTTAATCAAATAGTTTTTTTTACATTGTTACATTAAACTGGACATCTATTTGATAAATAAAAAGATGTGTTTAAAAGATTGCTTTTTTTTCTTTGTCTTGCTTGAAAGACTTGTTTGGCCTACTTTTAATGAGTTACATGGTGATGAAGTATGGAAAAAAAAGCCATATTGGTTCATTAGGCTCATTGACTGCTTGCACTAGTATCTAGAGATAGCTCAGTGGGTAAGGTGTCGGTTTACTGATCAGCAGGTCCCCACAACATTGTTGGTTAAAACCCCGGTGTTGCCAAAGTTAATTTTTTATTTAGCTTTTTTATCTAAAAGTTTGTTTACTTTGTTACATAAAACTGTAAATCTATTTGATAATTAAAGAGATGTGTTTAAAAGATTATTTTTTTCTTTAAATTGCTTGAAAGACTTGTTTGGCCTACTTTTAATTAGTTACATGCTGTTGAAGTATGGAAAATAAGCCATATTGGTTTATTAGGCTTATTGACTGCTTGCACTAGTACCTAGAGAAAGCTCAGTGGGTAAGGTGTTGGTTTACCGATCAGCAGGTCCCCACAAGTTTGTAGGTTCAAACCCCAGTGTTGCCAAAGTTAATTTTTTATTTAGCTTTTTTTATCTAATAGTTTGTTTACTTTGTTACAGAAAACTGTACATCTATTTGATAATTAAAGAGATGTGTTTAAAAGATTGCTTTTTTTTCTTTGTCTTGCTTGAAAGACTTGTTTGGCCTTCTTTTAATATGAGTTACATCGTGTTGAAGTATGGAAAAGAAGCCATATTGGTTCATAAGGCTTATTGACTGCTTGCACTAGTACTTCGAGATAGCTTAGGGGGTAAGGTGTTGGTTTACCGATCAGCAGGACTCCACAACGTTGTGGGTTCAAGCCAAGGTAAAGTTTTTATTTCGCTTTTTTAATCAAATAGATTTTTTTACATTGTTAAATAAAACTGGACATCAATTTGATAAATAAAAAGATGTGTTTAAAAGATTGCTTTTTTCTTTGACTCGCTTGAAAGACTTGTTTGGCCTACTTTTAATATGAGTTACATGGTGTTGAAGTATGGAAAAGAAGCCATATTGGTTCATTAGGCTTATTGACTGCTTACACTAGTACCTAGAGATAGCTCAGTGGGTAAGGTGTTGGCTTACTGATTAGCAGCTCCCCACAATGTAGTGGGTTCAAACCCCGGTTTTGCCAAGGTTAATTTTTATTTCCTTTTTTTTTTATCTAAAAGTTTGTTAACTTTGTTACATAAAACTGTACATCTATTTGATAATTAAAGAAATGTGTTTAAAAGATTGCTTTATCTTTGTCTTGCTTGAAAGACTTGTTTGGCCTACTTTCAATATGAGTTACATAGTGTTGAAGTATGGAAAAGTAGTCATATTGGTTCATTAGGCTTATTAACTGCTTCCACTAGTACCTAGAGATAGCTCAGTGGGTAAGGTGTTGGTTTACCGATCAGCAGGTCCCCACAATGTTGTGGGTTCAAACCCTGTTTTTGCCAAGGTAAATTTTTATTTGAAGTATGGAAAAGTATTCATATTGGTTCATTAGGCTTATTAACTGCTTCCACTAGTACCTAGAAATAGCTCAGTGGGTAATGTGTTGGTTTACCGATCAGCAGGTCCCCACAAGCTTGTGGGTTCAAACCCCAGTGTTGCCAAAGTTAAATTTTAATTTAGCTTTTTTTATCTAATAGTTTGTTTACTTTGTTACATAAAACTGTACATCTATTTGATAATTAAAGAGATGTGTTTAAAAGATTGCTTTTTTTTCTTTGTCTTGCTTGAAAGACTTGTTTGGCCTACTTTTAATGAGTTACATGGTGTTGAAGTATGAAAAAAAGAAGCCATATTGGTTCATTAGGCTTATTGACTGCTTGCATTAGTACCTAGAGATAGCTCAGTGGGTAAGGTGTTGGTTTACCGATCAGCAGGTCCCCACAAGGTTGTGGGTTCATACCCTGGTGTTGCCAAGGTTAATTTTTATTTCCCTTTTTTTTTATCTAAAAGTTTGTTTACTTTGTTACATAAAACTGTACATCTATTTGATAATTAAAGAGATGTGTTTAAAAGATTGCTTTATCTTTGTCTTGCTTGAAAGACTTGTTTGGCCTACTTTCAATATGAGTTACATAGTGTTGAAGTATGGAAACGTAGTCATATTGGTTTATTAGGCTTTTTAACTGCTTCCACTAGTACCTAGAGATAGCTCAGTGGGTAAGGTGTTGGTTTACCGATCAGCAGCTCCCCACAATGTTGTGGGTTCAAACCCCATTTTCGCCAATGTTAATTTTTATTTCGCTTTTTTTTTATCCAAAAGTTTGTTTACTTTGTTACATAAAACTGTACATCTATTTGATAATTAAAGAGATGTGTTTAAAAGATTGCTTTTTTTTCTTTGTCTTGCTTAAAAGACTTGTTTGGCCTTCTTTTAATGAGTTACATGGTGTTGAAGTATGAAAAAGAAGTCATATTGGTTCATTAGGCTTATTGACTGCATGTACTATTAGCTTGAGATAGCTCAGTGGGTAAGGTGTTGGTATACCTAACAGCAGATCCCCACAAGGTTGTGGGTTCAAGCCCCATTGTTGCCAAAGTTAATTTTTTATTTTGCTTTTTTAATCAAATAGTTTTTTTTACATTGTTACATTAAACTGGACATCTATTTGATAAATAAAAAGATGTGTTTAAAAGATTGCTTTTCTTTCTTTGTCTTGCTTGAAAGACTTGTTTGGCCTACTTTTAATGAGTTACATGGTGTTGAAGTATGGAAAAAAAAGCCATATTGGTTCATTAGGCTCATTGACTGCTTGCACTAGTATCTAGAGATAGCTCAGTGGGTAAGGTGTTGGTTTACTGATCAGCAGGTCCCCACAACGTTGTTGGTTCAAACCCCGGTGTTGCCAAAGTTAATTTTTTATTTAGCTTTTTTATCTAAAAGTTTGTTTACTTTGTTACATAAAACTGTACATCTATTTGATAATTAAAGAGAAGTGTTTGAAAGATTGCTTTTTTTTCTTTGTCTTGCTTAAAAGACTTGTTTGGCCTACTTTTAATGAGTTACATGGTGTTGAAGTATGAAAAAGAAGCCATATTGGTTCATTAGGCTTATTGACTGCATGTACTATTAGCTTGAGATAGCTCAGTGGGTAAGGTGTTGGTATACCTAACAGCAGATCCCCACAAGGTTGTGGTTTCGAGCCCCATTGTCGCCAAAGTTAATTTTTTATTTTGCTTTTTTTATCTAATAGTTTGTTTACTTTGTTACATAAAACTATACATCTATTTGATAATTAAAGAGATGTGTTTGAAAGATTGCTTTTTTCTTTGTCTTGCTTGAAAGACTTGTTTGGCCTACTTTTAATGAGTTACATGGTGTTGAAGTATGGAAAAGAAGCCATATTGGTTCATTAGGCTTATTGACCGCTTGCACTAGTACCTAGAGATAGCTCAGTGGGTAAGGTGTTGGTTTACTGATTAGCAGGTCCCCACAATTTAGTGGGTTCAAACCCTGGTGTTGCCAAGGTTAATTTCTATTTGAAGAATGGAAAAGTATTCATATTGGTTCATTAGGCTTATTAACTGCTTCCACTAGTACCTAGAAATAGCTCAGTGGGTAAGGTGTTGGTTTACCGATCAGCAGGTCCCCACAAGGTTGTGGGTTCAAACCCCAGTGTCGCCAAAGTTATTTTTTATTTAGCTTTTTTATCTAATAGTTTGTTTACTTTGTTACATAAAACTGTACATCTATTTGATAATTAAAGAGATGTGTTTCAAAGATTGCTTTTTTCTTTGTCTTGCTTGAAAGACTTGTTTGGCCTACTTTTAATATGAGTTACATGGTGTTGAAGTACGGAAAAGAAGCCATATTGGTTCATTAGGCTTATTGACTGCTTGCACTAGTAGCTAGAGATAGCTCAGTGGGTAAGTTGTTGGTTTACCGATCAGCAGGTCCCCACAAGGTTGTGGGTTCAAACCCCAGTGTCGCCTAATTTTAATTTAGCTTTTTTTATCTAATAGTTTGTTTACTTTGTTACATAAAACTGTACATCTATTTGATAATTAAAGAGATGTGTTTAAAAGATTGCTTTTTTCTTTGTCTTGCTTGAAAGACTTGTTCGGCCTACTTTTAATATGAGTTACATGGTGTTGAATTATGGAAAAGAAGCCATATTGGTTCATAAGGCTTATTGACTGCTTGCACCAGTACCTAGAGATAGCTCAGTGGGTAAGGTGTTGGTTTACCGATCAGCCGGTCCCCACAAGGTTGTGGGTTCAAACCCCAGTGTTGCTAAGGTTAATTTTTATTTCCCTTTTTTTTATCTAAAAGTTTGTTTACTTTGGTACATAAAACTGTACATCTATTTGATAATTAAAGAGATGTGTTTAAAAGATTACTTTTTTCTTTGTCTTGCTTGAAAGACTTGTTTGGCCTACTTTTAATGTTACATGGTGTTGAAGTATGAAAAAAAGAAGCCATATTGGTTCATTAGGCTTATTGACTGCTTGCATTAGTACCTAGAGATAGCTCAGTGGTTAAGGTGTTGGTTTACTGATCAGCAGGTCCCCACAAGGTTGTGGGTTCATACCCCTGTGTTGCTAAGGTTAATTTTTATTTCCCTTTTTTTTTTTATCTAAAAGTTTGTTTACTTTGTTACATAAAACTGTACATCTATTTGATAATTAAAGAGATGTGTTTAAAAGATTGCTTTATCTTTGTCTTGCTTGAAAGACTTGTTTGGCCTACTTTCAATATGAGTTACATAGTGTTGAAGTATGGAAAAGTAGTCATATTGGTTTATTAGGCTTATTAACTGCTTCCATTAGTACCTAGAGATAGCTCAGTGGGTAAGGTGTTGGTTTACCGATCAGCAGCTCCCCACAATGTTGTGGGTTCAAACCCCATTTTCGCCAAGGTTAATTTTTATTTCGCTTTTTTTTATCCAAAAGTTTGTTTACTTTGTTACATAAAACTGTACATCTATTTGTTAATTAAAGAGATGTGTTTAAAAGATTGCTTTTTTTTCTTTGTCTTGCTTAAAAGACTTGTTTGGTCTACTTTTAATGAGTTACATGGTGTTGAAGTATGAAAAAGAAGCCATATTGGTTCATTAGGCTTATTGACTGCATGTACTATTAGCTTGAGATAGCTCAGTGGGTAAGGTGTTGGTATACCTAACAGCAGATCCCCACAAGGTTGTGGGTTCGAGCCCCATTGTCGCCAAAGTTAATTTTTTATTTTGCTTTTTTTATCTAATAGTTTGTTTACTTTGTTACATAAAACTGTACATCTATTTGATAATTGAAGAGATGTGTTTAAAAGATTGCTTTTTTCTTTGTCTCGCTTAAAAGACTTGTTTGGCCTACTTTTAATATGAGTTACATGGTGTTGAAGTATGGAAAAGAAGCCATATTGGTTCATAAGGCTTATTGACTGCTTGCACTAGTACCTAGAGAAAGCTCAGTGGGTAAGGTGTTGGTTTTCCGATCAGCAGGACTCCACAACGTTGTGGGTTCAAGCCAAGGTAAAGTTTTTATTTCGCTTTTTTAATCAAATAGTTTTTTTTACATTGTTACATTAAACTGGACATCTATTTGATAAATATAAAGATGTGTTTAAAAGATTGCTTTTTTTTCTTTGTCTTGCTTGAAAGACTTGTTTGCCTACTTTTAATGAGTTACATGGTGTTGAAGTATGGAAAAAAAAGCCATATTGGTTCATTAGGCTCATTGACTGCTTGCACTAGTATCTAGAGATAGCTCAGTGGGTAAGGTGTTGGTTTACTGATCAGCAGGTCCCCACACCGTTGTTGGTTAAAACCCCGGTGTTGCCAAAGTTAATTTTTTATTTAGCTTTTTTATCTAAAAGTTTGTTTACTTTGTTACATAAAACTGTAAATCTATTTGATAATTAAAGAGATGTGTTTAAAAGATTATTTTTTTCTTTAAATTGCTTGAAAGACTTGTTTGGCCTACTTTTAATTAGTTACATGGTGTTGAAGTATGGAAAATAAGCCATATTGGTTCATTAGGCTTTTTGACTGCTTGCACTAGTACCTAGAGAAAGCTCAGTGGGTAAGGTGTTGGTTTACCGATCAGCAGGTCCCCACAAGGTTGTAGGTTCAAACCCCAGTGTTGCCAAAGTTAATTTTTTATTTAGCTTTTTTTATCTAATAGTTTGTTTACTTTGTTACAGAAAACTGTACATCTATTTGATAATTAAAGAGATGTGTTTAAAAGATTGCTTTTTTTTCTTTGTCTTGCTTGAAAGACTTGTTTGGCCTACTTTTAATGAGTTACATCGTGTTGAAGTATGGAAAAGAAGCCATATTGGTTCATTAGGCTTATTGACTGCTTGCACTAGTACCTAGAGATAGCTCAGTGGGTAAGGTGTTGGGTTACCGATTAGCAGGTCCTCACATTGTTGTGGGTTCAAACCCCTGTGTTGCCAAGGTTAATTTTTATTTAGCTTTTTTTATCTAAAAGTTTTTTTTACATTGTTAAATAAAACTGGACATCAATTTGATAAATAAAAAGATGTGTTTAAAAGATTGCTTTTTTCTTTGACTCGCTTGAAAGACTTGTTTGGCCTACTTTTAATATGAGTTACATGGTGTTGAAGTATGGAAAAGAAGCCATATTGGTTCATTAGGCTTATTGACTGCTTGCACTAGTACCTAGAGATAGCTCAGTGGGTAAGGTGTTGGCTTACTGATTAGCAGGTCCCCACAATGTAGTGGGTTCAAACCCCGGTTTTGCCAAGGTTAATTTTTATTTCCTTTTTTTTTTATCTAAAAGTTTGTTAACTTTGTTACATAAAACTGTACATCTATTTAATAATTAAAGAGATGTGTTTAAAAGATTGCTTTATCTTTGTCTTGCTTGAAAGACTTGTTTGGCCTACTTTCAATATGAGTTACATAGTGTTGAAGTATGGAAAAGTAGTCATATTGGTTCATTAGGCTTATTAACTGCTTCCACTAGTACCTAGAGATAGCTCAGTGGGTAAGGTGTTGGTTTACCGATCAGCAGGTCCCCACAATGTTGTGGGTTCAAACCCTGTTTTTGCCAAGGTAAATTTTTATTTGAAGTATGGAAAAGTATTCATATTGGTTCATTAGGCTTATTAACTGCTTCCACTAGTACCTAGAAGTAGCTCAGTAGGTAAGGTGTTGGTTTACCGATCAGCAGGTCCCCACAAGGTTGTGGGTTCAAACCCCAGTGTTGCCAAAGTTAAATTTTAATTTAGCTTTTTTTATCTAATAGTTTGTTTACTTTGTTACATAAAACTGTACATCTATTTGATAATTAAAGAGATGTGTTTGAAAGATTGCTTTTTTTTCTTTGTCTTGCTTGAAAGACTTGTTTGGCCTACTTTTAATGAGTTACATGGTGTTGAAGTATGGAAAAGAAGCCATATTGGTTCATTAGGCTTAGTGACTGCATGTACTATTAGCTTGAGATAGTTAAGTGGGTAAGGTGTTGGTATACCTAACAGCAGATCCCCACAAGGTTGTGGGTTCGAGCCCCATTGTCGTGGAAGTTAATTTTTTATTTTGCTTTTTTTATCTAATAGTTTGTTTACTTTGTTACATAAAACTGTACATCTATTTGATAATTAAAGAGATGTGTTTAAAAGATTGCTTTTTTCTTTGTCTTGCTTGAAAGACTTGTTTGGCCTACTTTTAATATGAGTTACATGGTGTTGAATTATGTAAAAGAAGCCATATTGGTTCATAAGGCTTATTGACTGCTTGCACTAGTACCTAGAGATAGCTCAGTGGGTAAGGTGTTGGTTTACCGATCAGCCGGTCCCCACAAGGTTGTGGGTTCAAACCCCAGTGTTGCTAAGGTTAGTTTTTATTTCCCTTTTTTTTATCTAAAAGTTTGTTTACTTTGGTACATAAAACTGTACATCTATTTGATAATTAAAGAGATGTGTTTAAAAGATTACTTTTTTCTTTGTCTTGCTTGAAAGACTTGTTTGGCCTACTTTTAATGTTACATGGTGTTGAAGTATGAAAAAAAGAAGCCATATTGGTTCATTAGGCTTATTGACTGCTTGCATTAGTACCTAGAGATAGCTCAGTGGGTAAGGTGTTGGTTTACCGATCAGCAGGTCCCCACAAGGTTGTGGGTTCATACCCTGGTGTTGCCAAGGTTAATTTTTATTTCCCTTTTTTTTTTATCTAAAAGTTTGTTTACTTTGTTACATAAAACTGTACATCTATTTGATAATTAAAGAGATGTGTTTAAAAGATTGCTTTATCTTTGTCTTGCTTGAAAGACTTGTTTGGCCTACTTTCAATATGAGTTACATAGTGTTGAAGTATGGAAACGTAGTCATATTGGTTTATTAGGCTTTTTAACTGCTTCCACTAGTACCTAGAGATAGCTCAGTGGGTAAGGTGTTGGTTTACCGATCAGCAGCTCCCCACAATGTTGTGGGTTCAAACCCCATTTTTGCCAATGTTAATTTTTATTTCGCTTTTTTTTTATCCAAAAGTTTGTTTACTTTGTTACATAAAACTGTACATCTATTTGATAATTAAAGAGATGTGTTTAAAAGATTGCTTTTTTTTCTTTGTCTTGCTTAAAAGACTTGTTTGGCCTTCTTTTAATGAGTTACATGGTGTTGAAGTAAGAAAAAGAAGCCATATTGGTTCATTAGGCTTATTGACTGCATGTACTATTAGCTTGAGATAGCTCAGTGGGTAAGGTGTTGGTATACCTAACAGCAGATCCCCACAAGGTTGTGGGTTCGAGCCCCATTGTCGCCAAAGTTAATTTTTTATTTTGCTTTTTTAATCAAATAGTTTTTTTTACATTGTTACATTAAACTGGACATCTATTTGATAAATAAAAAGATGTGTTTAAAAGATTGCTTTTTTTTCTTTGTCTTGCTTGAAAGACTTGTTTGGCCTACTTTTAATGAGTTACATGGTGTTGAAGTATGGAAAAAAAAGCCATATTGGTTCATTAGGCTCATTGACTGCTTGCACTAGTATCTAGAGATAGCTCAGTGGGTAAGGTGTTGGTTTACTGATCAGCAGGTCCCCACAACGTTGTTGGTTAAAACCCCGGTGTTGCCAAAGTTAATTTTTTATTTAGCTTTTTTATCTAAAAGTTTGTTTACTTTGTTACATAAAACTGTAAATCTATTTGATAATTAAAGAGATGTGTTTAAAAGATTATTTTTTTCTTTAAATTGCTTGAAAGACTTGTTTGGCCTACTTTTAATTAGTTACATGGTGTTGAAGTATGGAAAATAAGCCATATTGGTTCATTATGCTTATTGACTGCTTGCACTAGTACCTAGAGAAAGCTCAGTGGGTAAGGTGTTGGTTTACCGATCAGCAGGTCCCCACAAGGTTGTAGGTTCAAACCCCAGTGTTGCCAAAGTTAATTTTTTATTTAGCTTTTTTTATCTAATAGTTTGTTTACTTTGTTACAGAAAACTGTACATCTATTTGATAATTAAAGAGATGTGTTTAAAAGATTGCTTTTTTTTCTTTGTCTTGCTTGAAAGACTTGTTTGGCCTACTTTTAATGAGTTACATCGTGTTGAAGTATGGAAAAGAAGCCATATTGGTTCATTAGGCTTATTGACTGCTTGCACTAGTACCTAGAGATAGCTCAGTGGGTAAGGTGTTGGTTTACCGATTAGCAGGTCCTCACATTGTTGTGGGTTCAAACCCCAGTGTTGCCAAGGTTAATTTTTATTTCGCTTTTTTTATCTAAAAGTTTTTTTTACATTGTTAAATAAAACTGGACATCAATTTGATAAATAAAAAGATGTGTTTAAAAGATTGCTTTTTTCTTTGACTCGCTTGAAAGACTTGTTTGGCCTACTTTTAATATGAGTTACATGGTGTTGAAGTATGGAAAAGAAGCCATATTGGTTCATTAGGCTTATTGACTGCTTGCACTAGTACCTAGAGATAGCTCAGTGGGTAAGGTGTCGGCTTACTGATTAGCAGGTCCCCACAATGTAGTGGGTTCAAACCCCGGTTTTGCCAAGGTTAATTTTTATTTCCTTTTTTTTTTATCTAAAAGTTTGTTAACTTTGTTACATAAAACTGTACATCTATTTGATAATTAAAGAGATGTGTTTAAAAGATTGCTTTATCTTTGTCTTGCTTGAAAGACTTGTTTGGCCTACTTTCAATATGAGTTACATAGTGTTGAAGTATGGAAAAGTAGTCATATTGGTTCATTAGGCTTATTAACTGCTTCCACTAGTACCTAGAGATAGCTCAGTGGGTAAGGTGTTGGTTTACCGATCAGCAGGTCCCCACAATGTTGTGGGTTCAAACCCTGTTTTTGCCAAGGTTAATTTTTATTTGAAGTATGGAAAAGTATTCATATTGGTTCATTAGGCTTATTAACTGCTTAGACTAGTACCTAGAAATAGCTCAGTGGGTAAGGTGTTGGTTTACCGATCAGCAGGTCCCCACAAGGTTGTGGGTTCAAACCCCAGTGTCGCCAAAGTTAAATTTTAATTTAGCTTTTTTTTATCTAATAGTTTGTTTACTTTGTTACATAAAACTGTACATCTATTTGATAATTAAAGAGATGTGTTTAAAAGATTGCTTTTTTTTCTTTGTCTTGCTTGAAAGACTTGTTTGGCCTACTTTTAATGAGTTACATGGTGTTGAAGTATGGAAAAGAAGCCATATTGGTTCATTAGGCTTAGTGACTGCATGTACTATTAGCTTGAGATAGTTAATTGGGTAAGGTGTTGGTATACCTAACAGCAGATCCCCACAAGGTTGTGGGTTCGAGCCCCATTGTCGCCGAAGTTAATTTTTTATTTTGCTTTTTTTATCTAATAGTTTGTTTACTTTGTTACATAAAACTGTACATCTATTTGATAATTAAAGAGATGTGTTTAAAAGATTGCTTTTTTCT
The DNA here is from genome assembly GCF_946808225.1 of Silurus aristotelis. NCBI lineage: Eukaryota > Metazoa > Chordata > Actinopteri > Siluriformes > Siluridae > Silurus > Silurus aristotelis. The sequence continues at coordinate 17,909,556 of NC_139575.1, read as the reverse complement.
TTGTCTTGCTTGAAAGACTTGTTTGGCCTACTTTTAATATGAGTTACATGGTGTTGAATTATGGAAAAGAAGCCATATTGGTTCATAAGGCTTATTGACTGCTTGCACTAGTACCTAGAGATAGCTCAGTGGGTAAGGTGTTGGTTTACCGATCAGCCGGTCCCCACAAGGTTGTGGGTTCAAACCACAGTGTTGCTAAGGTTAATTTTTATTTCCCTTTTTTTATCTAAAAGTTTGTTTACTTTGTTACATGAAACTGTAAATCTATTTGATAATTAAAGAGATGTGTTTAAAAGATTATTTTTTTCTTTAAATTGCTTGAAAGACTTGTTTGGCCTACTTTTAATTAGTTACATGGTGTTGAAGTATGGAAAAGAAGCCATATTGGTTCATTAGGCTTATTGACTGCATGTACTATTAGCTTGAGATAGCTCAGTGGGTAAGGTGTGGGTATACCTAAAAGCAGATCCCCACAAGGTTGTGTGTTCGAGCCCCATTGTCGCCAAAGTTAATTTTTTATTTTGCTTTTTTTATCTAATAGTTTGTTTACTTTGTTACATAAAACTGTACATCTATTTGATAATTAAAGAGATGTGTTTAAAAGATTGCTTTTTTCTTTGTCTTGCTTAAAAGACTTGTTTGGCCTACTTTTAATGAGTTACATGGTGTTGAAGTATGGAAAAAAAAGCCATATTGGTTCATTAGGCTCATTGACTGCTTGCACTAGTATCTAGAGATAGCTCAGTGGGTAAGGTGTTGGTTTACTGATCAGCAGGTCCCCACAACGTTGTTGGTTCAAACCCCGGTGTTGCCAAAGTTAATTTTTTATTTAGCTTTTTTATCTAAAAGTTTGTTTACTTTGTTACATAAAACTGTACATCTATTTGATAATTAAAGAGAAGTGTTTGAAAGATTGCTTTTTTTTCTTTGTCTTGCTTAAAAGACTTGTTTGGCCTACTTTTAATGAGTTACATGGTGTTGAAGTATGAAAAAGAAGCCATATTGGTTCATTAGGCTTATTGACTGCATGTACTATTAGCTTGAGATAGCTCAGTGGGTAAGGTGTTGGTATACCTAACAGCAGATCCCCACAAGGTTGTGGTTTCGAGCCCCATTGTCGCCAAAGTTAATTTTTTATTTTGCTTTTTTTATCTAATAGTTTGTTTACTTTGTTACATAAAACTATACATCTATTTGATAATTAAAGAGATGTGTTTGAAAGATTGCTTTTTTCTTTGTCTTGCTTGAAAGACTTGTTTGGCCTACTTTTAATGAGTTACATGGTGTTGAAGTATGGAAAAGAAGCCATATTGGTTCATTAGGCTTATTGACCGCTTGCACTAGTACCTAGAGATAGCTCAGTGGGTAAGGTGTTGGTTTACTGATTAGCAGGTCCCCACAATTTAGTGGGTTCAAACCCTGGTGTTGCCAAGGTTAATTTCTATTTGAAGAATGGAAAAGTATTCATATTGGTTCATTAGGCTTATTAACTGCTTCCACTAGTACCTAGAAATAGCTCAGTGGGTAAGGTGTTGGTTTACCGATCAGCAGGTCCCCACAAGGTTGTGGGTTCAAACCCCAGTGTCGCCAAAGTTATTTTTTATTTAGCTTTTTTATCTAATAGTTTGTTTACTTTGTTACATAAAACTGTACATCTATTTGATAATTAAAGAGATGTGTTTCAAAGATTGCTTTTTTCTTTGTCTTGCTTGAAAGACTTGTTTGGCCTACTTTTAATATGAGTTACATGGTGTTGAAGTACGGAAAAGAAGCCATATTGGTTCATTAGGCTTATTGACTGCTTGCACTAGTAGCTAGAGATAGCTCAGTGGGTAAGTTGTTGGTTTACCGATCAGCAGGTCCCCACAAGGTTGTGGGTTCAAACCCCAGTGTCGCCTAATTTTAATTTAGCTTTTTTTATCTAATAGTTTGTTTACTTTGTTACATAAAACTGTACATCTATTTGATAATTAAAGAGATGTGTTTAAAAGATTGCTTTTTTCTTTGTCTTGCTTGAAAGACTTGTTCGGCCTACTTTTAATATGAGTTACATGGTGTTGAATTATGGAAAAGAAGCCATATTGGTTCATAAGGCTTATTGACTGCTTGCACCAGTACCTAGAGATAGCTCAGTGGGTAAGGTGTTGGTTTACCGATCAGCCGGTCCCCACAAGGTTGTGGGTTCAAACCCCAGTGTTGCTAAGGTTAATTTTTATTTCCCTTTTTTTTATCTAAAAGTTTGTTTACTTTGGTACATAAAACTGTACATCTATTTGATAATTAAAGAGATGTGTTTAAAAGATTACTTTTTTCTTTGTCTTGCTTGAAAGACTTGTTTGGCCTACTTTTAATGTTACATGGTGTTGAAGTATGAAAAAAAGAAGCCATATTGGTTCATTAGGCTTATTGACTGCTTGCATTAGTACCTAGAGATAGCTCAGTGGTTAAGGTGTTGGTTTACTGATCAGCAGGTCCCCACAAGGTTGTGGGTTCATACCCCTGTGTTGCTAAGGTTAATTTTTATTTCCCTTTTTTTTTTATCTAAAAGTTTGTTTACTTTGTTACATAAAACTGTACATCTATTTGATAATTAAAGAGATGTGTTTAAAAGATTGCTTTATCTTTGTCTTGCTTGAAAGACTTGTTTGGCCTACTTTCAATATGAGTTACATAGTGTTGAAGTATGGAAAAGTAGTCATATTGGTTTATTAGGCTTATTAACTGCTTCCATTAGTACCTAGAGATAGCTCAGTGGGTAAGGTGTTGGTTTACCGATCAGCAGCTCCCCACAATGTTGTGGGTTCAAACCCCATTTTCGCCAAGGTTAATTTTTATTTCGCTTTTTTTTATCCAAAAGTTTGTTTACTTTGTTACATAAAACTGTACATCTATTTGTTAATTAAAGAGATGTGTTTAAAAGATTGCTTTTTTTTCTTTGTCTTGCTTAAAAGACTTGTTTGGTCTACTTTTAATGAGTTACATGGTGTTGAAGTATGAAAAAGAAGCCATATTGGTTCATTAGGCTTATTGACTGCATGTACTATTAGCTTGAGATAGCTCAGTGGGTAAGGTGTTGGTATACCTAACAGCAGATCCCCACAAGGTTGTGGGTTCGAGCCCCATTGTCGCCAAAGTTAATTTTTTATTTTGCTTTTTTTATCTAATAGTTTGTTTACTTTGTTACATAAAACTGTACATCTATTTGATAATTGAAGAGATGTGTTTAAAAGATTGCTTTTTTCTTTGTCTCGCTTAAAAGACTTGTTTGGCCTACTTTTAATATGAGTTACATGGTGTTGAAGTATGGAAAAGAAGCCATATTGGTTCATAAGGCTTATTGACTGCTTGCACTAGTACCTAGAGAAAGCTCAGTGGGTAAGGTGTTGGTTTTCCGATCAGCAGGACTCCACAACGTTGTGGGTTCAAGCCAAGGTAAAGTTTTTATTTCGCTTTTTTAATCAAATAGTTTTTTTTACATTGTTACATTAAACTGGACATCTATTTGATAAATATAAAGATGTGTTTAAAAGATTGCTTTTTTTTCTTTGTCTTGCTTGAAAGACTTGTTTGCCTACTTTTAATGAGTTACATGGTGTTGAAGTATGGAAAAAAAAGCCATATTGGTTCATTAGGCTCATTGACTGCTTGCACTAGTATCTAGAGATAGCTCAGTGGGTAAGGTGTTGGTTTACTGATCAGCAGGTCCCCACACCGTTGTTGGTTAAAACCCCGGTGTTGCCAAAGTTAATTTTTTATTTAGCTTTTTTATCTAAAAGTTTGTTTACTTTGTTACATAAAACTGTAAATCTATTTGATAATTAAAGAGATGTGTTTAAAAGATTATTTTTTTCTTTAAATTGCTTGAAAGACTTGTTTGGCCTACTTTTAATTAGTTACATGGTGTTGAAGTATGGAAAATAAGCCATATTGGTTCATTAGGCTTTTTGACGGCTTGCACTAGTACCTAGAGAAAGCTCAGTGGGTAAGGTGTTGGTTTACCGATCAGCAGGTCCCCACAAGGTTGTAGGTTCAAACCCCAGTGTTGCCAAAGTTAATTTTTTATTTAGCTTTTTTTATCTAATAGTTTGTTTACTTTGTTACAGAAAACTGTACATCTATTTGATAATTAAAGAGATGTGTTTAAAAGATTGCTTTTTTTTCTTTGTCTTGCTTGAAAGACTTGTTTGGCCTACTTTTAATGAGTTACATCGTGTTGAAGTATGGAAAAGAAGCCATATTGGTTCATTAGGCTTATTGACTGCTTGCACTAGTACCTAGAGATAGCTCAGTGGGTAAGGTGTTGGGTTACCGATTAGCAGGTCCTCACATTGTTGTGGGTTCAAACCCCTGTGTTGCCAAGGTTAATTTTTATTTAGCTTTTTTTATCTAAAAGTTTTTTTTACATTGTTAAATAAAACTGGACATCAATTTGATAAATAAAAAGATGTGTTTAAAAGATTGCTTTTTTCTTTGACTCGCTTGAAAGACTTGTTTGGCCTACTTTTAATATGAGTTACATGGTGTTGAAGTATGGAAAAGAAGCCATATTGGTTCATTAGGCTTATTGACTGCTTGCACTAGTACCTAGAGATAGCTCAGTGGGTAAGGTGTTGGCTTACTGATTAGCAGGTCCCCACAATGTAGTGGGTTCAAACCCCGGTTTTGCCAAGGTTAATTTTTATTTCCTTTTTTTTTTATCTAAAAGTTTGTTAACTTTGTTACATAAAACTGTACATCTATTTAATAATTAAAGAGATGTGTTTAAAAGATTGCTTTATCTTTGTCTTGCTTGAAAGACTTGTTTGGCCTACTTTCAATATGAGTTACATAGTGTTGAAGTATGGAAAAGTAGTCATATTGGTTCATTAGGCTTATTAACTGCTTCCACTAGTACCTAGAGATAGCTCAGTGGGTAAGGTGTTGGTTTACCGATCAGCAGGTCCCCACAATGTTGTGGGTTCAAACCCTGTTTTTGCCAAGGTAAATTTTTATTTGAAGTATGGAAAAGTATTCATATTGGTTCATTAGGCTTATTAACTGCTTCCACTAGTACCTAGAAGTAGCTCAGTAGGTAAGGTGTTGGTTTACCGATCAGCAGGTCCCCACAAGGTTGTGGGTTCAAACCCCAGTGTTGCCAAAGTTAAATTTTAATTTAGCTTTTTTTATCTAATAGTTTGTTTACTTTGTTACATAAAACTGTACATCTATTTGATAATTAAAGAGATGTGTTTGAAAGATTGCTTTTTTTTCTTTGTCTTGCTTGAAAGACTTGTTTGGCCTACTTTTAATGAGTTACATGGTGTTGAAGTATGGAAAAGAAGCCATATTGGTTCATTAGGCTTAGTGACTGCATGTACTATTAGCTTGAGATAGTTAAGTGGGTAAGGTGTTGGTATACCTAACAGCAGATCCCCACAAGGTTGTGGGTTCGAGCCCCATTGTCGTGGAAGTTAATTTTTTATTTTGCTTTTTTTATCTAATAGTTTGTTTACTTTGTTACATAAAACTGTACATCTATTTGATAATTAAAGAGATGTGTTTAAAAGATTGCTTTTTTCTTTGTCTTGCTTGAAAGACTTGTTTGGCCTACTTTTAATATGAGTTACATGGTGTTGAATTATGTAAAAGAAGCCATATTGGTTCATAAGGCTTATTGACTGCTTGCACTAGTACCTAGAGATAGCTCAGTGGGTAAGGTGTTGGTTTACCGATCAGCCGGTCCCCACAAGGTTGTGGGTTCAAACCCCAGTGTTGCTAAGGTTAGTTTTTATTTCCCTTTTTTTTATCTAAAAGTTTGTTTACTTTGGTACATAAAACTGTACATCTATTTGATAATTAAAGAGATGTGTTTAAAAGATTACTTTTTTCTTTGTCTTGCTTGAAAGACTTGTTTGGCCTACTTTTAATGTTACATGGTGTTGAAGTATGAAAAAAAGAAGCCATATTGGTTCATTAGGCTTATTGACTGCTTGCATTAGTACCTAGAGATAGCTCAGTGGGTAAGGTGTTGGTTTACCGATCAGCAGGTCCCCACAAGGTTGTGGGTTCATACCCTGGTGTTGCCAAGGTTAATTTTTATTTCCCTTTTTTTTTTATCTAAAAGTTTGTTTACTTTGTTACATAAAACTGTACATCTATTTGATAATTAAAGAGATGTGTTTAAAAGATTGCTTTATCTTTGTCTTGCTTGAAAGACTTGTTTGGCCTACTTTCAATATGAGTTACATAGTGTTGAAGTATGGAAACGTAGTCATATTGGTTTATTAGGCTTTTTAACTGCTTCCACTAGTACCTAGAGATAGCTCAGTGGGTAAGGTGTTGGTTTACCGATCAGCAGCTCCCCACAATGTTGTGGGTTCAAACCCCATTTTTGCCAATGTTAATTTTTATTTCGCTTTTTTTTTATCCAAAAGTTTGTTTACTTTGTTACATAAAACTGTACATCTATTTGATAATTAAAGAGATGTGTTTAAAAGATTGCTTTTTTTTCTTTGTCTTGCTTAAAAGACTTGTTTGGCCTTCTTTTAATGAGTTACATGGTGTTGAAGTAAGAAAAAGAAGCCATATTGGTTCATTAGGCTTATTGACTGCATGTACTATTAGCTTGAGATAGCTCAGTGGGTAAGGTGTTGGTATACCTAACAGCAGATCCCCACAAGGTTGTGGGTTCGAGCCCCATTGTCGCCAAAGTTAATTTTTTATTTTGCTTTTTTAATCAAATAGTTTTTTTTACATTGTTACATTAAACTGGACATCTATTTGATAAATAAAAAGATGTGTTTAAAAGATTGCTTTTTTTTCTTTGTCTTGCTTGAAAGACTTGTTTGGCCTACTTTTAATGAGTTACATGGTGTTGAAGTATGGAAAAAAAAGCCATATTGGTTCATTAGGCTCATTGACTGCTTGCACTAGTATCTAGAGATAGCTCAGTGGGTAAGGTGTTGGTTTACTGATCAGCAGGTCCCCACAACGTTGTTGGTTAAAACCCCGGTGTTGCCAAAGTTAATTTTTTATTTAGCTTTTTTATCTAAAAGTTTGTTTACTTTGTTACATAAAACTGTAAATCTATTTGATAATTAAAGAGATGTGTTTAAAAGATTATTTTTTTCTTTAAATTGCTTGAAAGACTTGTTTGGCCTACTTTTAATTAGTTACATGGTGTTGAAGTATGGAAAATAAGCCATATTGGTTCATTATGCTTATTGACTGCTTGCACTAGTACCTAGAGAAAGCTCAGTGGGTAAGGTGTTGGTTTACCGATCAGCAGGTCCCCACAAGGTTGTAGGTTCAAACCCCAGTGTTGCCAAAGTTAATTTTTTATTTAGCTTTTTTTATCTAATAGTTTGTTTACTTTGTTACAGAAAACTGTACATCTATTTGATAATTAAAGAGATGTGTTTAAAAGATTGCTTTTTTTTCTTTGTCTTGCTTGAAAGACTTGTTTGGCCTACTTTTAATGAGTTACATCGTGTTGAAGTATGGAAAAGAAGCCATATTGGTTCATTAGGCTTATTGACTGCTTGCACTAGTACCTAGAGATAGCTCAGTGGGTAAGGTGTTGGTTTACCGATTAGCAGGTCCTCACATTGTTGTGGGTTCAAACCCCAGTGTTGCCAAGGTTAATTTTTATTTCGCTTTTTTTATCTAAAAGTTTTTTTTACATTGTTAAATAAAACTGGACATCAATTTGATAAATAAAAAGATGTGTTTAAAAGATTGCTTTTTTCTTTGACTCGCTTGAAAGACTTGTTTGGCCTACTTTTAATATGAGTTACATGGTGTTGAAGTATGGAAAAGAAGCCATATTGGTTCATTAGGCTTATTGACTGCTTGCACTAGTACCTAGAGATAGCTCAGTGGGTAAGGTGTCGGCTTACTGATTAGCAGGTCCCCACAATGTAGTGGGTTCAAACCCCGGTTTTGCCAAGGTTAATTTTTATTTCCTTTTTTTTTTATCTAAAAGTTTGTTAACTTTGTTACATAAAACTGTACATCTATTTGATAATTAAAGAGATGTGTTTAAAAGATTGCTTTATCTTTGTCTTGCTTGAAAGACTTGTTTGGCCTACTTTCAATATGAGTTACATAGTGTTGAAGTATGGAAAAGTAGTCATATTGGTTCATTAGGCTTATTAACTGCTTCCACTAGTACCTAGAGATAGCTCAGTGGGTAAGGTGTTGGTTTACCGATCAGCAGGTCCCCACAATGTTGTGGGTTCAAACCCTGTTTTTGCCAAGGTTAATTTTTATTTGAAGTATGGAAAAGTATTCATATTGGTTCATTAGGCTTATTAACTGCTTAGACTAGTACCTAGAAATAGCTCAGTGGGTAAGGTGTTGGTTTACCGATCAGCAGGTCCCCACAAGGTTGTGGGTTCAAACCCCAGTGTCGCCAAAGTTAAATTTTAATTTAGCTTTTTTTTATCTAATAGTTTGTTTACTTTGTTACATAAAACTGTACATCTATTTGATAATTAAAGAGATGTGTTTAAAAGATTGCTTTTTTTTCTTTGTCTTGCTTGAAAGACTTGTTTGGCCTACTTTTAATGAGTTACATGGTGTTGAAGTATGGAAAAGAAGCCATATTGGTTCATTAGGCTTAGTGACTGCATGTACTATTAGCTTGAGATAGTTAATTGGGTAAGGTGTTGGTATACCTAACAGCAGATCCCCACAAGGTTGTGGGTTCGAGCCCCATTGTCGCCGAAGTTAATTTTTTATTTTGCTTTTTTTATCTAATAGTTTGTTTACTTTGTTACATAAAACTGTACATCTATTTGATAATTAAAGAGATGTGTTTAAAAGATTGCTTTTTTCTTTGTCTTGCTTGAAAGACTTGTTTGGCCTACTTTTAATATGAGTTACATGGTGTTGAATTATGGAAAAGAAGCCATATTGGTTCATAAGGCTTATTGACTGCTTGCACTAGTACCTAGAGATAGCTCAGTGGGTAAGGTGTTGGTTTACCGATCAGCCGGTCCCCACAAGGTTGTGGGTTCAAACCACAGTGTTGCTAAGGTTAATTTTTATTTCCCTTTTTTTATCTAAAAGTTTGTTTACTTTGTTACATGAAACTGTAAATCTATTTGATAATTAAAGAGATGTGTTTAAAAGATTATTTTTTTCTTTAAATTGCTTGAAAGACTTGTTTGGCCTACTTTTAATTAGTTACATGGTGTTGAAGTATGGAAAAGAAGCCATATTGGTTCATTAGGCTTATTGACTGCATGTACTATTAGCTTGAGATAGCTCAGTGGGTAAGGTGTGGGTATACCTAAAAGCAGATCCCCACAAGGTTGTGTGTTCGAGCCCCATTGTCGCCAAAGTTAATTTTTTATTTTGCTTTTTTTATCTAATAGTTTGTTTACTTTGTTACATAAAACTGTACATCTATTTGATAATTAAAGAGATGTGTTTAAAAGATTGCTTTTTTCTTTGTCTTGCTTAAAAGACTTGTTTGGCCTACTTTTAATATGAGTTACATGGTGTTGAAGTATGGAAAAGAAGCCATATTGGTTCATAAGGCTTATTGACTGCTTGCACTAGTACCTAGAGAAAGCTCAGTGGGTAAGGTGTTGGTTTTCCGATCAGCAGGACTCAACAACGTTGTGGGTTCAAGCCACGGTAAAGTTTTTATTTCGCTTTTTTAATCAAATAGTTTTTTTTACATTGTTACATTAAACTGTACATCTATTTGATAATTAAAGAGATGTGTTTAAAAGATTGCTTTATCTTTGTCTTGCTTGAAAGACTTGTTTGGCCTACTTTCAATATGAGTTACATAGTGTTGAAGTATGGAAAAAAAAGCCATATTGGTTCATTAGGCTCATTGACTGCTTGCACTAGTATCTAGAGATAGCTCAGTGGGTAAGGTGTTGGTTTACTGATCAGCAGGTCCCCACAACGTTGTTGGTTAAAACCCCGGTGTTGCCAAAGTTAATTTTTTATTTAGCTTTTTTATCTAAAAGTTTGTTTACTTTGTTACATAAAACTGTAAATCTATTTGATAATTAAAGAGATGTGTTTAAAAGATTATTTTTTTCTTTAAATTGCTTGAAAGACTTGTTTGGCCTACTTTTAATTAGTTACATGGTGTTGAAGTATGGAAAATAAGCCATATTGGTTCATTAGGCTTATTGACTGCTTGCACTAGTACCTAGAGAAAGCTCAGTGGGTAAGGTGTTGGTTTACCGATCAGCAGGTCCCCACAAGGTTGTAGGTTCAAACCCCAGTGTTGCCAAAGTTAATTTTTTATTTAGCTTTTTTTATCTAATAGTTTGTTTACTTTGTTACAGAAAACTGTACATCTATTTGATAATTAAAGAGATGTGTTTAAAAGATTGCTTTTTTTTCTTTGTCTTGCTTGAAAGACTTGTTTGGCCTACTTTTAATGAGTTACATCGTGTTGAAGTATGGAAAAGAAGCCATATTGGTTCATTAGGCTTATTGACTGCTTGCACTAGTATCTAGAGATAGCTCAGTGGGTAAGGTGTTGGGTTACCGATTAGCAGGTCCTCACATTGTTGTGGGTTCAAACCCCTGTGTTGCCAAGGTTAATTTTTATTTAGCTTTTTTTATCTAAAAGTTTTTTTTACATTGTTAAATAAAACTGGACATCAATTTGATAAATAAAAAGATGTGTTTAAAAGATTGCTTTTTTCTTTGACTCGCTTGAAAGACTTGTTTGGCCTACTTTTAATATGAGTTACATGGTGTTGAAGTATGGAAAAGAAGCCATATTGGTTCATTAGGCTTATTGACTGCTTGCACTAGTACCTAGAGATAGCTCAGTGGGTAAGGTGTTGGCTTACTGATTAGCAGGTCCCCACAATGTAGTGGGTTCAAACCCCGGTTTTGCCAAGGTTAATTTTTATTTCCTTTTTTTTTTTATCTAAAAGTTTGTTAACTTTGTTACATAAAACTGTACATCTATTTGATAATTAAAGAGATGTGTTTAAAAGATTGCTTTATCTTTGTCTTGCTTGAAAGACTTGTTTGGCCTACTTTCAATATGAGTTACATAGTGTTGAAGTATGGAAAAGTAGTCATATTGGTTCATTAGGCTTATTAACTGTTTACACTAGTACCTAGAGATAGCTCAGTGGGTAAGGTGTTGGTTTACCGATCAGCAGGTCCCCACAATGTTGTGGGTTCAAACCCTGTTTTTGCCAAGGTTAATTTTTATTTGAAGTATGGAAAAGTATTCATATTGGTTCATTAGGCTTATTAACTGCTTCCACTAGTACCTAGAAATAGCTCAGTGGGTAAGGTGTTGGTTTACCGATCAGCAGGTCCACACAAGGTTGTGGGTTCAAACCCCAGTGTCGCCAAAGTTAAATTTTTAATTTAGCTTTTTTTATCTAATAGTTTGTTTACTTTGTTACATAAAACTGTACATCTATTTGATAATTAAAGAGATGTGTTTAAAAGATTGCTTTTTTTTCTTTGTCTTGCTTGAAAGACTTGTTTGGCCTACTTTTAATGAGTTACATGGTGTTGAAGTATGGAAAAGAAGCCATATTGGTTCATTAGGCTTATTGACTGCTTGCACTAGTACCTAGAGATAGCTCAGTGGGTAAGGTGTTGGTTTACCGATTAGCAGGTCCTCACATTGTTGTGGGTTCAAACCCCAGTGTTGCCAAGGTTAATTTTTATTTAGCTTTTTTTATCTAAAAGTTTTTTTTACATTGTTAAATAAAACTGGACATCAATTTGATAAATAAAAAGATGTGTTTAAAAGATTGCTTTTTTCTTTGACTCGCTTGAAAGACTTGTTTGGCCTACTTTTAATATGAGTTACATGGTGTTGAAGTATGGAAAAGAAGCCATATTGGTTCATTAGGCTTATTGACTGCTTGCACTAGTACCTAGAGATAGCTCAGTGGGTAAGGTGTCGGCTTACTGATTAGCAGGTCCCCACAATGTAGTGGGTTCAAACCCCGGTTTTGCCAAGGTTAAATTTTATTTCCTTTTTTTTTTATCTAAAAGTTTGTTAACTTTGTTACATAAAACTGTACATCTATTTGATAATTAAAGAGATGTGTTTAAAAGATTGCTTTATCTTTGTCTTGCTTGAAAGACTTGTTTGGCCTACTTTCAATATGAGTTACATAGTGTTGAAGTATGGAAAAGTAGTCATATTGGTTCATTAGGCTTATTAACTGCTTCCACTAGTACCTAGAGATAGCTCAGTGGGTAAGGTGTTGGTTTACCGATCAGCAGGTCCCCACAATGTTGTGGGTTCAAACCCTGTTTTTGCCAAGGTTAATTTTTATTTGAAGTATGGAAAAGTATTCATATTGGTTCATTAGGCTTATTAACTGCTTAGACTAGTACCTAGAAATAGCTCAGTGGGTAAGGTGTTGATTTACCGATCAGCAGGTCCCCACAAGGTTGTGGGTTCAAACCCCAGTGTCGCCAAAGTTAAATTTTAATTTAGCTTTTTTTTATCTAATAGTTTGTTTACTTTGTTACATAAAACTGTACATCTATTTGATAATTAAAGAGATGTGTTTAAAAGATTGCTTTTTTTTCTTTGTCTTGCTTGAAAGACTTGTTTGGCCTACTTTTAATGAGTTACATGGTGTTGAAGTATGGAAAAGAAGCCATATTGGTTCATTAGGCTTAGTGACTGCATGTACTATTAGCTTGAGATAGTTAATTGGGTAAGGTGTTGGTATACCTAACAGCAGATCCCCACAAGGTTGTGGGTTCGAGCCCCATTGTCGCCGAAGTTAATTTTTTATTTTGCTTTTTTTATCTAATAGTTTGTTTACTTTGTTACATAAAACTGTACATCTATTTGATAATTAAAGAGATGTGTTTAAAAGATTGCTTTTTTCTTTGTCTTGCTTGAAAGACTTGTTTGGCCTACTTTTAATATGAGTTACATGGTGTTGAATTATGGAAAAGAAGCCATATTGGTTCATAAGGCTTATTGACTGCTTGCACTAGTTCCTAGAGATAGCTCAGTGGGTAAGGTGTTGGTTTACCGATCAGCCGGTCCCCACAAGGTTGTGGGTTCAAACCACAGTGTTGCTAAGGTTAATTTTTATTTCCCTTTTTTTTATCTAAAAGTTTGTTTACTTTGTTACATGAAACTGTAAATCTATTTGATAATTAAAGAGATGTGTTTAAAAGATTATTTTTTTCTTTAAATTGCTTGAAAGACTTGTTTGGCCTACTTTTAATTAGTTACATGGTGTTGAAGTATGGAAAAGAAGCCATATTGGTTCATTAGGCTTATTGACTGCATGTACTATTAGCTTGAGATAGCTCAGTGGGTAAGGTGTGGGTATACCTAACAGCAGATCCCCACAAGGTTGTGTGTTCGAGCCCCATTGTCGCCAAAGTTAATTTTTTATTTTGCTTTTTTTATCTAATAGTTTGTTTACTTTGTTACATAAAACTGTACATCTATTTGATAATTAAAGAGATGTGTTTAAAAGATTGCTTTTTTCTTTGTCTTGCTTAAAAGACTTGTTTGGCCTACTTTTAATATGAGTTACATGGTGTTGAAGTATGGAAAAGAAGCCATATTGGTTCATAAGGCTTATTGACTGCTTGCACTAGTACCTAGAGAAAGCTCAGTGGGTAAGGTGTTGGTTTTCCGATCAGCAGGACTCAACAACGTTGTGGGTTCAAGCCACGGTAAAGTTTTTATTTCGCTTTTTTAATCAAATAGTTTTTTTTACATTGTTACATTAAACTGTACATCTATTTGATAATTAAAGAGATGTGTTTAAAAGATTGCTTTATCTTTGTCTTGCTTGAAAGACTTGTTTGGCCTACTTTCAATATGAGTTACATAGTGTTGAAGTATGGAAAAAAAAGCCATATTGGTTCATTAGGCTCATTGACTGCTTGCACTAGTATCTAGAGATAGCTCAGTGGGTAAGGTGTTGGTTTACTGATCAGCAGGTCCCCACAACGTTGTTGGTTAAAACCCCGGTGTTGCCAAAGTTAATTTTTTATTTAGCTTTTTTATCTAAAAGTTTGTTTACTTTGTTACATAAAACTGTAAATCTATTTGATAATTAAAGAGATGTGTTTAAAAGATTATTTTTTTCTTTAAATTGCTTGAAAGACTTGTTTGGCCTACTTTTAATTAGTTACATGGTGTTGAAGTATGGAAAATAAGCCATATTGGTTCATTAGGCTTATTGACTGCTTGCACTAGTACCTAGAGAAAGCTCAGTGGGTAAGGTGTTGGTTTACCGATCAGCAGGTCCCCACAAGGTTGTAGGTTCAAACCCCAGTGTTGCCAAAGTTAATTTTTTATTTAGCTTTTTTTATCTAATAGTTTGTTTACTTTGTTACAGAAAACTGTACATCTATTTGATAATTAAAGAGATGTGTTTAAAAGATTGCTTTTTTTTCTTTGTCTTGCTTGAAAGACTTGTTTGGCCTACTTTTAATGAGTTACATCGTGTTGAAGTATGGAAAAGAAGCCATATTGGTTCATTAGGCTTATTGACTGCTTGCACTAGTATCTAGAGATAGCTCAGTGGGTAAGGTGTTGGGTTACCGATTAGCAGGTCCTCACATTGTTGTGGGTTCAAACCCCTGTGTTGCCAAGGTTAATTTTTATTTAGCTTTTTTTATCTAAAAGTTTTTTTTACATTGTTAAATAAAACTGGACATCAATTTGATAAATAAAAAGATGTGTTTAAAAGATTGCTTTTTTCTTTGACTCGCTTGAAAGACTTGTTTGGCCTACTTTTAATATGAGTTACATGGTGTTGAAGTATGGAAAAGAAGCCATATTGGTTCATTAGGCTTATTGACTGCTTGCACTAGTACCTAGAGATAGCTCAGTGGGTAAGGTGTTGGCTTAGTGATTAGCAGGTCCCCACAATGTAGTGGGTTCAAACCCCGGTTTTGCCAAGGTTAATTTTTATTTCCTTTTTTTTTTTATCTAAAAGTTTGTTAACTTTGTTACATAAAACTGTACATCTATTTGATAATTAAAGAGATGTGTTTAAAAGATTGCTTTATCTTTGTCTTGCTTGAAAGACTTGTTTGGCCTACTTTCAATATGAGTTACATAGTGTTGAAGTATGGAAAAGTAGTCATATTGGTTCATTAGGCTTATTAACTGTTTACACTAGTACCTAGAGATAGCTCAGTGGGTAAGGTGTTGGTTTACCGATCAGCAGGTCCCCACAATGTTGTGGGTTCAAACCCTGTTTTTGCCAAGGTTAATTTTTATTTGAAGTATGGAAAAGTATTCATATTGGTTCATTAGGCTTATTAACTGCTTCCACTAGTACCTAGAAATAGCTCAGTGGGTAAGGTGTTGGTTTACCGATCAGCAGGTCCCCACAAGGTTGTGGGTTCAAACCCCAGTGTCGCCAAAGTTAAATTTTTAATTTAGCTTTTTTTATCTAATAGTTTGTTTACTTTGTTACATAAAACTGTACATCTATTTGATAATTAAAGAGATGTGTTTAAAAGATTGCTTTTTTTTCTTTGTCTTGCTTGAAAGACTTGTTTGGCCTACTTTTAATGAGTTACATGGTGTTGAAGTATGGAAAAGAAGCCATATTGGTTCATTAGGCTTAGTGACTGCATGTACTATTAGCTTGAGATAGTTAAGTGGGTAAGGTGTTGGTATACCTAACAGCAGATCCCCACAAGGTTGTGGGTTCGAGCCCCATTGTCGCCGAAGTTAATTTTTTATTTTGCTTTTTTTATCTAATAGTTTGTTTACTTTGTTACATAAAACTGTACATCTATTTGATAATTAAAGAGATGTGTTCAAAAGATTGCTTTTTTCTTTGTCTTGCTTGAAAGACTTGTTTGGCCTACTTTTAATATGAGTTACATGCTGTTGAATTATGGAAAAGAAGCCATATTGGTTCATAAGGCTTATTGACTGCTTACACTAGTACCTAGAGATAGCTCAGTGTGTAAGGTGTTGGTTTACCGATCAGCCGGTCCCCACAAGGTTGTGGGTTCAAACCCCAGTGTTGCTAAGGTTAATTTTTATTTCCCTTTTTTTTTATCTAAAAGTTTGTTTACTTTGTTACATGAAACTGTAAATCTATTTGATAATTAAAGAGATGTGTTTAAAAGATTATTTTTTTCTTTAAATTGCTTGAAAGACTTGTTTGGCCTACTTTTAATTAGTTACATGGTGTTGAAGTATGGAAAATAAGCCATATTGGATCATTAGGCTTATTGACTGGTTGCACTAGTACCTAGAGATAGCTCAGTGGGTAAGGTGTTGGTTTACCGATCAGCAGGTCCCCACAAGGTTGTAGGTTCAAACCCCAGTGTTGCCAAAGTTAATTTTTTATTTAGCTTTTTTTATCTAATAGTTTGTTTACTTTGTTACATAAAACTGTACATCTATTTGATAATTAAAGAGATGTGTTTAAAAGATTGTTTTTTTTTTCTTTGTCTTGCTTGAAAGAACTACTTTTAATGAGTTACATGGTGTTGAAGTATGGAAAAGAAGCCATATTGGTTCATTAGGCTTATTGACTGCTTGCACTAGTACCTCGAGATAGCTCAGTGGGTAAGGTGTTGGTTTACCGATCAGCAGGTCCCCACAAGGTTGTGGGTTCAAGCCCCGGTGTCGCCAAGGTAAAGTTTTTATTTCGCTTTTTTAATCAAATTGTTTTTTTACATTGTTACATAAAACTGTACATCTATTTGATAATTAAAGAGATGTGTTTAAAAGATTGCTTTTTTTTCTTTGTCTTGCTTGAAAAACTTGTTTGGCCTACTTTTAATTAGTTACATCGTGATGAAGTATTAAAAAGAAGCCATATTGGTTCATTAGGCTTATTGACTGCTTGCACTAGTACCTAGAGATAGCTCAGTGGGTAAGGTGTTGGGTTACCGATTAGCAGGTCCCCACGTTGTTGTGGGTTCAAACCCCGGTGTTGCCAATGTTAATTTTTATTTCGCTTCTTTTTATCTAAAAGTTTTTTTTACATTGTTACATAAAACTGGACATCAATTTGATAAATAAAAAGATGTGTTTAAAAGATTGCTTTTTTTTCTTGTCTTGCTTGAAAGACTTGTTTGGCCTACTTTTAATGAGTTACATCGTGTTGAAGTATTAAAAAGAAGCCATATTGGTTCATTAGGCTTATTGACTGCTTGCACTAGTACCTAGAGATAGCTCAGTGGGTAAGGTGTTGGCTTACTGATTAGCAGGTCCCCACAATGTAGTGGGTTCAAACCCCGGTTTTGCCAAGGTTAATTTTTATTTCCTTTTTTTTTTATCTAAAAGTTTGTTAACTTTGTTACATAAAACTGTACATCTATTTGATAATTAAAGAGATGTGTTTAAAAGATTGCTTTATCTTTGTCTTGCTTGAAAGACTTGTTTGGCCTACTTTCAATATGAGTTACATAGTGTTGAAGTATGGAAAAGTAGTCATATTGGTTCATTAGGCTTATTAACTGTTTACACTAGTACCTAGAGATAGCTCAGTGGGTAAGGTGTTGGTTTACCGATCAGCAGGTCCCCACAATGTTGTGGGTTCAAACCCTGTTTTTGCCAAGGTTAATTTTTATTTGAAGTATGGAAAAGTATTCATATTGGTTCATTAGGCTTATTAACTGCTTCCACTAGTACCTAGAAATAGCTCAGTGGGTAAGGTGTTGGTTTACCGATCAGCAGGTCCACACAAGGTTGTGGGTTCAAACCCCAGTGTCGCCAAAGTTAAATTTTTAATTTAGCTTTTTTTATCTAATAGTTTGTTTACTTTGTTACATAAAACTGTACATCTATTTGATAATTAAAGAGATGTGTTTAAAAGATTGCTTTTTTTTCTTTGTCTTGCTTGAAAGACTTGTTTGGCCTACTTTTAATGAGTTACATGGTGTTGAAGTATGGAAAAGAAGCCATATTGGTTCATTAGGCTTATTGACTGCTTGCACTAGTACCTAGAGATAGCTCAGTGGGTAAGGTGTTGGTTTACCGATTAGCAGGTCCTCACATTGTTGTGGGTTCAAACCCCAGTGTTGCCAAGGTTAATTTTTATTTAGCTTTTTTTATCTAAAAGTTTTTTTTACATTGTTAAATAAAACTGGACATCAATTTGATAAATAAAAAGATGTGTTTAAAAGATTGCTTTTTTCTTTGACTCGCTTGAAAGACTTGTTTGGCCTACTTTTAATATGAGTTACATGGTGTTGAAGTATGGAAAAGAAGCCATATTGGTTCATTAGGCTTATTGACTGCTTGCACTAGTACCTAGAGATAGCTCAGTGGGTAAGGTGTCGGCTTACTGATTAGCAGGTCCCCACAATGTAGTGGGTTCAAACCCCGGTTTTGCCAAGGTTAAATTTTATTTCCTTTTTTTTTTATCTAAAAGTTTGTTAACTTTGTTACATAAAACTGTACATCTATTTGATAATTAAAGAGATGTGTTTAAAAGATTGCTTTATCTTTGTCTTGCTTGAAAGACTTGTTTGGCCTACTTTCAATATGAGTTACATAGTGTTGAAGTATGGAAAAGTAGTCATATTGGTTCATTAGGCTTATTAACTGCTTCCACTAGTACCTAGAGATAGCTCAGTGGGTAAGGTGTTGGTTTAC
Source organism: Silurus aristotelis (assembly GCF_946808225.1). NCBI lineage: Eukaryota > Metazoa > Chordata > Actinopteri > Siluriformes > Siluridae > Silurus > Silurus aristotelis. The sequence goes on along the minus strand of NC_139575.1, from coordinate 17,890,997 downwards.
CGATCAGCAGGTCCCCACAATGTTGTGGGTTCAAACCCTGTTTTTGCCAAGGTTAATTTTTATTTGAAGTATGGAAAAGTATTCATATTGGTTCATTAGGCTTATTAACTGCTTAGACTAGTACCTAGAAATAGCTCAGTGGGTAAGGTGTTGGTTTACCGATCAGCAGGTCCCCACAAGGTTGTGGGTTCAAACCCCAGTGTCGCCAAAGTTAAATTTTAATTTAGCTTTTTTTTATCTAATAGTTTGTTTACTTTGTTACATAAAACTGTACATCTATTTGATAATTAAAGAGATGTGTTTAAAAGATTGCTTTTTTTTCTTTGTCTTGCTTGAAAGACTTGTTTGGCCTACTTTTAATGAGTTACATGGTGTTGAAGTATGGAAAAGAAGCCATATTGGTTCATTAGGCTTAGTGACTGCATGTACTATTAGCTTGAGATAGTTAATTGGGTAAGGTGTTGGTATACCTAACAGCAGATCCCCACAAGGTTGTGGGTTCGAGCCCCATTGTCGCCGAAGTTAATTTTTTATTTTGCTTTTTTTATCTAATAGTTTGTTTACTTTGTTACATAAAACTGTACATCTATTTGATAATTAAAGAGATGTGTTTAAAAGATTGCTTTTTTCTTTGTCTTGCTTGAAAGACTTGTTTGGCCTACTTTTAATATGAGTTACATGGTGTTGAATTATGGAAAAGAAGCCATATTGGTTCATAAGGCTTATTGACTGCTTGCACTAGTTCCTAGAGATAGCTCAGTGGGTAAGGTGTTGGTTTACCGATCAGCCGGTCCCCACAAGGTTGTGGGTTCAAACCACAGTGTTGCTAAGGTTAATTTTTATTTCCCTTTTTTTTATCTAAAAGTTTGTTTACTTTGTTACATGAAACTGTAAATCTATTTGATAATTAAAGAGATGTGTTTAAAAGATTATTTTTTTCTTTAAATTGCTTGAAAGACTTGTTTGGCCTACTTTTAATTAGTTACATGGTGTTGAAGTATGGAAAAGAAGCCATATTGGTTCATTAGGCTTATTGACTGCATGTACTATTAGCTTGAGATAGCTCAGTGGGTAAGGTGTGGGTATACCTAACAGCAGATCCCCACAAGGTTGTGTGTTCGAGCCCCATTGTCGCCAAAGTTAATTTTTTATTTTGCTTTTTTTATCTAATAGTTTGTTTACTTTGTTACATAAAACTGTACATCTATTTGATAATTAAAGAGATGTGTTTAAAAGATTGCTTTTTTCTTTGTCTTGCTTAAAAGACTTGTTTGGCCTACTTTTAATATGAGTTACATGGTGTTGAAGTATGGAAAAGAAGCCATATTGGTTCATAAGGCTTATTGACTGCTTGCACTAGTACCTAGAGAAAGCTCAGTGGGTAAGGTGTTGGTTTTCCGATCAGCAGGACTCAACAACGTTGTGGGTTCAAGCCACGGTAAAGTTTTTATTTCGCTTTTTTAATCAAATAGTTTTTTTTACATTGTTACATTAAACTGTACATCTATTTGATAATTAAAGAGATGTGTTTAAAAGATTGCTTTATCTTTGTCTTGCTTGAAAGACTTGTTTGGCCTACTTTCAATATGAGTTACATAGTGTTGAAGTATGGAAAAAAAAGCCATATTGGTTCATTAGGCTCATTGACTGCTTGCACTAGTATCTAGAGATAGCTCAGTGGGTAAGGTGTTGGTTTACTGATCAGCAGGTCCCCACAACGTTGTTGGTTAAAACCCCGGTGTTGCCAAAGTTAATTTTTTATTTAGCTTTTTTATCTAAAAGTTTGTTTACTTTGTTACATAAAACTGTAAATCTATTTGATAATTAAAGAGATGTGTTTAAAAGATTATTTTTTTCTTTAAATTGCTTGAAAGACTTGTTTGGCCTACTTTTAATTAGTTACATGGTGTTGAAGTATGGAAAATAAGCCATATTGGTTCATTAGGCTTATTGACTGCTTGCACTAGTACCTAGAGAAAGCTCAGTGGGTAAGGTGTTGGTTTACCGATCAGCAGGTCCCCACAAGGTTGTAGGTTCAAACCCCAGTGTTGCCAAAGTTAATTTTTTATTTAGCTTTTTTTATCTAATAGTTTGTTTACTTTGTTACAGAAAACTGTACATCTATTTGATAATTAAAGAGATGTGTTTAAAAGATTGCTTTTTTTTCTTTGTCTTGCTTGAAAGACTTGTTTGGCCTACTTTTAATGAGTTACATCGTGTTGAAGTATGGAAAAGAAGCCATATTGGTTCATTAGGCTTATTGACTGCTTGCACTAGTATCTAGAGATAGCTCAGTGGGTAAGGTGTTGGGTTACCGATTAGCAGGTCCTCACATTGTTGTGGGTTCAAACCCCTGTGTTGCCAAGGTTAATTTTTATTTAGCTTTTTTTATCTAAAAGTTTTTTTTACATTGTTAAATAAAACTGGACATCAATTTGATAAATAAAAAGATGTGTTTAAAAGATTGCTTTTTTCTTTGACTCGCTTGAAAGACTTGTTTGGCCTACTTTTAATATGAGTTACATGGTGTTGAAGTATGGAAAAGAAGCCATATTGGTTCATTAGGCTTATTGACTGCTTGCACTAGTACCTAGAGATAGCTCAGTGGGTAAGGTGTTGGCTTAGTGATTAGCAGGTCCCCACAATGTAGTGGGTTCAAACCCCGGTTTTGCCAAGGTTAATTTTTATTTCCTTTTTTTTTTTATCTAAAAGTTTGTTAACTTTGTTACATAAAACTGTACATCTATTTGATAATTAAAGAGATGTGTTTAAAAGATTGCTTTATCTTTGTCTTGCTTGAAAGACTTGTTTGGCCTACTTTCAATATGAGTTACATAGTGTTGAAGTATGGAAAAGTAGTCATATTGGTTCATTAGGCTTATTAACTGTTTACACTAGTACCTAGAGATAGCTCAGTGGGTAAGGTGTTGGTTTACCGATCAGCAGGTCCCCACAATGTTGTGGGTTCAAACCCTGTTTTTGCCAAGGTTAATTTTTATTTGAAGTATGGAAAAGTATTCATATTGGTTCATTAGGCTTATTAACTGCTTCCACTAGTACCTAGAAATAGCTCAGTGGGTAAGGTGTTGGTTTACCGATCAGCAGGTCCCCACAAGGTTGTGGGTTCAAACCCCAGTGTCGCCAAAGTTAAATTTTTAATTTAGCTTTTTTTATCTAATAGTTTGTTTACTTTGTTACATAAAACTGTACATCTATTTGATAATTAAAGAGATGTGTTTAAAAGATTGCTTTTTTTTCTTTGTCTTGCTTGAAAGACTTGTTTGGCCTACTTTTAATGAGTTACATGGTGTTGAAGTATGGAAAAGAAGCCATATTGGTTCATTAGGCTTAGTGACTGCATGTACTATTAGCTTGAGATAGTTAAGTGGGTAAGGTGTTGGTATACCTAACAGCAGATCCCCACAAGGTTGTGGGTTCGAGCCCCATTGTCGCCGAAGTTAATTTTTTATTTTGCTTTTTTTATCTAATAGTTTGTTTACTTTGTTACATAAAACTGTACATCTATTTGATAATTAAAGAGATGTGTTTAAAAGATTGCTTTTTTCTTTGTCTTGCTTGAAAGACTTGTTTGGCCTACTTTTAATATGAGTTACATGCTGTTGAATTATGGAAAAGAAGCCATATTGGTTCATAAGGCTTATTGACTGCTTACACTAGTACCTAGAGATAGCTCAGTGTGTAAGGTGTTGGTTTACCGATCAGCCGGTCCCCACAAGGTTGTGGGTTCAAACCCCAGTGTTGCTAAGGTTAATTTTTATTTCCCTTTTTTTTTTATCTAAAAGTTTGTTTACTTTGTTACATGAAACTGTAAATCTATTTGATAATTAAAGAGATGTGTTTAAAAGATTATTTTTTTCTTTAAATTGCTTGAAAGACTTGTTTGGCCTACTTTTAATTAGTTACATGGTGTTGAAGTATGGAAAATAAGCCATATTGGATCATTAGGCTTATTGACTGGTTGCACTAGTACCTAGAGATAGCTCAGTGGGTAAGGTGTTGGTTTACCGATCAGCAGGTCCCCACAAGGTTGTAGGTTCAAACCCCAGTGTTGCCAAAGTTAATTTTTTATTTAGCTTTTTTTATCTAATAGTTTGTTTACTTTGTTACATAAAACTGTACATCTATTTGATAATTAAAGAGATGTGTTTAAAAGATTGTTTTTTTTTTCTTTGTCTTGCTTGAAAGAACTACTTTTAATGAGTTACATGGTGTTGAAGTATGCAAAAGAAGCCATATTGGTTCATTAGGCTTATTGACTGCTTGCACTAGTACCTCGAGATAGCTCAGTGGGTAAGGTGTTGGTTTACCGATCAGCAGGTCCCCACAAGGTTGTGGGTTCAAGCCCCGGTGTCGCCAAGGTAAAGTTTTTATTTCGCTTTTTTAATCAAATTGTTTTTTTACATTGTTACATAAAACTGTACATCTATTTGATAATTAAAGAGATGTGTTTAAAAGATTGCTTTTTTTTCTTTGTCTTGCTTGAAAAACTTGTTTGGCCTACTTTTAATTAGTTACATCGTGATGAAGTATTAAAAAGAAGCCATATTGGTTCATTAGGCTTATTGACTGCTTGCACTAGTACCTAGAGATAGCTCAGTGGGTAAGGTGTTGGGTTACCGATTAGCAGGTCCCCACGTTGTTGTGGGTTCAAACCCCGGTGTTGCCAATGTTAATTTTTATTTCGCTTCTTTTTATCTAAAAGTTTTTTTTACATTGTTACATAAAACTGGACATCAATTTGATAAATAAAAAGATGTGTTTAAAAGATTGCTTTTTTTTCTTGTCTTGCTTGAAAGACTTGTTTGGCCTACTTTTAATGAGTTACATCGTGTTGAAGTATTAAAAAGAAGCCATATTGGTTCATTAGGCTTATTGACTGCTTGCACTAGTACCTAGAGATAGCTCAGTGGGTAAGGTGTTGGGTTACCGATTAGCAGGTCCCCACATTGTTGTGGGTTCAAACCCCGGTGTTGCCAATGTTAATTTTTATTTCGCTTTTTTTTATCTAAAAGTTTTTTTTACATTGTTACATAAAACTGGACATCAATTTGATAAATAAAAAGATGTGTTTAAAAGATTGCTTTTTTCTTTGACTCGCTTGAAAGACTTGTTTGGCCTACTTTTAATATGAGTTACATGGTGTTGAAGTATGGAAAAGAAGCCATATTGGTTCATTAGGCTTATTGACTGCTTGCACTAGTACCTAGAGATAGCTCATTGGGTAAGGTGTTGGTTTACCGATCGTCAGGTACCCACAAGGTTGTGGGTTCAAACCCCAGTGTCGCCAAAGTTAAATTTTTATTTAGCTTTTTTTATCTAAAAGTTTGTTTACTTTGTTACATAAAACTGTACATCTATTTGATAATCAAAGAGATGTGTTTCAAAGATTGCTTTATCTTTGTCTTGCTTGAAAGACTTGTTTGGCCTACTTTTAATGAGTTACATGGTGTTGAAGTATCAAAAAGAAGCCATATTAGTTCATTAGGCTTATTGACTGCGTGCACTGGTATCTAGAGATAGCTCAGTGGGTAAGGTGTTGGTTTACCGATTAGCAGGTCCCCACAAGGTTGTGGGTTCAAACCCCGTTGTTGCCAAGGTTAATTTTTATTTCGCTTTTTTTATCTCAAAGTTTGTTTACTTTGTTACATTAAACTGGACATATATTTGATAATTAAAGAGATGTGTTTAAAAGATTGTTTTTTTTCTTTGTCTTGCTTGAAAGACTTGTTTGGCCTACTTTTAATGAGTTACATCGTGTTGAAGTATGGAAAAGAAGCCATATTGGTTCATTAGGCTTATTGACTGCTTGCACTAGTACCAAGAGATAGCCCAGTGGGTAAGGTGTTGGTTTACTGATCAGCAGGTCCCCACAAGGTTGTGGGTTCAAACCCCATTGTTGCCAAAGTTAATTTTTTATTTAGCTTTTTTTATCTAATAGTTTGTTTACTTTGTTACATAAAACTGTACATCTATTTAATAATTAAAGAGATGTGTTTCAAAGATTGCTTTTTTCTTTGTCTTGCTTGAAAGACTTGTTTGGCCTACTTTTAATGAGTTACATGGTGTTGAAGTATGGAAAAGAAGCCATATTGGTTCATTAGGCTTATTGACTGCTTGCAATATTAGCTCGAGATAGCTCAGTGGGTAAGGTGTTGGTATACCTAACAGCCGGTCTCCACAAGGTTGTGGGTTCAAGCCCCATTGTTGCCAAAGTTAACTTTTTATTTTGCTTTTTTTATCTGATAGTTTGTTTTCTTTGTTACATAAAACTGTACATCTATTTGATAATAAAATAGATGTGTTTAAAAGATTTCTTTTTTCTTTGTCTTGCTTGAAAGACTTGTTTGGCCTACTTTTAATGAGTTACATGGTGTTGAAGTATGGAAAAGAAGCCATATTGGTTCATTAGGCTTATTGACTGCTTGTACTAGTACCTAGAGATAGCTCAGTGGGTAAGGTGTTGGTTTACTGATCAGCAGGTCCCGAAAAGGTTGTGGGTTCAAACCCTGGTGTTGCAAATTTAATTTTTTATTTAGCTTTTTTATCTAAAAGTTTGTTTACTTTGTTACATAAAACTGTAAATCTATTTGATAATTAAAGAGATGTGTTTAAAACATTATTTTTTTCTTTAAATTGCTTGAAAGACTTGTTTGGCCTACTTTTAATTAGTTACATGGTGTTGAAGTATGGAAAATAAGCCAGATTGGTTCATTAGGCTTATTGACTGCTTGCACTAGTACCTAGAGATAGCTCAGTGGTTAAGGTGTTGGTTTACCGATCAGCAGGTCCCCACAATGTTGTGGGTTCAAACCCTGTTTTTGCCAAGGTTAATTTTTATTTTGCTTTTTTTTATCCAAAAGTTTGTTTACTTTGTTACATAAAACTGTACATCTATTTGATGATTAAAGAGATGTGTTTGAAAGATTGCTTTTTTCTTTGTCTTGCTTGAAAGACTTGTTTGGCCTACTTTTAATGAGTTATATGATGTTGAAGTATGGAAAAGAAGCCATATTGGTTCATTAGGGTTATTGACCGCTTGCCCTAGTACCTAGCGATAGCTCAGTGGGTAAGGTGTTGGTTTACCGATCAGCAGGTCCCCACAAGGTTGGGGGTTCAAAACCCAGTGTCGCCAAAGTAAACTTTTTTATTTAGCTTTTTTTATCTAATAGTTTGTTTTACTTTGTTACATAAAACTGTACATCTATTTAATAATTAAAGAGATGTGTTTAAAAGATTGCTTTTTTTTTCTTTGTCTTGCTTGAAAGACTTGTTTGGCCTACTTTTAATGAGTTACATGGTGTTGAAGTATGGAAAAGAAGCCATATTGGTTCATTAGGCTTATTGACTGCTTGCAGTAATACCTAGAGATAGCTCAGTTGGTAAGGTGTTGGTTTACCGATCAGCAGGTCCCCACATTGTTGTGGGTTCAAACCCCAGTGTTGCCAAGGTTAATTTTTATTTCGGTTTTTTTTATCTAAAAGTTTGTTTACTTTGTTACATAAAACTGTAAATGTATTTGATTATTAAAGAGATGTGTTTAAAAGATTGTTTTTTTTCTTTGACTTGCTTGAAAGACTTGTTTGGCCTACTTTTAATGAGTTACATGGTGTTGAAGTATGGAAAAGAAGCCATATTGGTTCATTAGGCTTATTGACTGCTTGTACTAGTACCTAGAGATAGCTCAGTGGGTAAGGTGTTGGTTTACTGATCAGCAGGTCCCCACAAGGTTGTTTGTTCAAACCCCTTTGTCGCCAAGTTTAATTTTTATTTCGTTTTTTTTATCTAAAAGTTTGTTTACTTTGTTACATAAAACTATAAATCTATTTGATAATTAAATAGATGTGTTTAAAAGATTGCTTTTTTCTTTGTCTTGCTTGAAAGACTTGTTTGGCCTTCTTTTAATATGAGTTACATGGTGTTGAAGTATGGAAAAGAAGCCATATTGGTTCATAAGGCTTATTGACTGCTTGCACTAGTACTTCGAGATAGCTTAGGGGGTAAGGTGTTGGTTTACCGATCAGCAGGACTCCACAACGTTGTGGGTTCAAGCCAAGGTAAAGTTTTTATTTCGCTTTTTTAATCAAATAGATTTTTTTACATTGTTACATTAAACTGGACATCTATTTGATAAATAAAAAGATGTGTTTAAAAGATTGCTTTTCTTTCTTTGTCTTGCTTGAAAGACTTGTTTGGCCTACTTTTAATGAGTTACATGGTGTTGAAGTATCGAAAAGAAGCCATATTGGTTCATTAGGCTTATTGACTGCTTGCACTAGTACCTAGAGATAGCTCAGTGGGTAAGGTGTTGGGTTACCGATTAGCAGGTCCCCACATTGTTGTGGGTTCAAACCCCGGTCTTGCCAAGGTTAATTTTTATTTAGCTTTTTTTTATCTAAAAGTTTTTTTTACATTGTTACATAAAACTGGACATCAATTTGATAAATAAATAGATGTGTTTAAAAGATTGCTTTTTTCTTTGAGTCGCTTGAAAGACTTGTTTGGCCTACTTTTAATATGAGTTACATGGTGTTGAAGTATGGAAAATAAGCCATATTGGTTCATTAGGCTCATTGACTGCTTGCACTAGTACCTAGAGATAGCTCAGTGGGTAAGTTGTTGGTTTACTAATCAGCAGGTCCCCACAACGTTGTTGGTTCAAACCCCGTTGTTGCCAAAGTTAATATTTTATTTAGCTTTTTTATCTAAAAGTTTGTTTACGTTGTTACATAAAACTGTAAATCTATTTGATAATTAAAGAGATGTGTTTAAAAGATAATTTTTTTCTTTAAATTGCTTGAAAGACTTGTTTGGCCTACTTTTAATGAGTTACATCGTGTTGAAGTATGGAAAGGAAGCCATATTGGTTCATTAGGCTTATTGACTGCTTGCACTATTACCTAGAGATAGCTCAGTGGGTAAGGTGTTGGTTTACCGATCAGCAGGTCCCCACAAGGTTGTAGGTTCAAACCCCAGTGTCGCCAAAGTTAATTTTTTATTTAGCTTTTTTTTATCTAATAGTTTGTTTACTTTGTTACATAAAACTGTACATCTATTTGATAATTAAAGAGATGTGTTTAAAAGATTGCTTTTTTCTTTGTCTTGCTTGAAAGACTTGTTTGGCCTTCTTTTAATATGAGTTACATGGTGTTGAAGTATTAAAAAGAAGCCATATTGGTTCATAAGGCTTATTGACTGCTTGCATTAGTACCTAGAGATAGCTCAGTGGGTAAGGTGTTGGGTTACCGATTAGCAGGTCCCCACATTGTTGTGGGTTCAAACCCCGGTGTTGCCAATGTTAATTTTTATTTCGCTTTTTTTAATCTAAAAGTTTTTTTTACATTGGTACATAAAACTGGACATCAATTTGAAAAATAAAAAGATGTGTTTAAAAGATTGCTTTTTTCTTTGACTCACTTGAAAGCCTTGTTTGGCCTACTTTTAATATGAGTTACATGGTGTTGAAGTATGTAAAAGAAGCCATATTGGTTCATTAGGCTTATTGACTGCTTGCACTAGTACCTAGAGATAGCTCAGTGGATAAGGTGTTGGTTTACCGATCAGCAGGTACCCACAAGGTTGTGGGTTCAAACCCCAGTGTCGCCAAAGTTAAATTTTTATTTAGCTTTTTTTATCTAAAAGTTTGTTTACTTTGTTACATAAAACTGTACATCTATTTGATAATTAAAGAGATGTGTTTCAAAGATTGCTTTATCTTTGTCTTGCTTGAAAGACTTGTTTGGCCTACTTTCAATATGAGTTACATAGTGTTGAAGTATGGAAAAGTAGTCATATTGGTTTATTAGGCTTATTAACTGCTTCCACTAGTACCTAGAGATAGCTCAGTGGGTAAGGTGTTGGTTTACTGATCAGCAGGTCCCCACAATGTTGTGGGTCCAAACCCCGTTGTTGCCAAGGTTAATTTTTATTTCTCTTTTTTTATCTAAAAGTTTGTTTACTTTGTTACATAAAACTGTAAATCTATTTGATAATTAAAGAGATGTGTTTAAAAGATAATTTTTTTCTTTAAATTGCTTGAAAGACTTGTTTGGCCTGCTTTTAATGAGTTACATGGTGTTGAAGTATGGAAAAGAAGCCATATTGGTTCATTAGGCTTATGGACTGCTTGCACTAGTACCTAGAGATAGCCCAGTGGGTAAGGTGTTGGTTTACTGATCAGCAGGTCCCCACAAGGTTGTGGGTTCAAACCCCATTGTTGCCAAAGTTAATTTTTTATTTAGCTTTTTTTATCTAATAGTTTGTTTACTTTGTTACATAAAACTGTACATCTATTTAATAACTAAAGAGATGTGTTTAAAAGATTGCTTTTTTTTCTTTGTCTTGCTTGAAAGACTTGTTTGGCCTACTTTTAATGAGTTACATGGTGTTGAAGTATGGAAAAGAAGCCATATTGGTTCATTAGGCTTATTGACTGCTTGCAATATTAGCTCGAGATAGCTCAGTGGGTAAGGTGTTGGGATACCTAACAGCAGGTCCCCACAAGGTTGTGGGTTCAAGCCCCATTGTTGCCAAAGTTAACATTTTATTTTGCTTTTTTTATCTGATAGTTTGTTTTCTTTGTTACATAAAACTGTACATCTATTTGATAATAGAAGAGATGTGTTTAAAAGATTGCTTTTTTCTTTGTCTTGCTTGAAAGACTTGTTTGGCCTACTTTCAATATGAGTTACATGGTGTTGGAGTATGGAAAAGATGCCATATTGGTTCATTAGGATTATTGACTGCTTGCATTTGTACCTAGAGATAGCTCAGTGGGTAAGGTGTTGGGTTACCGATTAGCAGTTCCCCACGTTGTTGTGGGTTCAAACCCCGGTGTTGCCAAGGTTAATTTTTATTTCGCTTTTTTTTATCTAAAAGTTTTTTTTACATTGTTAAATAAAACTGGACATCAATTTGATAAATAAAAAGATGTGCTTAAAAGATTGCTTTTTTCTTTGACTCGCTTGAAAGACTTGTTTGGGCTACTTTTAATATGAGTTACATGGTGTTGAAGTATGGAAAATAAGCCATATTGGTTCATTAGGCTTATTGACTGCTTGCACTAGTAGCTAGAGATAGCTCAGTGGGTAAGGTGTTGGTTTACTCATTAGCAGGTCCCCACAATGTAGTGGGTTCAAACCCCGGTTTTGCCAAGGTTAATTTTTATTTCCTTTTTTTTTATCTAAAGGTTTGTTAACTTTGTTACATAAAACTGAACATCTATTTGATAATTAAAGAGATGTGTTTAAAAGATTGCTTTATCTTTGTCTTGCTTGAAAGACTTGTTTGGCCTACTTTTAATGAGTTACATGGTGTTGAAGTATGGAAAAGAAGCCATATTGGTTCATTACGCTTATTGACTGCTTGCTCTAGTACCTAGAGATAGCTCAGTGGGTAAGGTGTTGGTTTACCGATCAGCAGGTCCCCACAAGGTTGTGGGTTCAAACCCCAGTGTCGCCAAAGTTAATTTTTTATTTAGCTTTTTTTATCTAATAGTTTGTTTACTTTGTTACATAAAACTATAAATCTATTTGATAATTAAATAGATGTGTTTAAACGATTGCTTTTTTCTTTGTCTTGCTTGAAAGACTTGTTTGGCCTTCTTTTAATATGAGTTACATGGTGTTGAAGTATGGAAAAGAAGCCATATTGGTTGATAAGGCTTATTGACTGCTTGCGCTAGTACTTAGAGATAGCTTAGGGGGTAAGGTGTTGGTTTACCGATCAGCAGGACTTCACAACGTTGTGGGTTCAAGCCAAGGTAAAGTTTTTATTTCGCTTTTTTAATCAAATAGATTTTTTTACATTGTTACATTAAACTGGACATCTATTTGATAAATAAAAAGATGTGTTTAAAAGATTGCTTTTCTTTCTTTGTCTTGCTTGAAAGACTTGTTTGGCCTACTTTTAATGAGTTACATCGTGTTGAAGTATGGAAAAAAAGCCATATTGGTTCATTAGGCTCATTGACTGCTTGCACTAGTACCTAGAGATAGCTCAGTGGGTAAGGTGTTGGTTTACCGATCAGCAGGTCCCCACAAGGTTGTGGGTTCAAACCCCAGTATCACCAAAGTTAATTTTTTATTTAGCTTTTTTTATCTAATAGTTTGTTTACTTTGTTACATAAAACTATAAATCTATTTGATAATTAAATAGATGTGTTTAAAAGATTGCTTTTTTCTTTGTCTTGCTTGAAAGACTTGTTTGGCCTTCTTTTAATATGAGTTACATGGTGTTGAAGTATGGAAAAGAAGCCATATTGGTTCATAAGGCTTATTGACTGCTTGCACTAGTACTTAGAGATAGCTTAGGGGGTAAGGTGTTGGTTTACCGATCAGCAGGACTCCACAACGTTGTGGGTTCAAGCCAAGGTAAAGTTTTTATTTCGCTTTTTTAATCAAATAGATTTTTTTACATTGTTACATTAAACTGGACATCTATTTGATAAATAAAAAGATGTGTTTAAAAGATTGCTTTTCTTTCTTTGTCTTGCTTGAAAGACTTGTTTGGCCTACTTTTAATGAGTTACATCGTGTTGAAGTATGGAAAAAAAGCCATATTGGTTCATTAGGCTCATTGACTGCTTGCACTAGTACCTAGAGATAGCTCAGTGGGTAAAGTGTTGGTTTACCGATCAGCAGGTCCCCACAAGGTTGTAGGTTCAAACCCCAGTGTTGCCAAAGTTAATTTTTTATTTAGCTTTTTTTATCTAATAGTTTGTTTACTTTGTTACATAAAACTGTACATCAATTTGATAAATAAAAAGATGTGTTTAAAAGATTGCTTTTTTCTTTGACTCGCTTGAAAGACTTGTTTGGCCTACTTTTAATATGAGTTACATGGTGTTGAAGTATGGAAAATAAGCCATATTGGTTCATTAGGCTCATTGACTGCTTGCACTAGTACCTAGAGATAGCTCAGTGGGTAAGGTGTTGGTTTACTGATCAGCAGGTCCCCACAACGTTGTTGGTTCAAACCCCGGTGTAGCCAAAGTTAATATTTTATTTAGCTTTTTTATCTAAAAGTTTGTTTACTTCGTTACATAAAACTGTAAATCTATTTGATAATTAAAGAGATGTGTTTAAAAGATAATTTTTTTCTTTAAATTGCTTGAAAGACTTGTTTGGCCTACTTTTAATGAGTCACATCGTGTTGAAGTATGGAAAGGAAGCCATATTGGTTCATTAGGCTTATTGACTGCTTGCACTAGTACCTAGAGATAGCTCAGTGGGTAAGGTTTTGGGTTACCGATTAGCAGGTCCCCACATTGTTGTGGGTTCAAGCCCGGTGTTGCCAAGGTTAAATTTTATTTCGCTTTTTTTTATCTAAAAGTTTTTTTTACATTGTTACATAAAACTGGACATCAATTTGATAAATAAAAAGATGTGTTTAAAAGATTGCTTTTTTCTTTGACTCGCTTGAAAGACTTGTTTGGCCTACTTTTAATATGAGTTACATGGTGTTGAAGTATGGAAAATAAGCCATATTGGTTCATAAGGTTTATTGACTGCATCTAATGGTAAATAGAGATAGCTCAGTGGGTAAGGTGTTGGTTTACTGATCAGCAGGTCCCCACAAGGTTGTAGTTTCAAACCCTTTTGTCGCCAAGTTTAATTTTTATTTCGGTTTTTTTATCAAAAAGTTTGTTTACTTTGTTACATAAAACTATAAATCTATTTGATAATTAAATAGATGTGTTTAAAAGATTGCTTTTTTCTTTGTCTTGCTTGAAAGACTTGTTTGGCCTTCTTTTAATATGAGTTACATGGTGTTGAAGTATGGAAAAGAAGCCATATTGGTTCATAAGGCTTATTGACTGCTTGCACTAGTGCTTAGAGATAGCTTAGGGGGTAAGGTGTTGGTTTACCGATCAGCAGGACTCCACAACGTTGTGGGTTCAAGCCAAGGTAAAGTCTTTATTTCGCTTTTTTAATCAAATAGTTTTTTTTACATTGTTACATAAAACTGGACATCTATTTGATAAATAAAAAGATGTGTTTAAAAGATTGCTTTTCTTTCTTTGTCTTGCTTGAAGGACTTGTTTGGCCTACTTTTAATGAGTTACATGGTGTTGAAGTATGGAAAAAAAGCCATATTGGTTCATTAGGCTCATTGACTGCTTGCACTAGTACCTAGAGATAGCTCAGTGGGTAAGGTGTTGGTTTACTGATCAGCAGGTCCCCACAATGTTGTTGGTTCAAACCCTGGTGTTGCCAAAGTTAATTTTTTATTTAGCTTTTTTATCTAAAAGTTTGTTTACTTTGTTACATAAAACTGTAAATCTATTTGATAATTAAAGAGATGTGTTTAAAAGATTATTTTTTTCTTTAAATCGCTTGAAAGACTTGTTTGGCCTACTTTTAATTAGTTACATGGTGTTTAAGTATGGAAAATAAGCCATATTGGTTCATTAGGCTTATTGACTGCTTGCACTAGTACCTAGAGATAGCTCAGTGGGTAAGGTGTTGGTTTACCGATCAGCAGGTCCCCACAAGGGTGTGGGTTCAAACCCCAGTGTTGCCAAAGTTAATTTTTTATTTAGCTTTTTTTATTTAATAGTTTGTTTACTTTGTTACATAAAACTGTACATCTATTTGATAATTAAAGAGATGTGTTTAAAAGATTGCTTTTTTTTCTTTGTCTTGCTTGAAAGACTTGTTTGGCCTACTTTTAATGAGTTACATCGTGTTGAAGTATGGAAAAGAAGCCATATTGGTTTATTAGGCTTATTGACTGCTTACATTAGTACCTAGAGATAGCTCAGTGGGTAAGGTGTTGGTTTACCGATCAGCAGGTCCCCACAAGGTTGTGGGTTCAAAACCCCAGTGTCGCCAAAGTTAATTTTTTATTTAGCTTTTTTTATCTAATAGTTTGTTTACTTTGTTACATAAAACTATAAATCTATTTGATAATTAAATAGATGTGTTTAAACGATTGCTTTTTTCTTTGTCTTGCTTGAAAGACTTGTTTGGCCTTCTTTTAATATGAGTTACATGGTGTTGAAGTATGGAAAAGAAGCCATATTGGTTCATAAGGCTTATTGACTGCTTGCACTAGTACTTAGAGATAGCTTAGGGGGTAAGGTGTTGGTTTACCGATCAGCAGGACTTCGCAACGTTGTGGGTTCAAGCCAAGGTAAAGTTTTTATTTCGCTTTTTTAATCAAATAGATTTTTTTACATTGTTACATTAAACTGGACATCTATTTGATAAATAAAAAGATGTGTTTAAAAGATTGCTTTTCTTTCTTTGTCTTGCTTGAAAGACTTGTTTGGCCTACTTTTAATGAGTTACATCGTGTTGAAGTATGGAAAAAAAGCCATATTGGTTCATTAGGCTCATTGACTGCTTGCACTAGTACCTAGAGATAGCTCAGTGTGTAAGGTGTTGGTTTACTGATCAGCAGGTCCCCACAACGTTGTTGGTTCAACCCCCGGTGTTGCCAAAGTAAATTTTTTATTTAGCATTTTTATCTAAAAGTTTGTTTACTTTGTTACATAAAACTGTAAATCTATTTGATAATTAAAGAGATGTGTTTAAAAGATTTTTTTTTTCTTTAAATTGCTTGAAAGACTTGTTTGGCCTACTTTTAATTAGTTACATGGTGTTGAAGTATGGAAAATAAGCCATATTGGTTCATTAGGCTTATTGACTGCTTGCACTAGTACCTAGAGATAGCTCAGTGGGTAAGGTGTTGGTTTACCGATCAGCAGGTCCCCACAAGGTTGTAGGTTCAAACCCCAGTGTTGCCAAAGTTAATTTTTTATTTAGCTTTTTTTATTTAATAGTTTGTTTACTTTGTTACATAAAACTGTACATCAATTTGATAATTAAAGAGATGTGTTTAAAAGATTGCTTTTTTTTCTTTGTCTTGCTTGAAAGACTTGTTTGGCCTTCTTTTAATATGAGTTACATGGTGTTGAAGTATGGAAAAGAAGCCATATTGGTTCATAAGGCTTATTGACTGCTTGCACTAGTACTTAGAGATAGCTTAGGGGGTAAGGTGTTGGTTTACCGATCAGCAGGACTCCACAACGTTGTGGGTTCAAGCCAAGGTAAAGTTTTTATTTCGCTTTTTTAATCAAATAGATTTTTTTACATTGTTACATTAAACTGGACATCTATTTGATAAATAAAAAGATGTGTTTAAAAGATTGCTTTTCTTTCTTTGTCTTGCTTGAAAGACTTGTTTGGCCTACTTTTAATGAGTTACATCGTGTTGAAGTATGGAAAAAAAGCCATATTGGTTCATTAGGCTCATTGACTGCTTGCACTAGTACCTAGAGATAGCTCAGTGGGTAAAGTGTTGGTTTACCGATCAGCAGGTCCCCACAAGGTTGTAGGTTCAAACCCCAGTGTCGCCAAAGTTAATTTTTTATTTAGCTTTTTTTATTTAATAGTTTGTTTACTTTGTTACATAAAACTGTACATCTATTTGATAATTAAAGAGATGTGTTTAAAAGATTGCTTTTTTTTCTTTGTCTTGCTTGAAAGACTTGTTTGGCCTACTTTTAATGAGTTACATCGTGTTGAAGTATGGAAAAGAAGCCATATTGGTTTATTAGGCTTATTGACTGCTTACATTAGTACCTAGAGATAGCTCAGTGGGTAAGGTGTTGGTTTACCGATCAGCAGGTCCCCACAAGGTTGTGGGTTCAAAACCCCAGTGTCGCCAAAGTTAATTTTTTATTTAGCTTTTTTTATCTAATAGTTTGTTTACTTTGTTACATAAAACTATAAATCTATTTGATAATTAAATAGATGTGTTTAAACGATTGCTTTTTTCTTTGTCTTGCTTGAAAGACTTGTTTGGCCTTCTTTTAATATGAGTTACATGGTGTTGAAGTATGGAAAAGAAGCCATATTGGTTCATAAGGCTTATTGACTGCTTGCACTAGTACTTAGAGATAGCTTAGGGGGTAAGGTGTTGGTTTACCGATCAGCAGGACTTCGCAACGTTGTGGGTTCAAGCCAAGGTAAAGTTTTTATTTCGCTTTTTTAATCAAATAGATTTTTTTACATTGTTACATTAAACTGGACATCTATTTGATAAATAAAAAGATGTGTTTAAAAGATTGCTTTTCTTTCTTTGTCTTGCTTGAAAGACTTGTTTGGGCTACTTTTAATGAGTTACATCGTGTTGAAGTATGGAAAAAAAGCCATATTGGTTCATTAGGCTCATTGACTGCTTGCACTAGTACCTAGAGATAGCTCAGTGTGTAAGGTGTTGGTTTACTGATCAGCAGGTCCCCACAACGTTGTTGGTTCAACCCCCGGTGTTGCCAAAGTAAATTTTTTATTTAGCTTTTTTATCTAAAAGTTTGTTTACTTTGTTACATAAAACTGTAAATCTATTTGATAATTAAAGAGATGTGTTTAAAAGATTTTTTTTTTCTTTAAATTGCTTGAAAGACTTGTTTGGCCTACTTTTAATTAGTTACATGGTGTTGAAGTATGGAAAATAAGCCATATTGGTTCATTAGGCTTATTGACTGCTTGCACTAGTACCTAGAGATAGCTCAGTGGGTAAGGTGTTGGTTTACCGATCAGCAGGTCCCCACAAGGTTGTAGGTTCAAACCCCAGTGTTGCCAAAGTTAATTTTTTATTTAGCTTTTTTTATTTAATAGTTTGTTTACTTTGTTACATAAAACTGTACATCAATTTGATAATTAAAGAGATGTGTTTAAAAGATTGCTTTTTTTTCTTTGTCTTGCTTGAAAGACTTGTTTGGCCTTCTTTTAATATGAGTTACATGGTGTTGAAGTATGGAAAAGAAGCCATATTGGTTCATAAGGCTTATTGACTGCTTGCACTAGTACTTAGAGATAGCTTAGGGGGTAAGGTGTTGGTTTACCGATCAGCAGGACTCCACAACGTTGTGGGTTCAAGCCAAGGTAAAGTTTTTATTTCGCTTTTTTAATCAAATAGATTTTTTTACATTGTTACATTAAACTGGACATCTATTTGATAAATAAAAAGATGTGTTTAAAAGATTGCTTTTCTTTCTTTGTCTTGCTTGAAAGACTTGTTTGGCCTACTTTTAATGAGTTACATCGTGTTGAAGTATGGAAAAAAAGCCATATTGGTTCATTAGGCTCATTGACTGCTTGCACTAGTACCTAGAGATAGCTCAGTGGGTAAAGTGTTGGTTTACCGATCAGCAGGTCCCCACAAAGTTGTAGGTTCAAACCCCAGTGTTGCCAAAGTTAATTTTTTATTTAGCTTTTTTGATCTAATAGTTTGTTTACTTTGTTACATAAAACTGGACATCAATTTGATAAATAAAAAGATGTGTTTAAAAGATTGCTTTTTTCTTTGACTCGCTTGAAAGACTTGTTTGGCCTACTTTTAATATGAGTTACATGGTGTTGAAGTATGGAAAATAAGCCATATTGGTTCATTAGGCTCATTGACTGCTTGCACTAGTACCTAGAGATAGCTCAGTGGGTAAGGTGTTGGTTTACTGATCAGCAGGTCCCCACAACGTTGTTGGTTCAAACCCCGGTGTTGCCAAAGTTAATATTTTATTTAGCTTTTTTATCTAAAAGTTTGTTTACTTTGTTACATAAAACTGTAAATCTATTTGATAATTAAAGAGATGTGTTTAAAAGATAATTTTTTTCTTTAAATTGCTTGAAAGACTTGTTTGGCCTACTTTTAATGAGTTACATCGTGTTGAAGTATGGAAAGGAAGCCATATTGGTTCATTAGGCTTATTGACTGCTTGCGCTAGTACCTAGAGATAGCTCAGTGGGTAAGGTTTTGGGTTACCGATTAGCAGGTCCCCACATTGTTGTGGGTTCAAGCCCGGTGTTGCCAAGGTTAAATTTTATTTCGCTTTTTTTTATCTAAAAGTTTTTTTTACATTGTTACATAAAACTGGACATCAATTTGATAAATAAAAAGATGTGTTTAAAAGATTGCTTTTTTCTTTGACTCGCTTGAAAGACTTGTTTGGCCTACTTTTAATATGAGTTACATGGTGTTGAAGTATGGAAAATAAGCCATATTGGTTCATAAGGTTTATTGACTGCATCTAATGGTAAATAGAGATAGCTCAGTGGGTAAGGTGTTGGTTTACTGATCAGCAGGTCCCCACAAGGTTGTAGGTTCAAACCCTTTTGTCGCCAAGTTTAATTTTTATTTCGTTTTTTTTATCAAAAAGTTTGTTTACTTTGTTACATAAAACTATAAATCTATTTGATAATTAAATAGATGTGTTTAAAAGATTGCTTTTTTCTTTGTCTTGCTTGAAAGACTTGTTTGGCCTTCTTGTAATATGAGTTACATGGTGTTGAAGTATGGAAAAGAAGCCATATTGGTTCATTAGGCTTATTGACTGCTTGTACTAGTACCTAGAGATAGCTCAGTGGGTAAGGTGTTGGTTTACTGATCAGCAGGTCCCCACAAGGTTGTAGGTTCAAACCCTTTTGTCGCCAAGTTTAATTTTTATTTCGGTTTTTTTATCAAAAAGTTTGTTTACTTTGTTACATAAAACTATAAATCTATTTGATAATTAAATAGATGTGTTTAAAAGATTGCTTTTTTCTTTGTCTTGCTTGAAAGACTTGTTTGGCCTTCTTTTAATATGAGTTACATGGTGTTGAAGTATGGAAAAGAAGCCATATTGGTTCATAAGGCTTATTGACTGCTTGCACTAGTGCTTAGAGATAGCTTAGGGGGTAAGGTGTTGGTTTACCGATCAGCAGGACTCCACAACGTTGTGGGTTCAAGCCAAGGTAAAGTTTTTATTTCGCTTTTTTAATCAAATAGTTTTTTTTACATTGTTACATAAAACTGGACATCTATTTGATAAATAAAAAGATGTGTTTAAAAGATTGCTTTTATTTCTTTGTCTTGCTTGAAGGACTTGTTTGGCCTACTTTTAATGAGTTACATGGTGTTGAAGTATGGAAAAAAAGCCATATTGGTTCATTAGGCTCATTGACTGCTTGCACTAGTACCTAGAGATAGCTCAGTGGGTAAGGTGTTGGTTTACTGATCAGCAGGTCCCCACAATGTTGTTGGTTCAAACCCTGGTGTTGCCAAAGTTAATTTTTTATTTAGCTTTTTTATCTAAAAGTTTGTTTACTTTGTTACATAAAACTGTAAATCTATTTGATAATTAAAGAGATGTGTTTAAAAGATTATTTTTTTCTTTAAATCGCTTGAAAGACTTGTTTGGCCTACTTTTAATTAGTTACATGGTGTTTAAGTATGGAAAATAAGCCATATTGGTTCATTAGGCTTATTGACTGCTTGCACTAGTACCTAGAGATAGCTCAGTGGGTAAGGTGTTGGTTTACCGATCAGCAGGTCCCCACAAGGTTGTGGGTTCAAACCCCAGCGTTGCCAAAGTTAATTTTTTATTTAGCTTTTTTTATTTAATAGTTTGTTTACTTTGTTACATAAAACTGTACATCTATTTGATAATTAAAGAGATGTGTTTAAAAGATTGCTTTTTTTTCTTCGTCTTGCTTGAAAGACTTGTTTGGCCTACTTTTAATGAGTTACATCGTGTTGAAGTATGGAAAAGAAGCCATATTGGTTTATTAGGCTTATTGACTGCTTACATTAGTACCTAGAGATAGCTCAGTGGGTAAGGTGTTGGTTTACTGATCAGCAGGTCCCCACAACGTTGTTGGTTCAACCCCCGGTGTTGCCAAAGTAAATTTTTTATTTAGCATTTTTATCTAAAAGTTTGTTTACTTTGTTACATAAAACTGTAAATCTATTTGATAATTAAAGAGATGTGTTTAAAAGATTTTTTTTTTCTTTAAATTGCTTGAAAGACTTGTTTGGCCTACTTTTAATTAGTTACATGGTGTTGAAGTATGGAAAATAAGCCATATTGGTTCATTAGGCTTATTGACTGCTTGCACTAGTACCTAGAGATAGCTCAGTGGGTAAGGTGTTGGTTTACCGATCAGCAGGTCCCCACAAGGTTGTAGGTTCAAACCCCAGTGTTGCCAAAGTTAATTTTTTATTTAGCTTTTTTTATTTAATAGTTTGTTTACTTTGTTACATAAAACTGTAAATCTATTTGATAATTAAAGAGATGTGTTTAAAAGATTTTTTTTTTCTTTAAATTGCTTGAAAGACTTGTTTGGCCTACTTTTAATTAGTTACATGGTGTTGAAGTATGGAAAATAAGCCATATTGGTTCATTAGGCTTATTGACTGCTTGCACTAGTACCTAGAGATAGCTCAGTGGGTAAGGTGTTGGTTTACCGATCAGCAGGTCCCCACAAGGTTGTGGGTTCAAACCCCAGTGTTGCCAAAGTTAATTTTTTATTTAGCTTTTTTTATTTAATAGTTTGTTTACTTTGTTACATAAAACTGTACATCAATTTGATAATTAAAGAGATGTGTTTAAAAGACTGCTTTTTTTTCTTTGTCTTGCTTGAAAGACTTGTTTGGCCTTCTTTTAATATGAGTTACATGGTGTTGAAGTATGGAAAAGAAGCCATATTGGTTCATAAGGCTTATTGACTGCTTGCACTAGTACTTAGAGATAGCTTAGGGGGTAAGGTGTTGGTTTACCGATCAGCAGGACTCCACAACGTTGTGGGTTCAAGCCAAGGTAAAGTTTTTATTTCGCTTTTTTAATCATATAGATTTTTTTACATTGTTACATTAAACTGGACATCTATTTGATAAATAAAAAGATGTGTTTAAAAGATTGCTTTTCTTTCTTTGTCTTGCTTAAAAAGACTTGTTTGGCCTACTTTTAATGAGTTACATCGTGTTGAAGTATGGAAAAAAAGCCATATTGGTTCATTAGGCTCATTGACTGCTTGCACTAGTACCTAGAGATAGTCAGTGGGTAAAGTGTTGGTTTACCGATCAGCAGGTCCCCACAAGGTTGTAGGTTCAAACCCCAGTGTTGCCAAAGTTAATTTTTTATTTAGCTTTTTTTATCTAATAGTTTGTTTACTTTGTTACATAAAACTGTACATCAATTTGATAAATAAAAAGATGTGTTTAAAAGATTGCTTTTTTCTTTGACTCGCTTGAAAGACTTATTTGGCCTACTTTTAATATGAGTTACATGGTGTTGAAGTATGGAAAATAAGCCATATTGGTTCATTAGGCTCATTGACTGCTTGCACTAGTACCTAGAGATAGCTCAGTGGTTAAGGTGTTGGTTTACTGATCAGCAGGTCCCCACAACGTTGTTGGTTCAAACCCCGGTGTTGCCAAAGTTAATATTTTATTTAGCTTTTTTATCTAAAAGTTTGTTTACTTTGTTACATAAAACTGTAAATCTATTTGATAATTAAAGAGATGTGTTTAAAAGATTATTTTTTTCTTTAAATTGCTTGAAAGACTTGTTTGGCCTACTTTTAATGAGTTACATCGTGTTGAAGTATGGAAAGGAAGCCATATTGGTTAATTAGGCTTATTGACTGCTTGCACTAGTACCTAGAGATAGCTCAGTGGGTAAGGTTTTGGGTTACCGATTAGCAGGTCCCCACATTGTTGTGGGTTCAAGCCCGGTGTTGCCAAGGTTAAATTTTATTTCGCTTTTTTTTATCTAAAAGTTTTTTTTACATTGTTACATAAAACTGGACATCAATTTGATAAATAAAAAGATGTGTTTAAAAGATTGCTTTTTTCTTTGACTCGCTTGAAAGACTTGTTTGGCCTACTTTTAATATGAGTTACATGGTGTTGAAGTATGGAAAATAAGCCATATTGGTTCATAAGGTTTATTGACTGCATCTAATGGTAAATAGAGATAGCTCAGTGGGTAAGGTGTTGGTTTACTGATCAGCAGGTCTCCACAAGGTTGTAGGTTCAAACCCTTTTGTCGCCAAGTTTAATTTTTATTTCGGTTTTTTTATCAAAAAGTTTGTTTACTTTGTTACATAAAACTATAAATCTATTTGATAATTAAATAGATGTGTTTAAAAGATTGCTTTTTTCTTTGTCTTGCTTGAAAGACTTGTTTGGCCTTCTTTTAATATGAGTTACATGGTGTTGAAGTATGGAAAAGAAGCCATATTGGTTCATAAGGCTTATTGACTGCTTGCACTAGTGCTTAGAGATAGCTTAGGGGGTAAGGTGTTGGTTTACCGATCAGCAGGACTCCACAACGTTGTGGGTTCAAGGTAAAGTCTTTATTTCGCTTTTTTAATCAAATAGTTTTTTTTACATTGTTACATAAAACTGGACATCTATTTGATAAATAAAAAGATGTGTTTAAAAGATTGCTTTTCTTTCTTTGTCTTGCTTGAAGGACTTGTTTGGCCTACTTTTAATGAGTTACATGGTGTTGAAGTATGGAAAAAAAGCCATATTGGTTCATTAGGCTCATTGACTGCTTGCACTAGTACCTAGAGATAGCTCAGTGGGTAAGGTGTTGGTTTACTGATCAGCAGGTCCCCACAATGTTGTTGGTTCAAACCCTGGTGTTGCCAAAGTTAATTTTTTATTTAGCTTTTTTATCTAAAAGTTTGTTTACTTTGTTACATAAAACTGTAAATCTATTTGATAATTAAAGAGATGTGTTTAAAAGATTATTTTTTTCTTTAAATCGCTTGAAAGACTTGTTTGGCCTACTTTTAATTAGTTACATGGTGTTTAAGTATGGAAAATAAGCCATATTGGTTCATTAGGCTTATTGACTGCTTGCACTAGTACCTAGAGATAGCTCAGTGGGTAAGGTGTTGGTTTACCGATCAGCAGGTCCCCACAAGGTTGTGGGTTCAAACCCCAGCGTTGCCAAAGTTAATTTTTTATTTAGCTTTTTTTATTTAATAGTTTGTTTACTTTGTTACATAAAACTGTACATCTATTTGATAATTAAAGAGATGTGTTTAAAAGATTGCTTTTTTTTCTTTGTCTTGCTTGAAAGACTTGTTTGGCCTACTTTTAATGAGTTACATCGTGTTGAAGTATGGAAAAGAAGCCATATTGGTTTATTAGGCTTATTGACTGCTTATATTAGTACCTAGAGATAGCTCAGTGGGTAAGGTGTTGGTTTACCGATCAGCAGGTCCCCACAAGGTTGTGGGTTCAAAACCCCAGTGTCGCCAAAGTTAATTTTTTATTTAGCTTTTTTTATCTAATAGTTTGTTTACTTTGTTACATAAAACTATAAATCTATTTGATAATTAAATAGATGTGTTTAAACGATTGCTTTTTCTTTGTCTTGCTTGAAAGACTTGTTTGGCCTTCTTTTAATATGAGTTACATGGTGTTGAAGTATGGAAAAGAAGCCATATTGGTTCATAAGGCTTATTGACTGCTTGCACTAGTACTTAGAGATAGCTTAGGGGGTAAGGTGTTGGTTTACCGATCAGCAGGACTTCGCAACGTTGTGGGTTCAAGCCAAGGTAAAGTTTTTATTTCGCTTTTTTAATCAAATAGATTTTTTTACATTGTTACATTAAACTGGACATCTATTTGATAAATAAAAAGATGTGTTTAAAAGATTGCTTTTCTTTCTTTGTCTTGCTTGAAAGACTTGTTTGGCCTACTTTTAATGAGTTACATCGTGTTGAAGTATGGAAAAAAAGCCATATTGGTTCATTAGGCTCATTGACTGCTTGCACTAGTACCTAGAGATAGCTCAGTGTGTAAGGTGTTGGTTTACTGATCAGCGGGTCCCCACAACGTTGTTGGTTCAAACCCCGGTGTTGCCAAAGTAAATTTTTTATTTAGCTTTTTTATCTAAAAGTTTGTTTACTTTGTTACATAAAACTGTAAATCTATTTGATAATTAAAGAGATGTGTTTAAAAGATTTATTTTTTCTTTTAATTGCTTGAAAGACTTGTTTGGCCTACTTTTAATTAGTTACATGGTGTTGAAGTATGGAAAATAAGCCATATTGGTTCATTAGGCTTATTGACTGCTTGCACTAGTACCTAGAGATAGCTCAGTGGGTAAGGTGTTGGTTTACCGATCAGCAGGTCCCCACAAGGTTGTAGGTTCAAACCCCAGTGTTGCCAAAGTTAATTTTTTATTTAGCTTTTTTTATTTAATAGTTTGTTTACTTTGTTACATAAAACTGTAAATCTATTTGATAATTAAAGAGATGTGTTAAAAAGATTGCTTTTTTTTCTTTGTCTTGCTTGAAAGACTTGTTTGGCCTACTTTTAATGAGTTACATCGTGTTGAAGTATGGAAAAGAAGCCATATTGGTTTATTAGGCTTATTGACTGCTTGCATTAGTACCTAGAGATAGCTCAGTGGGTAAGGTGTTGGTTTACCGATCAGCAGGTCCCCACAAGGTTGTGGGTTCAAACCCCAGTGTCGCCAAAGTTAATTTTTTATTTAGCTTTTTTTATCTAATAGTTTGTTTACTTTGTTACATAAAACTGTACATCTATTTGATAATTAAAGAGATATGTTTAAAAGATTGCTTTTTTTTCTTTGTCTTGCTTGAAAGACTTGTTTGGCCTACTTTTAATGAGTTACATCGTGTTGAAGTATTAAAAAGAAGCCATATTGGTTCATTAGGCTTATTGACTGCTTGCATTAGTACCTAGAGATAGCTCAGTGGGTAAGGTGTTGGGTTACTGATTAGCAGGTCCCCACATTGTTGTGGGTTTAAACCCCGGTGTTGCCAATGTTAATTTTTATTTCGCTTTTTTTAATCTAAAAATTTTTTTTTCACATTGTTACATAAAACTGGACATCAATTTGAAAAATAAAAAGATGTGTTTAAAAGATTGCTTTTTTCTTTGACTCACTTGAAAGCCTTGTTTGGCCTACTTTTAATATGAGTTACATGGTGTTGAAGTATGGAAAAGAAGCCATATTGGTTCATTAGGCTTATTGACTGATTGCACTAGTACCTAGAGATAGCTCAGTGGGTAAGGTGTTGGTTTACCGATCAGCAGGTCCCCACAAGGTTTTGGGTTCAAACCCCAGTGTCGCCAAAGATAATTTTTTATTTAGCTTTTTTTATCTGATAGTTTGTTTACTTTGTTACATAAAACTGTAAATGTATTTGATAATTAAAGAGATGTGTTTAAAAGATTGTTTTTTTTTCTTTGACTTGCTTGAAAGACTTGTTTGGCCTACTTTTAATGAGTTACATGGTGTTGAAGTATGGAAAAGAAGCCATATTGGTTCATTAGGCTTATTGACTGCTTGTGCTAGTACCTAGAGATAGCTCAGTGGGTAAGGTGTTGGTTTACTGATCAGCAGGTCCCCACGACGTTGTAGGTTCAAACCCTTTTGTCGCCAAGTTTAATTTTTATTTCGGTTTTTTTATCAAAAAGTTTGTTTACTTTGTTACATAAAACTATAAATCTATTTGATAATTAAATAGATGTGTTTAAAAGATTGCTTTTTTCTTTGTCTTGCTTGAAAGACTTGTTTGGCCTTTTTTTAATATGAGTTACATGGTGTTGAAGTATGGAAAAGAAGCCATATTGGTTCATTAGGCTTATTGACTGCTTGTACTAGTACCTAGAGATAGCTCAGTGGGTAAGGTGTTGGTTTACTGATCAGCAGGTCCCCACAAGGTTGTAGGTTCAAACCCTATTGTCGCCAAGTTTAATTTTTATTTCGGTTTTTTTATCAAAAAGTTTGTTTACTTTGTTACATAAAACTATAAATCTATTTGATAATTAAATAGATGTGTTTAAAGATTGCTTTTTTCTTTGTCTTGCTTGAAAGACTTGTTTGGCCTTCTTTTAATATGAGTTACATGGTGTTGAAGTATGGAAAAGAAGCCATATTGGTTCATAAGGCTTATTGACTGCTTGCACTAGTGCTTAGAGATAGCTTAGGGGGTAAGGTGTTGGTTTACCGATCAGCAGGACTCCACAACGTTGTGGGTTCAAGCCAAGGTAAAGTTTTTATTTCGCTTTTTTAATCAAATAGTTTTTTTTTACATTGTTACATAAAACTGGACATCTATTTGATAAATAAAAAGATGTGTTTAAAAGATTGCTTTTCTTTCTTTGTCTTGCTTGAAGGACTTGTTTGGCCTGCTTTTAATGAGTTACATGGTGTTGAAGTATGGAAAAAAAGCCATATTGGTTCATTAGGCTCATTGACTGCTTGCACTAGTACCTAGAGATAGCTCAGTGGGTAAGGTGTTTGTTTACTGATCAGCAGGTCCCCTCAATGTTGTTGGTTCAAACCCTGGTGTTTCCAAAGTTAATTTTTTATTTAGCTTTTTTATCTAAAAGTTTGTTTACTTTGTTACATAAAACTGTAAATCTATTTGATAATTAAAGAGATGTGTTTAAAAGATTATTTTTTTCTTTAAATCGCTTGAAAGACTTGTTTGGCCTACTTTTAATTAGTTACATGGTGTTTAAGTATGGAAAATAAGCCATATTGGTTCATTAGGCTTATTGACTGCTTGCACTAGTACCTAGAGATAGCTCAGTGGGTAAGGTGTTGGTTTACCGATCAGCAGGTCCCCACAAGGTTGTGGGTTCAAACCCCAGCGTTGCCAAAGTAAATTTTTTATTTAGCTTTTTTATCTAAAAGTTTGTTTACTTTGTTACATAAAACTGTAAATCTATTTGATAATTAAAGAGATGTGTTTAAAAGATTTTTTTTTTCTTTAAATTGCTTGAAAGACTTGTTTGGCCTACTTTTAATTAGTTACATGGTGTTGAAGTATGGAAAATAAGCCATATTGGTTCATTAGGCTTATTGACTGCTTGCACTAGTACCTAGAGAAAGCTCAGTGGGTAAGGTGTTGGTTTACCGATCAGCAGGTCCCCACAAGGTTGTAGGTTCAAACCCCAGTGTTGCCAAAGTTAATTTTTTATTTAGCTTTTTTTATTTAATAGTTTGTTTACTTTGTTACATAAAACTGTACATCTATTTGATAATTAAAGAGATGTGTTTAAAAGATTGCTTTTTTTTCTTTGTCTTGCTTGAAAGACTTGTTTGGCCTACTTTTAATGAGTTACATCGTGTTGAAGTATGGAAAAGAAGCCATATTAGTTTATTAGGCTTATTGACTGCTTGCATTAGTACCTAGAGATAGCTCAGTGGGTAAGGTGTTGGTTTACCGATCAGCAGGTCCCCACAAGGTTGTGGGTTCAAACCCCAGTGTCGCAAAAGTTAATTTTTTATTTAGCTTTTTTTATCTAATAGTTTGTTTACTTTGTTACATAAAACTGTACATCTATTTGATAATTAAAGAGATGTGTTTCAAAGATTGCTTTATCTTTGTCTTGCTTGAAAGACTTGTTTGGCCTACTTTCAATATGAGTTACATAGTGTTGAAGTATGGAAAAGTAGTCATATTGGTTTATTAGGCTTATTAACTGCTTCCACTAGTACCTAGAGATAGCTCAGTGGGTAAGGTGTTGGTTTACTGATCAGCAGGTCCCCACAATGTTGTGGGTCCAAACCCCGTTGTTGCCAAGGTTAATTTTTATTTCTCTTTTTTTATCTAAAAGTTTGTTTACTTTGTTACATAAAACTGTACATCTATTTGATAATTAAAGAGATGTGTTTAAAAGATTGCTTTTTTCATTGTCTTGCTTGAAAGACTTGTTTGGCCTACTTTTAATGAGTTACATGGTGTTGAAGTATGAAAAAGAAGCCATATTAGTTCATTAGGCTTATTGATTGCGTGCATTAGTATCTAGAGATAGCTCAGTGGGTAAGGTGATGGTTTACCGATCAGCAGGTCCCCACAAGGTTGTAGGTTCAAACCCCAGCGTTGCCAAAGTTAATTTTTTATTTAGCTTTTTTTATTTAATTGTTTGTTTACTTTGTTACATAAAACTGTACATCTATTTGATAATTAAAGAGATGTGTTTAAAAGATTGCTTTTTTTTCTTTGTCTTGCTTGAAAGACTTGTTTGGCCTACTTTTAATGAGTTACATCGTGTTGAAGTATGGAAAAGAAGCCATATTGGTTTATTAGGCTTATTGACTGCTTGCATTAGTACCTAGAGATAGCTCAGTGGGTAAGGTGTTGGTTTACCGATCAGCAGGTCCCCACAAGGTTGTGGGTTCAAACCCCAGTATCGCCAAATTTAATTTTTTATTTAGCTTTTTTTATCTAATAGTTTGTTTACTTTGTTACATAAAACTGTAAATCTATTTGATAATTAACGAGATGTGTTTAAAAGATTGCTTTTTTTTCTTTGTCTTGCTTGAAAGACTTGTTTGGCCTACTTTTAATGAGTTACATCGTGTTGAAGTATTAAAAAGAAGCCATATTGGTTCATTAGGCTTATTGACTGCTTGCATTATTACCTAGTGATAGCTCAGTGGGTAAGGTGTTGGTTTACCGATCAGCAGGTCCCCACAAGGTTGTGGGTTCTAACCCCAGTGTCGCCAAAGTTAATTTTTTATTTAGCTTTTTTTATCTAATAGTTTGTTTACTTTGTTACATAAAACTATAAATCTATTTGATAATTAAATAGATGTGTTTAAAAGATTGCTTTTTTCTTTGTCTTGCTTGAAAGACTTGTTTGGCCTTCTTTTAATATGAGTTACATGGTGTTGAAGTATGGAAAAGAAGCCATGTTGGTTCATAAGGCTTATTGACTGCTTGCACTAGTACTTAGAGATAGCTTAGGGGGTAAGGTGTTGGTTTACCGATCAGCAGGACTCCACAACGTTGTGGGTTCAAGCAAAGGTAAAGTTTTTATTTCGCTTTTTTAATCAAATATATTTTTTTACATTGTTACATTAAACTGGACATCTATTTGATAAATAAAAAGATGTGTTTAAAAGATTGCTTTTCTTTCTTTGTCTTGCTTGAAAGACTTGTTTGGCCTACTTTTAATGAGTTACATCGTGTTGAAGTATGGAAAAAAAGCCATATTGGTTCATTAGGCTCATTGACTGCTTGCACTAGTACCTAGAGATAGCTCAGTGGGTAAGGTGTTGGTTTACTGATCAGCAGGTCCCCACAACGTTGTTGGTTCAAACCCCGGTGTTGCCATAGTAAATTTTTTATTTAGCTTTTTTATCTAAAAGTTTGTTTACTTTGTTACATAAAACTGTAAATCTATTTGATAATTAAAGAGATGTGTTTAAAAGATTTTTTTTTCTTTAAATTGCTTGAAAGGCTTGTTTGGCCTACTTTTAATTAGTTACATGGTGTTGAAGTATGGAAAATGCGCCATATTGGTTCATTAGGCTTATTGACTGCTTGCACTAGTACCTAGAGATAGCTCAGTGGGTAAGGTGTTGGTTTACCGATCAGCAGGTCCCCACAAGGTTGTAGGTTCAAACCGCAGCTTTGCCAAAGTTACTTTTTTATTTAGCTTTTTTATTTAATAGTTTGTTTACTTTGTTACATAAAACTGTACATCTATTTGATAATTAAAGAGATGTGTTTAAAAGATTGCTTTTTTTTCTTTGTCTTGCTTGAAAGACTTGTTTGGCCTACTTTTAATGAGTTACATCGTGTTGAAGTATGGAAAAGAAGCCATATTGGTTTATTAGGCTTATTGACTGCTTGCATTAGTACCTAGAGATAGCTCAGTGGGTAAGGTGTTGGTTTACCGATCAGCAGGTTCCCACAAGGTTGTTGGTTCAAACCCCACTGTCGCCAAAGTTTATTTTTTATTTAGCTTTTTTTATCTAATAGTTTGTTTACTTTGTTACATAAAACTGTACATCTATTTGATAATTAAAGAGATGTGTTTAAAAGATTGCTTTTTTTTCTTTGTCTTGCTTGAAAGACTTGTTTGGCCTACTTTTAATGAGTTACATCGTGTTGAAGTATTAAAAAGAAGCCATATTGGTTCATTAGGCTTATTGACTGCTTGCACTAGTACCTAGAGATAGCTCAGTGGGTAAGGTGTTGGTTTACCGATCAGCAGGTCCCCACAAGGTTGTGGGTTCAAACCCCAGTGTCGCCAAAGATAATTTTTTATTTAGCTTTTTTTATCTGATAGTTTGTTTACTTTGTTACATAAAACTGTAAATGTATTTGATAATTAAAGAGATGTGTTTAAAAGATTGTTTTTTTTTCTTTGACTTGCTTGAAAGACTTGTTTGGCCTACTTTTAATGAGTTACATGGTGTTGAAGTATGGAAAAGAAGCCATATTGGTTCATTAGGCTTATTGACTGCTTGTACTAGTACCTAGAGATAGCTCAGTGGGTAAGGTGTTGGTTTACTGATCAGCAGGTCCCCACAAGGTTGTAGGTTCAAACCCTTTTGTCGCCAAGTTTAATTTTTATTTCGGTTTTTTTATCAAAAAGTTTGTTTACTTTGTTACATAAAACTATAAATCTATTTGATAATTAAATAGATGTGTTTAAAAGATTGCTTTTTTCTTTGTCTTGCTTGAAAGACTTGTTTGGCCTTCTTTTAATATGAGTTACATGGTGTTGAAGTATGGAAAAGAAGCCATATTGGTTCATTAGGCTTATTGACTGGTTGTACTAGTACCTAGAGATAGCTCAGTGGGTAAGGTGTTGGTTTACTGATCAGCAGGTCCCCACAAGGTTGTATGTTCAAACCCTTTTGTCGCCAAGTTTAATTTTTATTTCGTTTTTTTTATCAAAAAGTTTGTTTACTTTGTTACATAAAACTATAAATCTATTTGATAATTAAATAGATGTGTTTAAAAGATTGTTTTTTTTTCTTTGACTTGCTTGAAAGACTTGTTTGGCCTACTTTTAATGAGTTACATGGTGTTGAAATATGGAAAAAAAGCCATATTGGTTCATTAGGCTCATTGACTGCTTGCACTAGTACCTAGAGATAGCTCAGTGGGTAAGGTGTTGGTTTACTGATCAGCAGGTCCCCACAATGTTGTTGGTTCAAACCCTGGTGTTTCCAAAGATAATTTATTATTTAGCTTTTTTATCTAAAAGTTTGTTTACTTTGTTACATAAAACTGTAAATCTATTTGATAATTAAAGAGATGTGTTTAAAAGATTATTTTTTTCTTTAAATCGCTTGAAAGACTTGTTTGGCCTACTTTTAATTAGTTACATGGTGTTTAAGTATGGAAAATAAGCCATATTGGTTCATTAGGCTTATTGACTGCTTGCACTAGTACCTAGAGATAGCTCAGTGGGTAAGGTGTTGGTTTACCGATCAGCAGGTCCCCACAAGGTTGTGGGTTTAAACCCCAGCGTTGACAAAGTAAATTTTTTATTTAGCTTTTTTATCTAAAAGTTTGTTTACTTTGTTACATAAAACTGTAAATCTATTTGATAATTAAAGAGATGTGTTTAAAAGATTTTTTTTTTCTTTAAATTGCTTGAAAGACTTGTTTGGCCTACTTTTAATTAGTTACATGGTGTTGAAGTATGGAAAATAAGCCATATTGGTTCATTAGGCTTATTGACTGCTTGCACTAGTACCTAGAGAAAGCTCAGTGGGTAAGGTGTTGGTTTACCGATCAGCAGGTCCCCACAAGGTTGTAGGTTCAAACCCCAGTGTTGCCAAAGTTAATTTTTTATTTAGCTTTTTTTATTTAATAGTTTGTTTACTTTGTTACATAAAACTGTAAATCTATTTGATAATTAAAGAGATGTGTTTAAAAGATTTTTTTTTTCTTTAAATTGCTTGAAAGACTTGTTTGGCCTACTTTTAATTAGTTACATGGTGTTGAAGTATGGAAAATAAGCCATATTGGTTCATTAGGCTTATTGACTGCTTGCACTAGTACCTAGAGATAGCTCAGTGGGTAAGGTGTTGGTTTACCGATCAGCAGGTCCCCACAAGGTTGTAGGTTCAAACCCCAGTGTTGCCAAAGTAAATTTTTTATTTAGCTTTTTTTATTTAATAGTTTGTTTACTTTGTTACATAAAACTGTACATTTATTTGATAATTAAAGAGATGTGTTTAAAAGATTGCTTTTTTTTCTTTGTCTTGCTTGAAAGACTTGTTTGGCCTACTTTTAATGAGTTACATCGTGTTGAAGTATGGAAAAGAAGCCATATTGGTTTATTAGGCTTATTGACTGCTTGCATTAGTACCTAGAGATAGCTCAGTGGGTAAGGTGTTGGTTTACCGATCAGCAGGTCCCCACAAGGTTGTGGGTTCAAACCCCAGTGTCGCAAAAGTTAATTTTTTATTTAGCTTTTTTTATCTAATAGTTTGTTTACTTTGTTACATAAAACTATAAATCTATTTGATAATTAAAGAGATGTGTTTAAAAGATTGCTTTTTCTTTGTCTTGCTTGAAAGACTTGTTTGGCCTTCTTTTAATATGAGTTACATGGTGTTGAAGTATGGAAAAGAAGCCATATTGGTTCATAAGGCTTATTGACTGCTTGCACTAGTACTTAGAGATAGCTTAGGGGGTAAGGTGTTGGTTTACCGATCAGCAGGACTCCACAACGTTGTGGGTTCAAGCAAAGGTAAAGTTTTTATTTCGCTTTTTTAATCAAATAGATTTTTTTACATTGTTACATTAAACTGGACATCTATTTGATAAATAAAAAGATGTGTTTAAAAGATTGCTTTTCTTTCTTTGTCTTGCTTGAAAGACTTGTTTGGCCTACTTTTAATGAGTTACATCGTGTTGAAGTATGGAAAAAAAGCCATATTGGTTCATTAGGCTCATTGACTGCATGCACTAGTACCTAGAGATAGCTTAGTGGGTAAGGTGTTGGTTTACTGATCAGCAGGTCCCCAAAACGTTGTTGGTTCAAACCCCGGGGTTGCTAAAGTAAATTTTTTATTTAGCTTTTTTATCTAAAAGTTTGTTTACTTTGTTACATAAAACTGTAAATCTATTTGATAATTAAAGAGATGTGTTTAAAAGATTTTTTTTTCTTTAAATTGCTTGAAAGACTTGTTTGGCCTACTTTTAATTAGTTACATGGTGTTGAAGTATGGAAAATAAGCCATATTGGTTCATTAGGCTTATTGACTGCTTGCACTAGTACCTAGAGATAGCTCAGTGGGTAAAGTGTTGGTTTACCGATCAGCAGGTCCCCACAAGGTTGTAGGTTCAAACCCCAGTGTTACCAAAGTTAATTTTTTATTTAGCTTTTTTTATCTAATAGTTTGTTTACTTTGTTACATAAAACTGTACATCAATTTGATAAATAAAAAGATGTGTTTAAAAGATTGCTTTTTTCTTTGACTCGCTTGAAAGACTTGTTTGGCCTACTTTTAATATGAGTTACATGGTGTTGAAGTATGGAAAATAAGCCATATTGGTTCATTAGGCTCATTGACTGCTTGCACTAGTACCTAGAGATAGCTCAGTGGGTAAGGTGTTGGTTTACTGATCAGCAGGTCCCCACAACGTTGTTGGTTCAAACCCCGGTGTTGCCAAAGTTAATATTTTATTTAGCTTTTTTATCTAAAAGTTTGTTTACTTTGTTACATAAAACTGTAAATCTATTTGATAATTAAAGAGATGTGTTTAAAAGATAATTTTTTCTTTAAATTGCTTGAAAGACTTGTTTGGCCTACTTTTAATGAGTTACATCGTGTTGAAGTATGGAAAGGAAGCCATATTGGTTCATTAGGCTTATTGACTGCTTGCACTAATACCTAGAGATAGCTCAGTGGGTAAGGTTTTGGGTTACCGATTAGCAGGTCCCCACATTGTTGTGGGTTCAAGCCCGGTGTTGCCAAGGTTAAATTTTATTTAGCTTTTTTTTATCTAAAAGTTTTTTTTACATTGTTACATAAAACTGGACATCAATTTGATAAATAAAAAGATGTGTTTAAAAGATTGCTTTTTTCTTTGACTCGCTTGAAAGACTTGTTTGGCCTACTTTTAATATGAGTTACATGGTGTTGAAGTATGGAAAATAAGCCATATTGGTTCATTAGGCTTATTGACTGCTTGCACTAGTACCTAGAGATAGCTCAGTGGGTAAGGTGTTGGTTTACCGATCAGCAGGTCCCCACAAGGTTGTGGGTTCAAACCCCAGTGTCGCCAAAGTTAATTTTTTATTTAGCTTTTTTTATCTGATAGTTTGTTTACTTTGTTACATAAAACTGTAAATGTATTTGATAATTAAAGAGATGTGTTTAAAAGATTGTTTTTTTTTCTTTGACTTGCTTGAAAGACTTGTTTGGCCTACTTTTAATGAGTTACATCGTGTTGAAGTATGGAAAAGAAGCCATATTGGTTCATTAGGCTTATTGACTGCTTGTGCTAGTACCTAGAGATAGCTCAGTGGGTAAGGTGTTGGTTTACTGATCAGCAGGTCCCCACAAGGTTGTAGGTTCAAACCCTTTTGTCGCCAAGTTTAATTTTTATTTCGGTTTTTTTATCAAAAAGTTTGTTTACTTTGTTACATAAAACTATAAATCTATTTGATAATTAAATAGATGTGTTTAAAAGATTGCTTTTTTCTTTGTCTTGCTTGAAAGACTTGTTTGGCCTTCTTTTAATATGAGTTAAATGGTGTTGAAGTATGGAAAAAAAGCCATATTGGTTCATTAGGCTCATTGACTGCTTGCACTAGTACCTAGAGATAGCTCAGTGGGTAAGGTGTTGGTTTACTGATCAGCAGGTCCCCACAATGTTGTTGGTTCAAACCCCGGTGTTGCCAAAGTTAATTTTTTATTTAGCTTTTTTATCTAAAAGTTTGTTTACTTTGTTACATAAAACTGTAAATCTATTTGATAATTAAAGAGATGTGTTTAAAAGATTATTTTTTTCTTTAAATCGCTTGAAAGACTTGTTTGGCCTACTTTTAATTAGTTACATGGTGTTGAAGTATGGAAAATAAGCCATATTGGTTCAATAGGCTTATTGACTGCTTACACTAGTACCTAGAGATAGCTCAGTGGGTAAGGTGTTGGTTTACCGATCAGCAGGTCCCCACAAGGTTGTAGGTTCAAACCCCAGCGTTGCCAAAGTTAATTTTTTATTTAGCTTTTTTATTTAATAGTTTGTTTACTTTGTTACATAAAACTGTACATCTATTTGATAATTAAAGAGATGTGTTTAAAAGATTGATTTTTTTTCTTTGTCTTGCTTGAAAGACTTGTTTGGCCTACTTTTAATGTGTTACATCGTGTTGAAGTATGGAAAAGAAGCCATATTGGTTTATTAGGCTTATTGACTGCTTGCATTAGTACCTAGAGATAGCTCAGTGGGTAAGGTGTTGGTTTACCGATCAGCAGGTCCCCACAAGGTTGTGGGTTCAAACCCCAGTGTCGCCAAAGTTAATTTTTTATTTAGCTTTTTTTATCTAATAGTTTGTTTACTTTGTTACATAAAACTGTACATCTATTTGATAATTAAAGAGATGTGTTTAAAAGATTGCTTTTTTTTCTTTGTCTTGCTTGAAAGACTTGTTTGGCCTACTTTTAATGAGTTACATCGTGTTGAAGTATTAAAAAGAAGCCATATTGGTTCATTAGGCTTATTGACTGCTTGCGTTAGTACCTAGAGATAGCTCAGTGGGTAAGGTGTTGGGTTACCGATTAGCAGGTCCCCACATTATTGTGGGTTCAAACCCCGGTGTTGCCAATGTTAATTTTTATTTCGCTTTTTTTAATCTAAAAGTTTTTTTTACATTGTTACATAAAACTGGACATCAATTTGAAAAATAAAAAGATGTGTTTAAAAGATTGCTTTTTTCTTTGACTCACTTGAAAGCCTTGTTTGGCCTACTTTTAATATGAGTTACATGGTGTTGAAGTATGGAAAAGAAGCCATATTGGTTCATTAGGCTTATTGACTGCTTGCACTAGTACCTAGAGATAGCTCAGTGGATAAGGTGTTGGTTTACCGATCAGCAGGTACCCACAAGGTTGTGGGTTCAAACCCCAGTGTTGCCAAAGTTTAATTTTTATTTAGCTTTTTTTATCTAAAAGTTTGTTTACTTTGTTACATAAAACTGTACATCTATTTGATAATTAAAGAGATGTGTTTCAAAGATTGCTTTATCTTTGTCTTGCTTGAAAGACTTGTTTGGCCTACTTTCAATATGAGTTACATAGTGTTGAAGTATGGAAAAGTAGTCATATTGGTTTATTAGGCTTATTAACTGCTTCCACTAGTACCTAGAGATAGCTTAGTGGGTAAGGTGTTGGTTTACTGATCAGCAGGTCCCCACAATGTTGTGGGTCCAAACCCCGTTGTTGCCAAGGTTAATTTTTATTTCTCTTTTTTTATCTAAAAGTTTGTTTACTTTGTTACATAAAACTGTACATCTATTTGATAATTAAAGAGATGTGTTTAAAAGATTGCTTTTTTCATTGTCTTGCTTGAAAGACTTGTTTGGCCTACTTTTAATGAGTTACATCGTGTTGAAGTATGGAAAAGAAGCCATATTGGTTTATTAGGCTTATTGACTGCTTGCATTAGTACCTAGATATAGCTCAGTGGGTAAGGTGTTAGTTTACCGATCAGCAGGTCCCCACAAGGTTGTGGGTTCAAACCCCAGTGTCGCCAAAGTTAATTTTTTATATAG
Organism: Silurus aristotelis; assembly: GCF_946808225.1. NCBI lineage: Eukaryota > Metazoa > Chordata > Actinopteri > Siluriformes > Siluridae > Silurus > Silurus aristotelis. The sequence continues at coordinate 17,853,674 of NC_139575.1, read as the reverse complement.
CTTTTTTTATCTAATAGTTTGTTTACTTTGTTACATAAAACTGTAAATCTATTTGATAATTAACGAGATGTGTTTAAAAGATTGCTTTTTTTTCTTTGTCTTGCTTGAAAGACTTGTTTGGCCTACTTTTAATGAGTTACATCGTGTTGAAGTATTAAAAAGAAGCCATATTGGTTCATTAGGCTTATTGACTGCTTGCATTATTACCTAGTGATAGCTCAGTGGGTAAGGTGTTGGTTTACCGATCAGCAGGTCCCCACAAGGTTGTGGGTTCAAACCCCAGTGTCGCCAAAGTTATTTTTTATTTAGCTTTTTGTATCTAATAGTTTGTTTACTTTGTTACATAAAACTATAAATCTATTTGATAATTAAATAGATGTGTTTAAAAGATTGCTTTTTTCTTTGTCTTGCTTGAAAGACTTGTTTGGCCTTCTTTTAATATGAGTTACATGGTGTTGAAGTATGGAAAAGAAGCCATATTGGTTCATAAGGCTTATTGACTGCTTGCACTAGTACTTAGAGATAGCTTAGGGGGTAAGGTGTTGGTTTACCGATCAGCAGGACTCCACAACGTTGTGGGTTCAAGCAAAGGTAAAGTTTTTATTTCGCTTTTTTAATCAAATAGATTTTTTTACATTGTTACATTAAACTGGACATCTATTTGATAAATAAAAAGATGTGTTTAAAAGATTGCTTTTCTTTCTTTGTCTTGCTTGAAAGACTTGTTTGGCCTACTTTTAATGAGTTACATCGTGTTGAAGTATGGAAAAAAAGCCATATTGGTTCATTAGGCTCATTGACTGCTTGCACTAGTACCTAGAGATAGCTCAGTGGGTAAGGTGTTGGTTTACTGATCAGCAGGTCCCCACAACGTTGTTGGTTCAAACCCCGGTGTTGCCAAAGTAAATTTTTTATTTAGCTTTTTTATCTAAAAGTTTGTTTACTTTGTTACATAAAACTATAAATCTATTTGATAATTAAATAGATGTGTTTAAAAGATTGCTTTTTTCTTTGTCTTGCTTGAAAGACTTGTTTGGCCTTCTTTTAATATGAGTTAAATGGTGTTGAAGTATGGAAAAAAAGCCATATTGGTTCATTAGGCTCATTGACTGCTTGCACTAGTACCTAGAGATAGCTCAGTGGGTAAGGTGTTGGTTTACTGATCAGCAGGTCCCCACAATGTTGTTGGTTCAAACCCCGGTGTTGCCAAAGTTAATTTTTTATTTAGCTTTTTTATCTAAAAGTTTGTTTACTTTGTTACATAAAACTGTAAATCTATTTGATAATTAAAGAGATGTGTTTAAAAGATTATTTTTTTCTTTAAATCGCTTGAAAGACTTGTTTGGCCTACTTTTAATTAGTTACATGGTGTTGAAGTATGGAAAATAAGCCATATTGGTTCAATAGGCTTATTGACTGCTTGCACTAGTACCTAGAGATAGCTCAGTGGGTAAGGTGTTGGTTTACCGATCAGCAGGTCCCCACAAGGTTGTAGGTTCAAACCCCAGCGTTGCCAAAGTTAATTTTTTATTTAGCTTTTTTATTTAATAGTTTGTTTACTTTGTTACATAAAACTGTACATCTATTTGATAATTAAAGAGATGTGTTTAAAAGATTGATTTTTTTTCTTTGTCTTGCTTGAAAGACTTGTTTGGCCTACTTTTAATGAGTTACATCGTGTTGAAGTATGGAAAAGAAGCCATATTGGTTTATTAGGCTTATTGACTGCTTGCATTAGTACCTAGAGATAGCTCAGTGGGTAAGGTGTTGGTTTACCGATCAGCAGGTCCCCACAAGGTTGTGGGTTCAAACCCCAGTGTCGCCAAAGTTAATTTTTTATTTAGCTTTTTTTATCTAATAGTTTGTTTACTTTGTTACATAAAACTGTACATCTATTTGATAATTAAAGAGATGTGTTTAAAAGATTGCTTTTTTTTCTTTGTCTTGCTTGAAAGACTTGTTTGGCCTACTTTTAATGAGTTACATCGTGTTGAAGTATTAAAAAGAAGCCATATTGGTTCATTAGGCTTATTGACTGCTTGCGTTAGTACCTAGAGATAGCTCAGTGGGTAAGGTGTTGGGTTACCGATTAGCAGGTCCCCACATTATTGTGGGTTCAAACCCCGGTGTTGCCAATGTTAATTTTTATTTCGCTTTTTTTAATCTAAAAGTTTTTTTTACATTGTTACATAAAACTGGACATCAATTTGAAAAATAAAAAGATGTGTTTAAAAGATTGCTTTTTTCTTTGACTCACTTGAAAGCCTTGTTTGGCCTACTTTTAATATGAGTTACATGGTGTTGAAGTATGGAAAAGAAGCCATATTGGTTCATTAGGCTTATTGACTGCTTGCACTAGTACCTAGAGATAGCTCAGTGGATAAGGTGTTGGTTTACCGATCAGCAGATACCCACAAGGTTGTGGGTTCAAACCCCAGTGTTGCCAAAGTTAAATTTTTATTTAGCTTTTTTTATCTAAAAGTTTGTTTACTTTGTTACATAAAACTGTACATCTATTTGATAATTAAAGAGATGTGTTTCAAAGATTGCTTTATCTTTGTCTTGCTTGAAAGACTTGTTTGGCCTACTTTCAATATGAGTTACATAGTGTTGAAGTATGGAAAAGTAGTCATATTGGTTTATTAGGCTTATTAACTGCTTCCACTAGTACCTAGAGATAGCTTAGTGGGTAAGGTGTTGGTTTACTGATCAGCAGGTCCCCACAATGTTGTGGGTCCAAACCCCGTTGTTGCCAAGGTTAATTTTTATTTCTCTTTTTTTATCTAAAAGTTTGTTTACTTTGTTACATAAAACTGTACATCTATTTGATAATTAAAGAGATGTGTTTAAAAGATTGCTTTTTTCATTGTCTTGCTTGAAAGACTTGTTTGGCCTACTTTTAATGAGTTACATGGTGTTGAAGTATGAAAAAGAAGCCATATTAGTTCATTAGGCTTATTGATTGCATGCATTAGTATCTAGAGATAGCTCATTGGGTAAGGTGATGGTTTACCGATCAGCAGGTCCCCACAAGGTTGTAGGTTCAAACCCCAGCGTTGCCAAAGTTAATTTTTTATTTAGCTTTTTTTATTTAATTGTTTGTTTACTTTGTTACATAAAACTGTACATCTATTTGATAATTAAAGAGATGTGTTTAAAAGATTGCTTTTTTTTCTTTGTCTTGCTTGAAAGACTTGTTTGGCCTACTTTTAATGAGTTACATCGTGTTGAAGTATGGAAAAGAAGCCATATTGGTTTATTAGGCTTATTGACTGCTTGCATTAGTACCTAGATATAGCTCAGTGGGTAAGGTGTTAGTTTACCGATCAGCAGGTCCCCACAAGGTTGTGGGTTCAAACCCCAGTGTCGCCAAAGTTAATTTTTTATATAGCTTTTTTTATCTAATAGTTTGTTTACTTTGTTACATAAAACTGTAAATCTATTTGATAATTAACGAGATGTGTTTAAAAGATTGCTTTTTTTTCTTTGTCTTGCTTGAAAGACTTGTTTGGCCTACTTTTAATGAGTTACATCGTGTTGAAGTATTAAAAAGAAGCCATATTGGTTCATTAGGCTTATTGACTGCTTGCATTAGTACCTAGATATAGCTCAGTGGGTAAGGTGTTAGTTTACCGATCAGCAGGTCCCCACAAGGTTGTGGGTTCAAACCCCAGTGTCGCCAAAGTTAATTTTTTATATAGCTTTTTTTATCTAATAGTTTGTTTACTTTGTTACATAAAACTGTAAATCTATTTGATAATTAACGAGATGTGTTTAAAAGATTGCTTTTTTTTCTTTGTCTTGCTTGAAAGACTTGTTTGGCCTACTTTTAATGAGTTACATCGTGTTGAAGTATTAAAAAGAAGCCATATTGGTTCATTAGGCTTATTGACTGCTTGCATTATTACCTAGTGATAGCTCAGTGGGTAAGGTGTTGGTTTACCGATCAGCAGGACTCCACAACGTTGTGGGTTCAAGCAAAGGTAAAGTTTTTATTTCGCTTTTTTAATCAAATAGATTTTTTTACATTGTTACATTAAACTGGACATCTATTTGATAAATAAAAAGATGTGTTTAAAAGATTGCTTTTCTTTCTTTGTCTTGCTTGAAAGACTTGTTTGGCCTACTTTTAATGAGTTACATCGTGTTGAAGTATGGAAAAAAAGCCATATTGGTTCATTAGGCTCATTGACTGCTTGCACTAGTACCTAGAGATAGCTCAGTGGGTAAGGTGTTGGTTTACTGATCAGCAGGTCCCCACAACGTTGTTGGTTCAATCCCCGGTGTTGCCAAAGTAAATTTTTTATTTAGCTTTTTTATCTAAAAGTTTGTTTACTTTGTTACATAAAACTGTAAATCTATTTGATAATTAACGAGATGTGTTTAAAAGATTGCTTTTTTTTCTTTGTCTTGCTTGAAAGACTTGTTTGGCCTACTTTTAATGAGTTACATCGTGTTGAAGTATTAAAAAGAAGCCATATTGGTTCATTAGGCTTATTGACTGCTTGCATTATTACCTAGTGATAGCTCAGTGGGTAAGGTGTTGGTTTACCGATCAGCAGGTCCCCACAAGGTTGTGGGTTCAAACCCCAGTGTCGCCAAAGTTATTTTTTATTTAGCTTTTTGTATCTAATAGTTTGTTTACTTTGTTACATAAAACTATAAATCTATTTGATAATTAAATAGATGTGTTTAAAAGATTGCTTTTTTCTTTGTCTTGCTTGAAAGACTTGTTTGGCCTTCTTTTAATATGAGTTACATGGTGTTGAAGTATGGAAAAGAAGCCATATTGGTTCATAAGGCTTATTGACTGCTTGCACTAGTACTTAGAGATAGCTTAGGGGGTAAGGTGTTGGTTTACCGATCAGCAGGACTCCACAACGTTGTGGGTTCAAGCAAAGGTAAAGTTTTTATTTCGCTTTTTTAATCAAATAGATTTTTTTACATTGTTACATTAAACTGGACATCTATTTGATAAATAAAAAGATGTGTTTAAAAGATTGCTTTTCTTTCTTTGTCTTGCTTGAAAGACTTGTTTGGCCTACTTTTAATGAGTTACATCGTGTTGAAGTATGGAAAAAAAGCCATATTGGTTCATTAGGCTCATTGACTGCTTGCATTAGTACCTAGAGATAGCTCAGTGGGTAAGGTGTTGGTTTACCGATCAGCAGGTTCCCACAAGGTTGTTGGTTCAAACCCCACTGTCGCCAAAGTTTATTTTTTATTTAGCTTTTTTTATCTAATAGTTTGTTTACTTTGTTACATAAAACTGTACATCTATTTGATAATTAAAGAGATGTGTTTAAAAGATTGCTTTTTTTTCTTTGTCTTGCTTGAAAGACTTGTTTGGCCTACTTTTAATGAGTTACATCGTGTTGAAGTATTAAAAAGAAGCCATATTGGTTCATTAGGCTTATTGACTGCTTGCACTAGTACCTAGAGATAGCTCAGTGGGTAAGGTGTTGGTTTACCGATCAGCAGGTCCCCACAAGGTTGTGGGTTCAAACCCCAGTGTCGCCAAAGATAATTTTTTATTTAGCTTTTTTTATCTGATAGTTTGTTTACTTTGTTACATAAAACTGTAAATGTATTTGATAATTAAAGAGATGTGTTTAAAAGATTGTTTTTTTTTCTTTGACTTGCTTGAAAGACTTGTTTGGCCTACTTTTAATGAGTTACATGGTGTTGAAGTATGGAAAAGAAGCCATATTGGTTCATTAGGCTTATTGACTGCTTGTACTAGTACCTAGAGATAGCTCAGTGGGTAAGGTGTTGGTTTACTGATCAGCAGGTCCCCACAAGGTTGTAGGTTCAAACCCTTTTGTCGCCAAGTTTAATTTTTATTTCGGTTTTTTTATCAAAAAGTTTGTTTACTTTGTTACATAAAACTATAAATCTATTTGATAATTAAATAGATGTGTTTAAAAGATTGCTTTTTTCTTTGTCTTGCTTGAAAGACTTGTTTGGCCTTCTTTTAATATGAGTTACATGGTGTTGAAGTATGGAAAAGAAGCCATATTGGTTCATTAGGCTTATTGACTGGTTGTACTAGTACCTAGAGATAGCTCAGTGGGTAAGGTGTTGGTTTACTGATCAGCAGGTCCCCACAAGGTTGTATGTTCAAACCCTTTTGTCGCCAAGTTTAATTTTTATTTCGTTTTTTTTATCAAAAAGTTTGTTTACTTTGTTACATAAAACTATAAATCTATTTGATAATTAAATAGATGTGTTTAAAAGATTGTTTTTTTTTCTTTGACTTGCTTGAAAGACTTGTTTGGCCTACTTTTAATGAGTTACATGGTGTTGAAATATGGAAAAAAAGCCATATTGGTTCATTAGGCTCATTGACTGCTTGCACTAGTACCTAGAGATAGCTCAGTGGGTAAGGTGTTGGTTTACTGATCAGCAGGTCCCCACAATGTTGTTGGTTCAAACCCTGGTGTTTCCAAAGATAATTTATTATTTAGCTTTTTTATCTAAAAGTTTGTTTACTTTGTTACATAAAACTGTAAATCTATTTGATAATTAAAGAGATGTGTTTAAAAGATTTTTTTTTTCTTTAAATTGCTTGAAAGACTTGTTTGGCCTACTTTTAATTAGTTACATGGTGTTGAAGTATGGAAAATAAGCCATATTGGTTCATTAGGCTTATTGACTGCTTGCACTAGTACCTAGAGAAAGCTCAGTGGGTAAGGTGTTGGTTTACCGATCAGCAGGTCCCCACAAGGTTGTAGGTTCAAACCCCAGTGTTGCCAAAGTTAATTTTTTATTTAGCTTTTTTTATTTAATAGTTTGTTTACTTTGTTACATAAAACTGTAAATCTATTTGATAATTAAAGAGATGTGTTTAAAAGATTTTTTTTTTCTTTAAATTGCTTGAAAGACTTGTTTGGCCTACTTTTAATTAGTTACATGGTGTTGAAGTATGGAAAATAAGCCATATTGGTTCATTAGGCTTATTGACTGCTTGCACTAGTACCTAGAGATAGCTCAGTGGGTAAGGTGTTGGTTTACCGATCAGCAGGTCCCCACAAGGTTGTAGGTTCAAACCCCAGTGTTGCCAAAGTAAATTTTTTATTTAGCTTTTTTTATTTAATAGTTTGTTTACTTTGTTACATAAAACTGTACATTTATTTGATAATTAAAGAGATGTGTTTAAAAGATTGCTTTTTTTTCTTTGTCTTGCTTGAAAGACTTGTTTGGCCTACTTTTAATGAGTTACATCGTGTTGAAGTATGGAAAAGAAGCCATATTGGTTTATTAGGCTTATTGACTGCTTGCATTAGTACCTAGAGATAGCTCAGTGGGTAAGGTGTTGGTTTACCGATCAGCAGGTCCCCACAAGGTTGTGGGTTCAAACCCCAGTGTCGCAAAAGTTAATTTTTTATTTAGCTTTTTTTATCTAATAGTTTGTTTACTTTGTTACATAAAACTATAAATCTATTTGATAATTAAAGAGATGTGTTTAAAAGATTGCTTTTTTCTTTGTCTTGCTTGAAAGACTTGTTTGGCCTTCTTTTAATATGAGTTACATGGTGTTGAAGTATGGAAAAGAAGCCATATTGGTTCATAAGGCTTATTGACTGCTTGCACTAGTACTTAGAGATAGCTTAGGGGGTAAGGTGTTGGTTTACCGATCAGCAGGACTCCACAACGTTGTGGGTTCAAGCAAAGGTAAAGTTTTTATTTCGCTTTTTTAATCAAATAGATTTTTTTACATTGTTACATTAAACTGGACATCTATTTGATAAATAAAAAGATGTGTTTAAAAGATTGCTTTTCTTTCTTTGTCTTGCTTGAAAGACTTGTTTGGCCTACTTTTAATGAGTTACATCGTGTTGAAGTATGGAAAAAAAGCCATATTGGTTCATTAGGCTCATTGACTGCATGCACTAGTACCTAGAGATAGCTTAGTGGGTAAGGTGTTGGTTTACTGATCAGCAGGTCCCCAAAACGTTGTTGGTTCAAACCCCGGGGTTGCTAAAGTAAATTTTTTATTTAGCTTTTTTATCTAAAAGTTTGTTTACTTTGTTACATAAAACTGTAAATCTATTTGATAATTAAAGAGATGTGTTTAAAAGATTTTTTTTTCTTTAAATTGCTTGAAAGACTTGTTTGGCCTACTTTTAATTAGTTACATGGTGTTGAAGTATGGAAAATAAGCCATATTGGTTCATTAGGCTTATTGACTGCTTGCACTAGTACCTAGAGATAGCTCAGTGGGTAAAGTGTTGGTTTACCGATCAGCAGGTCCCCACAAGGTTGTAGGTTCAAACCCCAGTGTTACCAAAGTTAATTTTTTATTTAGCTTTTTTTATCTAATAGTTTGTTTACTTTGTTACATAAAACTGTACATCAATTTGATAAATAAAAAGATGTGTTTAAAAGATTGCTTTTTTCTTTGACTCGCTTGAAAGACTTGTTTGGCCTACTTTTAATATGAGTTACATGGTGTTGAAGTATGGAAAATAAGCCATATTGGTTCATTAGGCTCATTGACTGCTTGCACTAGTACCTAGAGATAGCTCAGTGGGTAAGGTGTTGGTTTACTGATCAGCAGGTCCCCACAACGTTGTTGGTTCAAACCCCGGTGTTGCCAAAGTTAATATTTTATTTAGCTTTTTTATCTAAAAGTTTGTTTACTTTGTTACATAAAACTGTAAATCTATTTGATAATTAAAGAGATGTGTTTAAAAGATAATTTTTTCTTTAAATTGCTTGAAAGACTTGTTTGGCCTACTTTTAATGAGTTACATCGTGTTGAAGTATGGAAAGGAAGCCATATTGGTTCATTAGGCTTATTGACTGCTTGCACTAATACCTAGAGATAGCTCAGTGGGTAAGGTTTTGGGTTACCGATTAGCAGGTCCCCACATTGTTGTGGGTTCAAGCCCGGTGTTGCCAAGGTTAAATTTTATTTAGCTTTTTTTTATCTAAAAGTTTTTTTTACATTGTTACATAAAACTGGACATCAATTTGATAAATAAAAAGATGTGTTTAAAAGATTGCTTTTTTCTTTGACTCGCTTGAAAGACTTGTTTGGCCTACTTTTAATATGAGTTACATGGTGTTGAAGTATGGAAAATAAGCCATATTGGTTCATTAGGCTTATTGACTGCTTGCACTAGTACCTAGAGATAGCTCAGTGGGTAAGGTGTTGGTTTACCGATCAGCAGGTCCCCACAAGGTTGTGGGTTCAAACCCCAGTGTCGCCAAAGTTAATTTTTTATTTAGCTTTTTTTATCTGATAGTTTGTTTACTTTGTTACATAAAACTGTAAATGTATTTGATAATTAAAGAGATGTGTTTAAAAGATTGTTTTTTTTTCTTTGACTTGCTTGAAAGACTTGTTTGGCCTACTTTTAATGAGTTACATCGTGTTGAAGTATGGAAAAGAAGCCATATTGGTTCATTAGGCTTATTGACTGCTTGTGCTAGTACCTAGAGATAGCTCAGTGGGTAAGGTGTTGGTTTACTGATCAGCAGGTCCCCACAAGGTTGTAGGTTCAAACCCTTTTGTCGCCAAGTTTAATTTTTATTTCGGTTTTTTTATCAAAAAGTTTGTTTACTTTGTTACATAAAACTATAAATCTATTTGATAATTAAATAGATGTGTTTAAAAGATTGCTTTTTTCTTTGTCTTGCTTGAAAGACTTGTTTGGCCTTCTTTTAATATGAGTTAAATGGTGTTGAAGTATGGAAAAAAAGCCATATTGGTTCATTAGGCTCATTGACTGCTTGCACTAGTACCTAGAGATAGCTCAGTGGGTAAGGTGTTGGTTTACTGATCAGCAGGTCCCCACAATGTTGTTGGTTCAAACCCCGGTGTTGCCAAAGTTAATTTTTTATTTAGCTTTTTTATCTAAAAGTTTGTTTACTTTGTTACATAAAACTGTAAATCTATTTGATAATTAAAGAGATGTGTTTAAAAGATTATTTTTTTCTTTAAATCGCTTGAAAGACTTGTTTGGCCTACTTTTAATTAGTTACATGGTGTTGAAGTATGGAAAATAAGCCATATTGGTTCAATAGGCTTATTGACTGCTTACACTAGTACCTAGAGATAGCTCAGTGGGTAAGGTGTTGGTTTACCGATCAGCAGGTCCCCACAAGGTTGTAGGTTCAAACCCCAGCGTTGCCAAAGTTAATTTTTTATTTAGCTTTTTTATTTAATAGTTTGTTTACTTTGTTACATAAAACTGTACATCTATTTGATAATTAAAGAGATGTGTTTAAAAGATTGATTTTTTTTCTTTGTCTTGCTTGAAAGACTTGTTTGGCCTACTTTTAATGTGTTACATCGTGTTGAAGTATGGAAAAGAAGCCATATTGGTTTATTAGGCTTATTGACTGCTTGCATTAGTACCTAGAGATAGCTCAGTGGGTAAGGTGTTGGTTTACCGATCAGCAGGTCCCCACAAGGTTGTGGGTTCAAACCCCAGTGTCGCCAAAGTTAATTTTTTATTTAGCTTTTTTTATCTAATAGTTTGTTTACTTTGTTACATAAAACTGTACATCTATTTGATAATTAAAGAGATGTGTTTAAAAGATTGCTTTTTTTTCTTTGTCTTGCTTGAAAGACTTGTTTGGCCTACTTTTAATGAGTTACATCGTGTTGAAGTATTAAAAAGAAGCCATATTGGTTCATTAGGCTTATTGACTGCTTGCGTTAGTACCTAGAGATAGCTCAGTGGGTAAGGTGTTGGGTTACCGATTAGCAGGTCCCCACATTATTGTGGGTTCAAACCCCGGTGTTGCCAATGTTAATTTTTATTTCGCTTTTTTTAATCTAAAAGTTTTTTTTACATTGTTACATAAAACTGGACATCAATTTGAAAAATAAAAAGATGTGTTTAAAAGATTGCTTTTTTCTTTGACTCACTTGAAAGCCTTGTTTGGCCTACTTTTAATATGAGTTACATGGTGTTGAAGTATGGAAAAGAAGCCATATTGGTTCATTAGGCTTATTGACTGCTTGCACTAGTACCTAGAGATAGCTCAGTGGATAAGGTGTTGGTTTACCGATCAGCAGGTACCCACAAGGTTGTGGGTTCAAACCCCAGTGTTGCCAAAGTTTAATTTTTATTTAGCTTTTTTTATCTAAAAGTTTGTTTACTTTGTTACATAAAACTGTACATCTATTTGATAATTAAAGAGATGTGTTTCAAAGATTGCTTTATCTTTGTCTTGCTTGAAAGACTTGTTTGGCCTACTTTCAATATGAGTTACATAGTGTTGAAGTATGGAAAAGTAGTCATATTGGTTTATTAGGCTTATTAACTGCTTCCACTAGTACCTAGAGATAGCTTAGTGGGTAAGGTGTTGGTTTACTGATCAGCAGGTCCCCACAATGTTGTGGGTCCAAACCCCGTTGTTGCCAAGGTTAATTTTTATTTCTCTTTTTTTATCTAAAAGTTTGTTTACTTTGTTACATAAAACTGTACATCTATTTGATAATTAAAGAGATGTGTTTAAAAGATTGCTTTTTTCATTGTCTTGCTTGAAAGACTTGTTTGGCCTACTTTTAATGAGTTACATCGTGTTGAAGTATGGAAAAGAAGCCATATTGGTTTATTAGGCTTATTGACTGCTTGCATTAGTACCTAGATATAGCTCAGTGGGTAAGGTGTTAGTTTACCGATCAGCAGGTCCCCACAAGGTTGTGGGTTCAAACCCCAGTGTCGCCAAAGTTAATTTTTTATATAGCTTTTTTTATCTAATAGTTTGTTTACTTTGTTACATAAAACTGTAAATCTATTTGATAATTAACGAGATGTGTTTAAAAGATTGCTTTTTTTTCTTTGTCTTGCTTGAAAGACTTGTTTGGCCTACTTTTAATGAGTTACATCGTGTTGAAGTATTAAAAAGAAGCCATATTGGTTCATTAGGCTTATTGACTGCTTGCATTATTACCTAGTGATAGCTCAGTGGGTAAGGTGTTGGTTTACCGATCAGCAGGTCCCCACAAGGTTGTGGGTTCAAACCCCAGTGTCGCCAAAGTTATTTTTTATTTAGCTTTTTGTATCTAATAGTTTGTTTACTTTGTTACATAAAACTATAAATCTATTTGATAATTAAATAGATGTGTTTAAAAGATTGCTTTTTTCTTTGTCTTGCTTGAAAGACTTGTTTGGCCTTCTTTTAATATGAGTTACATGGTGTTGAAGTATGGAAAAGAAGCCATATTGGTTCATAAGGCTTATTGACTGCTTGCACTAGTACTTAGAGATAGCTTAGGGGGTAAGGTGTTGGTTTACCGATCAGCAGGACTCCACAACGTTGTGGGTTCAAGCAAAGGTAAAGTTTTTATTTCGCTTTTTTAATCAAATAGATTTTTTTACATTGTTACATTAAACTGGACATCTATTTGATAAATAAAAAGATGTGTTTAAAAGATTGCTTTTCTTTCTTTGTCTTGCTTGAAAGACTTGTTTGGCCTACTTTTAATGAGTTACATCGTGTTGAAGTATGGAAAAAAAGCCATATTGGTTCATTAGGCTCATTGACTGCTTGCACTAGTACCTAGAGATAGCTCAGTGGGTAAGGTGTTGGTTTACTGATCAGCAGGTCCCCACAACGTTGTTGGTTCAAACCCCGGTGTTGCCAAAGTAAATTTTTTATTTAGCTTTTTTATCTAAAAGTTTGTTTACTTTGTTACATAAAACTATAAATCTATTTGATAATTAAATAGATGTGTTTAAAAGATTGCTTTTTTCTTTGTCTTGCTTGAAAGACTTGTTTGGCCTTCTTTTAATATGAGTTAAATGGTGTTGAAGTATGGAAAAAAAGCCATATTGGTTCATTAGGCTCATTGACTGCTTGCACTAGTACCTAGAGATAGCTCAGTGGGTAAGGTGTTGGTTTACTGATCAGCAGGTCCCCACAATGTTGTTGGTTCAAACCCCGGTGTTGCCAAAGTTAATTTTTTATTTAGCTTTTTTATCTAAAAGTTTGTTTACTTTGTTACATAAAACTGTAAATCTATTTGATAATTAAAGAGATGTGTTTAAAAGATTATTTTTTTCTTTAAATCGCTTGAAAGACTTGTTTGGCCTACTTTTAATTAGTTACATGGTGTTGAAGTATGGAAAATAAGCCATATTGGTTCAATAGGCTTATTGACTGCTTGCACTAGTACCTAGAGATAGCTCAGTGGGTAAGGTGTTGGTTTACCGATCAGCAGGTCCCCACAAGGTTGTAGGTTCAAACCCCAGCGTTGCCAAAGTTAATTTTTTATTTAGCTTTTTTATTTAATAGTTTGTTTACTTTGTTACATAAAACTGTACATCTATTTGATAATTAAAGAGATGTGTTTAAAAGATTGATTTTTTTTCTTTGTCTTGCTTGAAAGACTTGTTTGGCCTACTTTTAATGAGTTACATCGTGTTGAAGTATGGAAAAGAAGCCATATTGGTTTATTAGGCTTATTGACTGCTTGCATTAGTACCTAGAGATAGCTCAGTGGGTAAGGTGTTGGTTTACCGATCAGCAGGTCCCCACAAGGTTGTGGGTTCAAACCCCAGTGTCGCCAAAGTTAATTTTTTATTTAGCTTTTTTTATCTAATAGTTTGTTTACTTTGTTACATAAAACTGTACATCTATTTGATAATTAAAGAGATGTGTTTAAAAGATTGCTTTTTTTTCTTTGTCTTGCTTGAAAGACTTGTTTGGCCTACTTTTAATGAGTTACATCGTGTTGAAGTATTAAAAAGAAGCCATATTGGTTCATTAGGCTTATTGACTGCTTGCGTTAGTACCTAGAGATAGCTCAGTGGGTAAGGTGTTGGGTTACCGATTAGCAGGTCCCCACATTATTGTGGGTTCAAACCCCGGTGTTGCCAATGTTAATTTTTATTTCGCTTTTTTTAATCTAAAAGTTTTTTTTACATTGTTACATAAAACTGGACATCAATTTGAAAAATAAAAAGATGTGTTTAAAAGATTGCTTTTTTCTTTGACTCACTTGAAAGCCTTGTTTGGCCTACTTTTAATATGAGTTACATGGTGTTGAAGTATGGAAAAGAAGCCATATTGGTTCATTAGGCTTATTGACTGCTTGCACTAGTACCTAGAGATAGCTCAGTGGATAAGGTGTTGGTTTACCGATCAGCAGATACCCACAAGGTTGTGGGTTCAAACCCCAGTGTTGCCAAAGTTAAATTTTTATTTAGCTTTTTTTATCTAAAAGTTTGTTTACTTTGTTACATAAAACTGTACATCTATTTGATAATTAAAGAGATGTGTTTCAAAGATTGCTTTATCTTTGTCTTGCTTGAAAGACTTGTTTGGCCTACTTTCAATATGAGTTACATAGTGTTGAAGTATGGAAAAGTAGTCATATTGGTTTATTAGGCTTATTAACTGCTTCCACTAGTACCTAGAGATAGCTTAGTGGGTAAGGTGTTGGTTTACTGATCAGCAGGTCCCCACAATGTTGTGGGTCCAAACCCCGTTGTTGCCAAGGTTAATTTTTATTTCTCTTTTTTTATCTAAAAGTTTGTTTACTTTGTTACATAAAACTGTACATCTATTTGATAATTAAAGAGATGTGTTTAAAAGATTGCTTTTTTCATTGTCTTGCTTGAAAGACTTGTTTGGCCTACTTTTAATGAGTTACATGGTGTTGAAGTATGAAAAAGAAGCCATATTAGTTCATTAGGCTTATTGATTGCATGCATTAGTATCTAGAGATAGCTCATTGGGTAAGGTGATGGTTTACCGATCAGCAGGTCCCCACAAGGTTGTAGGTTCAAACCCCAGCGTTGCCAAAGTTAATTTTTTATTTAGCTTTTTTTATTTAATTGTTTGTTTACTTTGTTACATAAAACTGTACATCTATTTGATAATTAAAGAGATGTGTTTAAAAGATTGCTTTTTTTTCTTTGTCTTGCTTGAAAGACTTGTTTGGCCTACTTTTAATGAGTTACATCGTGTTGAAGTATGGAAAAGAAGCCATATTGGTTTATTAGGCTTATTGACTGCTTGCATTAGTACCTAGATATAGCTCAGTGGGTAAGGTGTTAGTTTACCGATCAGCAGGTCCCCACAAGGTTGTGGGTTCAAACCCCAGTGTCGCCAAAGTTAATTTTTTATATAGCTTTTTTTATCTAATAGTTTGTTTACTTTGTTACATAAAACTGTAAATCTATTTGATAATTAACGAGATGTGTTTAAAAGATTGCTTTTTTTTCTTTGTCTTGCTTGAAAGACTTGTTTGGCCTACTTTTAATGAGTTACATCGTGTTGAAGTATTAAAAAGAAGCCATATTGGTTCATTAGGCTTATTGACTGCTTGCATTAGTACCTAGATATAGCTCAGTGGGTAAGGTGTTAGTTTACCGATCAGCAGGTCCCCACAAGGTTGTGGGTTCAAACCCCAGTGTCGCCAAAGTTAATTTTTTATATAGCTTTTTTTATCTAATAGTTTGTTTACTTTGTTACATAAAACTGTAAATCTATTTGATAATTAACGAGATGTGTTTAAAAGATTGCTTTTTTTTCTTTGTCTTGCTTGAAAGACTTGTTTGGCCTACTTTTAATGAGTTACATCGTGTTGAAGTATTAAAAAGAAGCCATATTGGTTCATTAGGCTTATTGACTGCTTGCATTATTACCTAGTGATAGCTCAGTGGGTAAGGTGTTGGTTTACCGATCAGCAGGACTCCACAACGTTGTGGGTTCAAGCAAAGGTAAAGTTTTTATTTCGCTTTTTTAATCAAATAGATTTTTTTACATTGTTACATTAAACTGGACATCTATTTGATAAATAAAAAGATGTGTTTAAAAGATTGCTTTTCTTTCTTTGTCTTGCTTGAAAGACTTGTTTGGCCTACTTTTAATGAGTTACATCGTGTTGAAGTATGGAAAAAAAGCCATATTGGTTCATTAGGCTCATTGACTGCTTGCACTAGTACCTAGAGATAGCTCAGTGGGTAAGGTGTTGGTTTACTGATCAGCAGGTCCCCACAACGTTGTTGGTTCAATCCCCGGTGTTGCCAAAGTAAATTTTTTATTTAGCTTTTTTATCTAAAAGTTTGTTTACTTTGTTACATAAAACTGTAAATCTATTTGATAATTAACGAGATGTGTTTAAAAGATTGCTTTTTTTTCTTTGTCTTGCTTGAAAGACTTGTTTGGCCTACTTTTAATGAGTTACATCGTGTTGAAGTATTAAAAAGAAGCCATATTGGTTCATTAGGCTTATTGACTGCTTGCATTATTACCTAGTGATAGCTCAGTGGGTAAGGTGTTGGTTTACCGATCAGCAGGTCCCCACAAGGTTGTGGGTTCAAACCCCAGTGTCGCCAAAGTTATTTTTTATTTAGCTTTTTGTATCTAATAGTTTGTTTACTTTGTTACATAAAACTATAAATCTATTTGATAATTAAATAGATGTGTTTAAAAGATTGCTTTTTTCTTTGTCTTGCTTGAAAGACTTGTTTGGCCTTCTTTTAATATGAGTTACATGGTGTTGAAGTATGGAAAAGAAGCCATATTGGTTCATAAGGCTTATTGACTGCTTGCACTAGTACTTAGAGATAGCTTAGGGGGTAAGGTGTTGGTTTACCGATCAGCAGGACTCCACAACGTTGTGGGTTCAAGCAAAGGTAAAGTTTTTATTTCGCTTTTTTAATCAAATAGATTTTTTTACATTGTTACATTAAACTGGACATCTATTTGATAAATAAAAAGATGTGTTTAAAAGATTGCTTTTCTTTCTTTGTCTTGCTTGAAAGACTTGTTTGGCCTACTTTTAATGAGTTACATCGTGTTGAAGTATGGAAAAAAAGCCATATTGGTTCATTAGGCTCATTGACTGCTTGCACTAGTACCTAGAGATAGCTCAGTGGGTAAGGTGTTGGTTTACTGATCAGCAGGTCCCCACAACGTTGTTGGTTCAATCCCCGGTGTTGCCAAAGTAAATTTTTTATTTAGCTTTTTTATCTAAAAGTTTGTTTACTTTGTTACATAAAACTGTAAATCTATTTGATAATTAAAGAGATGTGTTTAAAAGATTTTTTTTTTCTTTAAATTGCTTGAAAGACTTCTTTGGCCTACTTTTAATTAGTTACATGGTGTTGAAGTATGGAAAATAAGCCATATTGGTTCATTAGGCTTATTGACTGCTTGCACTATTACCTAGAGATAGCTCAGTGGGTAAGGTGTTGGTTTACCGATCAGCAGGTCCCCACAAGGGTGTAGTTTCAAACCCCAGTGTTGCCAAAGTTAATTTTTTATTTAGCTTTTTTGATCTAATAGTTTGTTTACTTTGTTACATAAAACTGGACATCAATTTGATAAATAAAAAGATGTGTTTAAAAGATTGCTTTTTTCTTTGACTCGCTTGAAAGACTTGTTTGGCCTACTTTTAATATGAGTTACATGGTGTTGAAGTATGGAAAATAAGCCATATTGGTTCATTAGGCTTATTGACTGCTTGCACTAGTACCTAGAGATAGCTCAGTGGGTAATGTGTTGGTTTACCGATCAGCAGGTCCCCACAAGGTTGTGGGTTCAAACCCCAGTGTCGCCAAAGTTAATTTTTTATTTAGCTTTTTTTATCTAATAGTTTGTTTACTTTGTTACATAAAACTGTACATCTATTTGATAATTAAAGAGATGTGTTTAAAAGATTGCTTTTTTTCTTTGTCTTGCTTGAAAGACTTGTTGGCCTACTTTTAATGAGTTACATGGTGTTGAAGTATGGAAAAGAAGCCATATTGGTTCATTAGGCTTATTGACTGCTTGTACTAGTACCTAGAGATAGCTCAGTGGGTAAGGTGTTGGTTTACTGATCAGCAGGTCCC
Organism: Silurus aristotelis; assembly: GCF_946808225.1. Taxonomy (NCBI): domain Eukaryota; kingdom Metazoa; phylum Chordata; class Actinopteri; order Siluriformes; family Siluridae; genus Silurus; species Silurus aristotelis. The sequence goes on along the minus strand of NC_139575.1, from coordinate 17,835,867 downwards.
CACAAGGTTGTAGGTTCAAACCCTTTTGTCGCCAAGTTTAATTTTTATTTCGTTTTTTTTATCAAAAAGTTTGTTTACTTTGTTACATAAAACTATAAATCTATTTGATAATTAAATAGATGTGTTTAAAAGATTGCTTTTTTCTTTGTCTTGCTTGAAAGACTTGTTTGGCCTTCTTTTAATATGAGTTACATGGTGTTGAAGTATGGAAAAGAAGCCATATTGGTTCATAAGGCTTATTGACTGCTTGCACTAGTGCTTAGAGATAGCTTAGGGGGTAAGGTGTTGGTTTACCGATCAGCAGGACTCCACAACATTGTGGGTTCAAGCAAAGGTAAAGTTTTTATTTCGCTTTTTTAATCAAATAGTTTTTTTTACATTGTTACATAAAACTGGACATCTATTTGATAAATAAAAAGATGTGTTTAAAAGATTGCTTTTCTTTCTTTGTCTTGCTTGAAGGACTCGTTTGGCCTACTTTTAATGAGTTACATGGTGTTGAAGTATGGAAAAAAAGCCATATTGGTTCATTAGGCTCATTGACTGCTTGCACTAGTACCTAGAGATAGCTCAGTGGGTAAGGTGTTGGTTTACTGATCAGCAGGTCCCCACAATGTTGTTGGTTCAAACCCTGGTGTTGCCAAAGTTAATTTTTTATTGAGCTTTTTTATCTAAAAGTTTGTTTACTTTGTTACATAAAACTGTAAATCTATTTGATAATTAAAGAGATGTGTTTAAAAGATTATTTTTTTCTTTAAATCGCTTGAAAGACTTGTTTGGCCTACTTTTAATTAGGTACATGGTGTTGAAGTATGGAAAATAAGCCATATTGGTTCATTAGGCTTATTGACTGCTTGCACTAGTACCTAGAGATAGCTCAGTGGGTAAGGTGTTGGTTTACCGATCAGCAGGTCCCCACAAGGTTGTAGGTTCAAACCCCAGCGTTGCCAAAGTTAATTTTTTATTTAGCTTTTTTTATTTAATAGTTTGTTTACTTTGTTACATAAAACTGTACATCTATTTGATAATTAAAGAGATGTGTTTAAAAGATTGCTTTTTTTTCTTTGTCTTGCTTGAAAGACTTGTTTGGCCTACTTTTAATGAGTTACATCGTGTTGAAGTATGGAAAAGAAGCCATATTGGTTTATTAGGCTTATTGACTGCTTACATTAGTACCTAGAGATAGCTCAGTGGGTAAGGTGTTGGTTTACCGATCAGCAGGTCCCCACAAGGTTGTGGGTTTAAACCCCAGTGTCGCCAAAGTTAATTTTTTATTTAGCTTTTTTTATCTAATAGTTTGTTTACTTTGTTACATAAAACTATAAATCTATTTGATAATTAAATTGATGTGTTTAAACGATTGCTTTTTTCTTTGTCTTGCTTGAAAGACTTGTTTGGCCTTCTTTTAATATGAGTTACATGGTGTTGAAGTATGGAAAAGAAGCCATATTGGTTCATAAGGCTTATTGACTGCTTGCACTAGTACTTAGAGATAGCTTAGGGGGTAAGGTGTTGGTTTACCGATCAGCAGGACTCCACAACGTTGTGGGTTCAAGCCAAGGTAAAGTTTTTATTTCGCTATTTTACTCAAATAGATTTTTTTACATTGTTATATTAAACTGGACATCTATTTGATAAATAAAAAGATGTGTTTAAAAGATTGCTTTTTTCTTTGACTCGCTTGAAAGCCTTGTTTGGCCTACTTTTAATATGAGTTACATGGTGTTGAAGTATGGAAAAGAAGCCATATTGGTTCATTAGGCTTATTGACTGCTTGCACTAGTACCTAGAGATAGCTCAGTGGATAAGATGTTGGTTTACCGATCAGCAGGTACCCACAAGGTTGTGGGTTCAAACCCCAGTGTTGCCAAAGTTAAATTTTTATTTAGCTTTTTTTATCTAAAAGTTTGTTTACTTTGTTACATAAAACTGTACATCTATTTGATAATTAAAGAGATGTGTTTCAAAGATTGCTTTATCTTTGTCTTGCTTGAAAGACTTGTTTGGCCTACTTTCAATATGAGTTACATAGTGTTGAAGTATGGAAAAGTAGTCATATTGGTTTATTAGGCTTATTAACTGCTTCCACTAGTACCTAGAGATAGCTCAGTGGGTAAGGTGTTGGTTTACTGATCAGCAGGTCCCCACAAGGTTGTGGGTTCAAACCCCAGTGTCGCCAAGGTTAATTTTTATTTCTCTTTTTTTATCTAAAAGTTTGTTTACTTTGTTACATAAAACTGTACATCTATTTGATAATTAAAGAGATGTGTTTAAAAGATTGCTTTTTTTTCTTTGTCTTGCTTGAAAGACTTGTTTGGCCTACTTTTAATGTTTCATGGTGTTAAAGTATGGAAAAGAATCCATATTGGTTCATAAGGCTTATTGACTGCTTGCACTAGTACTTAGAGATAGCTTAGTGGGTAAGGTGTTGGTTTACCGATCAGAAGGACTCCACAACTTTGTGGGTTCAAACCCCGGTTTTGTCAAGGTAAAGTTTATATTTAGCTTTTTAATCAAATAGTTTTTTTACATTGTTACATAAACTGGACATCTATTTGATTAATGAAGAGATGTGTTTAAAAGATTGCTTTTTTCTTTGACTCGCTTGAAAGACTTGTTTGGCATACTTTCAATATGAGTTACATGGTGTTGAAGTATGGAAAAAAAGCCATATTGGTTCATTAGGCTCATTGACTGCTTGCACTAGTACCTGGAGATAGCTCAGGGGGTAAGGTGATGGTTTACTGATCAGCAGGTCTCCACAAGGTTGTGGGTTCAAGCCAAGGTAAAGTTTTTATTTCGCTTTTTTAATCAAATAGTTTTTTTTACATTGTTACATAAAACTGGACATCTATTTGATAAATAAAAAGATGTGTTTAAAAGATTGCTTTTCTTTCTTTGTCTTGCTTGAAAGACTTTTTTGGCATACTTTTAATGAGTTACATGGTGTTGAAGTATGGAAAAAAAGCCATATTGGTTCATTTGGCTCATTGACTGCGTGCACTAGTACCTGGAGATAGCTCAGGGGGTAAGGTGATGGTTTACTGATCAGCAGGTCTCCACAAGGTTGTGGGTTCAAACCCCAGTGTTGCCAAAGTTAATTTTTTATTTAGCTTTTTTATCTAATAGTTTGTTTACTTTGTTACATAAAACTGTACATCTATTTGATAATTAAAGAGATGTGTTTAAAAGATTGCTTTTTTTTCTTTGTCTTGCTTGAAAAACTTGTTTGGCCTACTTTTAATGTTTCATGGTGTTGAAGTATGGAAAAAAAGCCATATTGGTTCATTAGGCTTATTGACTGCTTGCACTAGTACCTAGAGATAGCTTAGTGGGTAAGGTGTTGGTTTACCGATTAGTAGGTCCCCACATTGTTGTGGGTTCAAACCCCGTTGTTGCCAAGTTTAATTTTTATTTCGCTTTTTTTATCTAATAGTTTGTTTACTTTGTTACATAAAACTGTACATCTATTTGATAATTAAAGAGATGTGTTTCAAAGATTGCTTTTTTCTTTGTCTTACTTGAAAGACTTGTTTGGCCTACTTTTAATATGAGTTAGATGGTGTTAAAGTATGGAAAAGAAGCCATATTGGTTCATAAGGCTTATTGACTGCTTGCACTAGTACTTAGAGATAGCTTAGTGGGTAAGGTGTTGGTTTACGGATCAGCAGGACTCCACATCTTTGTGGGTTCAAACCCCGGTGTTGCCAAGGTAAAGTTTATATTTAGCTTTTTTAATCAAATAGTTTTTTAACATTGTTACATAAAACTTGACATCTATTTGATAATTAAAGAGATGTGTTTAAAAGATTTTTTTTTCTTTGTCTTGCTTGAAAGACTTTTTTGGACTACTTTTAATATGAGTTACATGGTGTTGAAGTATGGAAAAGAAGCCATATTGATTCATTAGGCTTATTGACTGCTTGCACTAGTACCTAGAGATAGCTCAGTGGGTAAGGTGTTGTTTTACCGATCAGCAGGACTCCCCAACATTGTGGGTTCAAACCCCGATGACGCCAAGGTAAAGTTTTTTTTTCGCTTTTTTAATCAAATAGTTTTTTTACATTGTTACATAAAACTGGACATCTATTTGATAATTTAAGAGATGTGTTTTAAAGATAGCTTTTTTCTTTGACTCGCTTGAAAGACTTGTTTGGCCTTCTTTTAATTTGAGTTACATGGTGTTGAAGTATGGAAAAGAAGCCATATTGGTTCATTAGGCTTATTGACTGTTTGCACTAGAACTTAGAGATTGCTCAGTGGGTTAGGTGTTGGTTTACCGATCAGCAGGTCCCCACAAGATTGTGGGTTCAAACCCCGGTGTTGCCAAGGTTAATTTTTATATCCCTTTTTTTAATCTAAAAGTTTGTTTACTTTGTTACATAAAACTGTACATCTATTTGATAATTAAAGAGATGTGTTTAAAAGATTGCTTTTTTCTTTGTCTTGCTTGAAAGACTTGTTTGGCCCACTTTTAATGAGTTACATGGTGTTGAAGTATGGAAAAGAAGCCATATTTGTTCATTAGGCTTATTGACTGCATGTACTGTTAGCTTCAGATAGCTCAGTGAGTAAGGTGTTGGTATACCTAACAACAGGTCCCCACAAGGTTGTGGGTTCGAGCCCTATTGTCGCCAAAGTTAATTTTTTATTTTGTTTATTTTATCTAATAGTTTGTTTACTTTGTTACATAAAACTGTACATCTATTCGATAATTAAAGAGATGTGTTTAAAAGATTGCTTTTTTCTTTGTCTTGTCTTTTTTCTTTGTCTTGTAAAGTTTTTATTTCGCTTTTTTAATCAAATAGTTTGTTTACATGGTTGCATAAAACTGTACATCTATTTGATAATTAAAGAGATGTGTTTAAAAGATTTTTATTTTTTTTTTGTCTTGCTTGAAAGACTTGTTTGGCCTACTTTTAATATGAGTTACATGGTGTTGAAGTATGGAAAAGAAGCCATATTGGTTCATAAGGCTTATTGACTGCTTGCACTAGTACCTAGAGATAGCTCAGTGGGTAAGGTGTTGGTTTACCGATTAGCAGGTCCCACATTGTTGTGGGTTCAAACGCCGGTGTTGCCAAGTTAATTTTTATTTCGCTTTTTTTTATCTAAAAGTTTTTTTTACATTGTTACATAAAACTGGACATCTATTTGATAAATAAAAAGATGTGTTTAAAAGATTGCTTTTCTTTCTTTGTCTTGCTTGAAGGACTTGTTTGGCCTACTTTTAATGAGTTACATGGTGTTGAAGTATGGAAAAAAAGCCATATTGGTTCATTAGGCTCATTGACTGCTTGCACTAGTACCTAGAGATAGCTCAGTGGGTAATGTGTTGGTTTACTGATCAGCAGGTCCCCACAATGTTGTTGGTTCAAACCCTGGTGTTTCCAAAGTTAATTTTTTATTTAGCTTTTTTATCTAAAAGTTTGTTTACTTTGTTACATAAAACTGTAAATCTATTTGATAATTAAAGAGATGTGTTTAAAAGATTATTTTTTTCTTTAAATCGCTTGAAAGACTTGTTTGGCCTACTTTTAATTAGTTACATGGTGTTTAAGTATGGAAAATAAGCCATATTGGTTCATTAGGCTTATTGACTGCTTGCACTAGTACCTAGAGATAGCTCAGTGGGTAAGGTGTTGGTTTACCGATCAGCAGGTCCCCACAAGGTTGTGGGTTCAAACCCCAGCGTTGCCAAAGTAAATTTTTTATTTAGCTTTTTTATCTAAAAGTTTGTTTACTTTGTTACATAAAACTGTACATCTATTTGATAATTAAAGAGATGTGTTTCAAAGATTGCTTTATCTTTGTCTTGCTTGAAAGACTTGTTTGGCCTACTTTCAATATGAGTTACATAGTGTTGAAGTATGGAAAAAAAGCCATATTGGTTCATTAGGCTCATTGACTGCTTGCACTAGTACCTAGAGATAGCTCAGTGGGTAAGGTGTTGGTTTACTGATCAGCAGGTCCCCACAACGTTGTTGGTTCAAACCCCGGTGTTGCCAAAGTAAATTTTTATTTAGCTTTTTTATCTAAAAGTTTGTTTACTTTGTTACATAAAACTGTAAATCTATTTGATAATTAAAGAGATGTGTTTAAAAGATTTTTTTTTTCTTTAAATTGCTTGAAAGACTTCTTTGGCCTACTTTTAATTAGTTACATGGTGTTGAAGTATGGAAAATAAGCCATATTGGTTCATTAGGCTTATTGACTGCTTGCACTATTACCTAGAGATAGCTCAGTGGGTAAGGTGTTGGTTTACCGATCAGCAGGTCCCCACAAGGTTGTAGGTTCAAACCCCAGTGTTGCCAAAGTTAATTTTTTATTTAGCTTTTTTGATCTAATAGTTTGTTTACTTTGTTACATAAAACTGGACATCAATTTGATAAATAAAAAGATGTGTTTAAAAGATTGCTTTTTTCTTTGACTCGCTTGAAAGACTTGTTTGGCCTACTTTTAATATGAGTTACATGGTGTTGAAGTATGGAAAATAAGCCATATTGGTTCATTAGGCTTATTGACTGCTTGCACTAGTACCTAGAGATAGCTCAGTGGGTAATGTGTTGGTTTACCGATCAGCAGGTCCCCACAAGGTTGTGGGTTCAAACCCCAGTGTCGCCAAAGTTAATTTTTTATTTAGCTTTTTTTATCTAATAGTTTGTTTACTTTTTTACATAAAACTGTACATCTATTTGATAATTAAAGAGATGTGTTTAAAAGATTGCTTTTTTTCTTTGTCTTGCTTGAAAGACTTGTTGGCCTACTTTTAATGAGTTACATGGTGTTGAAGTATGGAAAAGAAGCCATATTGGTTCATTAGGCTTATTGACTGCTTGCACTAGTACCTAGAGATAGCTCAGTGGATAAGATGTTGGTTTACCGATCAGCAGGTACCCACAAGGTTGTGGGTTCAAACCCCAGTGTCGCCAAAGTAAAATTTTTATTTAGCTTTTTTTATCTAAAAGTTTGTTTACTTTGTTACATAAAACTGTACATCTATTTGATAATTAAAGAGATGTGTTTCAAAGATTGCTTTATCTTTGTCTTGCTTGAAAGACTTGTTTGGCCTACTTTCAATATGAGTTACATAGTGTTGAAGTATGGAAAAGTAGTCATATTGGTTTATTAGGCTTATTAACTGCTTCCACTAGTACCTAGAGATAGCTCATTGGGTAAGGTGTTGGTTTACTGATCAGCAGGTCCCCACAATGTTGTGGGTCCAAACCCCGTTGTTGCCAAGGTTAATTTTTATTTCTCTTTTTTTATATAAAAGTTTGTTTACTTTGTTACATAAAACTGTACATCTATTTGATAATTAAAGAGATGTGTTTAAAAGATTGCTTTTTTTTCTTTGTCTTGCTTGAAAGACTTGTTTGGCCTACTTTTAATGAGTTACATCGTGTTGAAGTATGGAAAAGAAGCCATATTGGTTTATTAGGCTTATTGACTGCTTGCATTAGTACCTAGAGATAGCTCAGTGGGTAAGGTGTTGGTTTACCGATCAGCAGGTCCCCACAAGGTTGTGGGTTCAAACCCCAGTGTCGCCAAAGTAAAATTTTTATTTAGCTTTTTTTATCTAATAGTTTGTTTACTTTGTTACATAAAACTGTACATCTATTTGATAATTAAAGAGATGTGTTTAAAAGATTGCTTTTTTTTCTTTGTCTTGCTTGAAAGACTTGTTTGGCCTACTTTTAATGTTTCATGGTGTTAAAGTATGGAAAAGAAGCCATATTGGTTCATAAGGCTTATTGACTGCTTACACTAGTACTTAGAGATAGCTTAGTGGGTAAGGTGTTGGTTTACCGATCAGAAGGACTCCACAACTTTGTGGGTTCAAACCCCGGTTTTGTCAAGGTAAAGTTTATATTTAGCTTTTTAATCAAATAGTTTTTTTACATTGTTACATAAAACTGGACATCTATTTGATTAATGAAGAGATGTGTTTAAAAGATTGCTTTTTTCTTTGACTCGCTTGAAAGACTTGTTTGGCATACTTTCAATATGAGTTACATGGTGTTGAAGTATGGAAAAAAAGCCATATTGGTTCATTAGGCTCATTGACTGCTTGCACTAGTACCTGGAGATAGCTCAGGGGGTAAGGTGATGGTTTACTGATCAGCAGGTCTCCACAAGGTTGTGGGTTCAAGCCAAGGTAAAGTTTTTATTTCGCTTTTTTAATCAAATAGTTTTTTTTACATTGTTACATAAAACTGGACATCTATTTGATAAATAAAAAGATGTGTTTAAAAGATTGCTTTTCTTTCTTTGTCTTGCTTGAAAGACTTTTTTGGCATACTTTTAATGAGTTACATGGTGTTGAAGTATGGAAAAAAAGCCATATTGGTTCATTTGGCTCATTGACTGCGTGCACTAGTACCTGGAGATAGCTCAGGGGGTAAGGTGATGGTTTACTGATCAGCAGGTCTCCACAAGGTTGTGGGTTCAAACCCCAGTGTTGCCAAAGTTAATTTTTTATTTAGCTTTTTTATCTAATAGTTTGTTTACTTTGTTACATAAAACTGTACATCTATTTGATAATTAAAGAGATGTGTTTAAAAGATTGCTTTTTTTTCTTTGTCTTGCTTGAAAGACTTGTTTGGCCTACTTTTAATGTTTCATGGTGTTGAAGTATGGAAAAAAAGCCATATTGGTTCATTAGGCTTATTGACTGCTTGCACTAGTACCTAGAGATAGCTTAGTGGTTAAGGTGTTGGTTTACCGATTAGTAGGTCCCCACATTGTTGTGGGTTCAAACCCCGTTGTTGCCAAGGTTAATTTTTATTTCGCTTTTTTTAATCTAATAGTTTGTTTACTTTGTTACATAAAACTGTACATCTATTTGATAATTAAAGAGATGTGTTTCAAAGATTGCTTTATCTTTGTCTTGCTTGAAAGACTTGTTTGGCCTACTTTCAATATGAGTTACATAGTGTTGAAGTATGGAAAAGTAGTCATATTGGTTCATTAGGCTTATTAACTGCTTCCACTAGTACCCAGAGATAGCTCAGTGGGTAAGGTGTTGGTTTACTGATCAGCAGGTCCCCACAATGTTGTGGGTCCAAACCCCGTTGTTGCCAAGGTTAATTTTTATTTCTCTTTTTTTATCTAATAGTTTGTTTACTTTGTTACATAAAACTGTACATCTATTTGATAATTAAAGAGATGTGTTTAAAAGATTGCTTTTTTTTCTTTGTCTTGCTTGAAAGACTTGTTTGGCCTACTTTTAATGTTTCATGGTGTTGAAGTATGGAAAAAAAGCCATATTGGTTCATTAGGCTTATTGACTGCTTGCACTAGTACCTAGAGATAGCTTAGTGGTTAAGGTGTTGGTTTACCGATTAGTAGGTCCCCACATTGTTGTGGGTTCAAACCCCGTTGTTGCCAAGGTTAATTTTTATTTCGCTTTTTTTATCTAATAGTTTGTTTACTTTGTTACATAAAACTGTACATCTATTTGATAATTAAAGAGATGTGTTTCAAAGATTGCTTTATCTTTGTCTTGCTTGAAAGACTTGTTTGGCCTACTTTCAATATGAGTTACATAGTGTTGAAGTATGGAAAAGTAGTCATATTGGTTCATTAGGCTTATTAACTGCTTCCACTAGTACCCAGAGATAGCTCAGTGGGTAAGGTGTTGGTTTACTGATCAGCAGGTCCCCACAATGTTGTGGGTCCAAACCCCGTTGTTGCCAAGGTTAATTTTTATTTCTCTTTTTTTATCTAAAAGTTTGTTTACTTTGTTACATAAAACTGTACATCTATTTGATAATTAAAGAGATGTGTTTAAAAGATTGCTTTTTTCATTGTCTTGCTTGAAAGACTTGTTTGGCCTACTTTTAATGAGTTACATGGTGTTGAAGTATGAAAAAGAAGCCATATTAGTTCATTAGGCTTATTGATTGCATGCATTAGTATCTAGAGATAGCTCAGTGGGTAAGGTGATGGTTTACCGATCAGCAGGTCCCCACAAGGTTGTAGGTTCAAACCCCAGCGTTGCCAAAGTTAATTTTTTATTTAGCTTTTTTTATTTAATAGTTTGTTTACTTTGTTACATAAAACTGTAAATCTATTTGATAATTAAAGAGATGTGTTTAAAAGATTGCTTTTTTTTCTTTGTCTTGCTTGAAAGACTTGTTTGGCCTACTTTTAATGGGTTACATCGTGTTGAAGTATGGAAAAGAAGCCATATTGGTTTATTAGGCTTATTGACTGCTTGCATTAGTACCTAGAGATAGCTCAGTGGGTAAGGTGTTGGTTTACCGATCAGCAGGTCCCCACAAGGTTGTGGGTTCAAACCCCAGTGTCGCCAAAGTTAATTATTTATTTAGCTTTTTTTATCTAATAGTTTGTTTACTTTGTTACATAAAACTATAAATCTATTTGATAATTAAATAGATGTGTTTAAAAGATTGCTTTTTTCTTTGTCTTGCTTGAAAGACTTGTTTGGCCTTCTTTTAATATGAGTTACATGGTGTTGAAGTATGGAAAAGAAGCCATATTGGTTCATAAGGCTTATTGACTGCTTGCACTAGTACTTAGAGATAGCTTAGGGGGTAAGGTGTTGGTTTACCGATCAGCAGGACTCTACAACGTTGTGGGTTCAAGCCAAGGTAAAGTTTTTATTTCGCTTTTTTAATCAAATAGATTTTTTTACATTGTTACATTAAACTGGACATCTATTTGATAAATAAAAAGATGTGTTTAAAAGATTGCTTTTCTTTCTTTGTCTTGCTTGAAAGACTTGTTTGGCCTACTTTTAATGAGTTACATCGTGTTGAAGTATGGAAAAAAAGCCATATTGGTTCATTAGGCTCATTGACTGCTTGCCCTAGTACCTAGAGATAGCTCAGTGGGTAAGGTGTTGGTTTACTGATCAGCAGGTCCCCAAAACGTTGTTGGTTCAAACCCCGGTGTTGCCAAAGTAAATTTTTTATTTAGCTTTTTTATCTAAAAGTTTGTTTACTTTGTTACATAAAACTGTAAATCTATTTGATAATTAAAGAGATGTGTTTAAAAGATTTTTTTTTCTTTAAATTGCTTGAAAGACTTGTTTGCCCTACTTTTAATTAGTTACATTGTGTTGAAGTATGGAAAATAAGCCATATTGGTTCATTAGGCTTATTGACTGCTTGCACTAGTACCTAGAGATAGCTCAGTGGGTAAAGTGTTGGTTTACCGATCAGCAGGTCCCCACAAGGTTGTAGGTTCAAACCCCAGTGTTGCCAAAGTTAATTTTTTATTTAGCTTTTTTTATCTAATAGTTTGTTTACTTTGTTACATAAAACTGTACATCAATTTGATAAATAAAAAGATGTGTTTAAAAGATTGCTTTTTTCTTTGACTCGCTTGAAAGACTTGTTTGGCCTACTTTTAATATGAGTTACATGGTGTTGAAGTATGGAAAATAAGCCATATTGGTTCATTAGGCTCATTGACTGCTTGCACTAGTACCTAGAGATAGCTCAGTGGGTAAGGTGTTGGTTTACTGATCAGCAGGTCCCCACAACGTTGTTGGTTCAAACCCCGGTGTTGCCAAAGTTGATATTTTATTTAGCTTTTTTATCTAAAAGTTTGTTTACTTTGTTACATAAAACTGTAAATCTATTTGATAATTAAAGAGATGTGTTTAAAAGATAATTTTTTTCTTTAAATTGCTTGAAAGACTTGTTTGGCCTACTTTTAATGAGTTACATCGTGTTGAAGTATGGAAAGGAAGCCATATTGGTTCATTAGGCTTATTGACTGCTTGCACTAGTACCTAGAGATAGCTCAGTGGGTAAGGTTTTGGGTTACCGATTAGCAGGTCCCCACATTGTTGTGGGTTCAAGCCCGTTGTTGCCAAGGTTAAATTTTATTTAGCTTTTTTTTATCTAAAAGTTTTTTTTACATTGTTACATAAAACTGGACATCAATTTGATAAATAAAAAGATGTGTTTAAACGATTGCTTTTTTCTTTGACTCGCTTGAAAGACTTGTTTGGCCTACTTTTAATGAGTTACATCGTGTTGAAGTATTAAAAAGAAGCCATATTGGTTCATTAGGCTTATTGACTGCTTGCATTAGTACCTAGAGATAGCTCAGTGGGTAAGGTGTTGGGTTACCGATTAGCAGGTCCCCACATTGTTGTGGGTTCAAACCCCGGTGTTGCCAATGTTAATTTTTATTTCGCTTTTTTTAATCTAAAAGTTTTTTTTACATTGTTACATAAAACTGGACATCAATTTGAAAAATAAAAAGATGTGTTTAAAAGATTGCTTTTTTCTTTGACTCACTTGAAAGCCTTGTTTGGCCTACTTTTAATATGAGTTACATGGTGTTGAAGTATGGAAAAGAAGCCATATTGGTTCATTAGGCTTATTGACTGCTGCCCCTAGTACCTAGAGATAGCTCAGTGGATAAGGTGTTGGTTTACCGATCAGCAGGTACCCACAAGGTTGTGGGTTCAAACCCCAGTGTCGCCAAAGTTAAATTTTTATTTAGCTTTTTTTATCTAAAAGTTTGTTTACTTTGTTACATAAAACTGTACATCTATTTGATAATTAAAGAGATGTGTTTCAAAGATTGCTTTATCTTTGTCTTGCTTGAAAGACTTGTTTGGCCTACTTTCAATATGAGTTACATAGTGTTGAAGTATGGAAAAGTAGTCATATTGGTTTATTAGGCTTATTAACTGCTTCCACTAGTACCTAGAGATAGCTCAGTGGGTAAGGTGTTGGTTTACTGATCAGCAGGTCCCCACAATGTTGTGGGTCCAAACCCCGTTGTTGCCAAGGTTAATTTTTATTTCTCTTTTTTTATCTAAAAGTTTGTTTACTTTGTTACATAAAACTGTACATCTATTTGATAATTAAAGAGATGTGTTTAAAAGATTGCTTTTTTCATTGTCTTGCTTGAAAGACTTGTTTGACCTACTTTTAATGAGTTACATGGTGTTGAAGTATGAAAAAGAAGCCATATTAGTTCATTAGGCTTATTGATTGCGTGCATTCGTATCTAGAGATAGCTCAGTGGGTAAGGTGATGGTTTACCGATCAGCAGGTCCCCACAAGGTTGTAGGTTCAAACCCCAGCGTTGCCAAAGTTAATTTTTTATTTAGCTTTTTTTATTTAATTGTTTGTTTACTTTGTTACATAAAACTGTACATCTATTTGATAATTAAAGAGATGTGTTTAAAAGATTGCTTTTTTTTCTTTGTCTTGCTTGAAAGACTTGTTTGGCCTACTTTTAATGAGTTACATCGTGTTGAAGTATGGAAAAGAAGCCATATTGGTTTATTAGGCTTATTGACTGCTTGCATTAGTACCTAGAGATAGCTCAGTGGGTAAGGTGTTAGTTTACCGATCAGCAGGTCCCCACAAGGTTGTGGGTTCAAACCCCAGTGTCGCCAAAGTAAATTTTTTATTTAGCTTTTTTTATCTAATAGTTTGTTTACTTTGTTACATAAAACTGTAAATCTATTTGATAATTAACGAGATGTGTTTAAAAGATTGCGTTTTTTTTCTTTGTCTTGCTTGAAAGACTTGTTTGGCCTACTTTTAATGAGTTACATCGTGTTGAAGTATTAAAAAGAAGCCATATTGGTTCATTAGGCTTATTGACTGCTTGCATTATTACCTGGTGATAGCTCAGTGGGTAAGGTGTTGGTTTACCGATCAGCAGGTCCCCACAAGGTTGTGGGTTCAAACCCCAGTGTCGCCAAAGTAAATTTTTTATTTAGCTTTTTTTATCTAATAGTTTGTTTACTTTGTTACATAAAACTATAAATCTATTTGATAATTAAATAGATGTGTTTAAAAGATTGCTTTTTTCTTTGTCTTGCTTGAAAGACTTGTTTGGCCTTCTTTTAATATGAGTTACATGGTGTTGAAGTATGGAAAAGAAGCCATATTGGTTCATAAGGCTTATTGACTGCTTGCAATAGTACTTAGAGATAGCTTAGGGGGTAAGGTGTTGGTTTACCGATCAGCAGGACTCCACAACGTTGTGGGTTCAAGCAAAGGTAAAGTTTTTATTTCGCTTTTTTAATCAAATAGATTTTTTTACATTGTTACATTAAACTGGACATCTATTTGATAAATAAAAAGATGTGTTTAAAAGATTGCTTTTCTTTCTTTGTCTTGCTTGAAAGACTTGTTTGGCCTACTTTTAATGAGTTACATCGTGTTGAAGTATGAAAAAGAAGCCATATTAGTTCATTAGGCTTATTGATTGCGTGCATTAGTATCTAGAGATAGTTTAGTGGGTAAGGTGATGGTTTACCGATCAGCAGGTCCCCACAAGGTTGTAGGTTCAAACCCCAGCGTTGCCAAAGTTAATTTTTTATTTAGCTTTTTTTATTTAATAGTTTGTTTACTTTGTTACATAAAACTGTACATCTATTTGATAATTAAAGAGATGTGTTTAAAAGATTGCTTTTTTCATTGTCTTGCTTGAAAGACTTGTTTGGCCTACTTTTAATGAGTTACATGGTGTTGAAGTATGAAAAAGAAGCCATATTAGTTCATTAGGCTTATTGATTGCGTGCACTAGTATCTAAAGATAGCTCAGTGGGTAAGGTGATGGTTTACCGATCAGCAGGTCCCCACAAGGTTGTAGGTTCAAACCCCAGCGTTGCCAAAGTTAATTTTTTATTTAGCTTTTTTTATTTAATAGTTTGTTTACTTTGTTACATAAAACTGTACATCTATTTGATAATTAAAGAGATGTGTTTAAAAGATTGCTTTTTTTTCTTTGTCTTGCTTGAAAGACTTGTTTGGCCTACTTTTAACGAGTTACATCGTGTTGAAGTATGGAAAAGAAGCCATATTGGTTTATTAGGCTTATTGACTGCTTGCATTAGTACCTAGAGATAGCTCAGTGGGTAAGGTGTTGGTTTACCGATCAGCAGGTCCCCACAAGGTTGTGGGTTCAAACCCCAGTGTCGCCAAAGTTAATTTTTTATTTAGCTTTTTTTATCTAATAGTTTGTTTACTTTGTTACATAAAACTGTACATCTATTTGATAATTAAAGAGATGTGTTTAAAAGATTGCTTTTTTCATTGTCTTGCTTGAAAGACTTGTTTGGCCTACTTTTAATGAGTTACATGGTGTTGAAGTATGAAAAAGAAGCCATATTGGTTTATTAGGCTTATTGACTGCTTACATTAGTACCTAGAGATAGCTCAGTGGGTAAGGTGTTGGTTTACCGATCAGCAGGTCCCCACAAGGTTGTAGGTTCAAACCCCAGCGTTGCCAAAGTTAATTTTTTATTTAGCTTTTTTTATTTAATTGTTTGTTTACTTTGTTACATAAAACTGTACATCTATTTGATAATTAAAGAGATGTGTTTAAAAGATTGCTTTTTTTTCTTTGTCTTGCTTGAAAGACTTGTTTGGCCTACTTTTAATGAGTTACATCGTGTTGAAGTATTAAAAAGAAGCCATATTGGTTCATTAGGCTTATTGACTGCTTGCATTATTACCTAGTGATAGCTCAGTGGGTAAGGTGTTGGTTTACCGATCAGCAGGTCCCCACAAGGTTGTAGGTTCAAACCCCAGTGTCGCCAAAGTTAATTTTTTATTTAGCTTTTTTTATCTAATAGTTTGTTTACTTTGTTACATAAAACTGTAAATCTATTTGATAATTAACGAGATGTGTTTAAAAGATTGCGTTTTTTTTCTTTGTCTTGCTTGAAAGACTTGTTTGGCCTACTTTTAATGAGTTACATCGTGTTGAAGTATTAAAAAGAAGCCATATTGGTTCATTAGGCTTATTGACTGCTTGCATTATTACCTAGTGATAGCTCAGTGGGTAAGGTGTTGGTTTACCGATCAGCAGGTCCCCACAAGGTTGTGGGTTCAAACCCCAGTGTCGCCAAAGTTAATTTTTTATTTAGCTTTTTTTATCTAATAGTTTGTTTACTTTGTTACATAAAACTATAAATCTATTTGATAATTAAATAGATGTGTTTAAAAGATTGCTTTTTTCTTTGTCTTGCTTGAAAGACTTGTTTGGCCTTCTTTTAATATGAGTTACATGGTGTTGAAGTATGGAAAAGAAGCCATATTGGTTCATAAGGCTTATTGACTGCTTGCAATAGTACTTAGAGATAGCTTAGGGGGTAAGGTGTTGGTTTACCGATCAGCAGGACTCCACAACGTTGTGGGTTCAAGCAAAGGTAAAGTTTTTATTTCGCTTTTTTAATCAAATAGATTTTTTTACATTGTTACATTAAACTGGACATCTATTTGATAAATAAAAAGATGTGTTTAAAAGATTGCTTTTCTTTCTTTGTCTTGCTTGAAAGACTTGTTTGGCCTACTTTTAATGAGTTACATCGTGTTGAAGTATGAAAAAGAAGCCATATTAGTTCATTAGGCTTATTGATTGCGTGCATTAGTATCTAGAGATAGCTCAGTGGGTAAGGTGATGGTTTACCGATCAGCAGGTCCCCACAAGGTTGTAGGTTCAAACCCCAGCGTTGCCAAAGTTAATTTTTTATTTAGCTTTTTTTATTTAATAGTTTGTTTACTTTGTTACATAAAACTGTACATCTATTTGATAATTAAAGAGATGTGTTTAAAAGATTGCTTTTTTCATTGTCTTGTTTGAAAGACTTGTTTGGCCTACTTTTAATGAGTTACATGGTGTTGAAGTATGAAAAAGAAGCCATATTAGTTCATTAGGCTTATTGATTGCGTGCACTAGTATCTAAAGATAGCTCAGTGGGTAAGGTGATGGTTTACTGATCAGCAGGTCCCCACAAGGTTGTAGGTTCAAACCCCAGCGTTGCCAAAGTTAATTTTTTATTTAGCTTTTTTTATTTAATAGTTTGTTTACTTTGTTACATAAAACTGTACATCTATTTGATAATTAAAGAGATGTGTTTAAAAGATTGCTTTTTTTTCTTTGTCTTGCTTGAAAGACTTGTTTGGCCTACTTTTAACGAGTTACATCGTGTTGAAGTATGGAAAAGAAGCCATGTTGGTTTATTAGGCTTATTGACTGCTTGCATTAGTACCTAGAGATAGCTCAGTGGGTAAGGTGTTGGTTTACCGATCAGCAGGTCCCCACAAGGTTGTGGGTTCAAACCCCAGTGTCGCCAAAGTTAATTTTTTATTTAGCTTTTTTTATCTAATAGTTTGTTTACTTTGTTACATAAAACTGTACATCTATTTGATAATTAAAGAGATGTGTTTAAGATTGCTTTTTTTTCTTTGTCTTGCTTGAAAGACTTGTTTGGCCTACTTTAATGAGTTACATCGTGTTGAAGTATTAAAAAGAAGCCATATTGGTTCATTAGGCTTATTGACTGCTTGCATTAGTACCTAGAGATAGCTCAGTGGGTAAGGTGTTGGGTTACCGATTAGCAGGTCCCCACATTGTTGTGGGTTCAAACCCCGGTGTTGCCAATGTTAATTTTTATTTCGCTTTTTTTAATCTAAAAATTTTTTTTTTACATTGTTACTTAAAACTGGACATCAATTTGAAAAATAAAAAGATGTGTTTAAAAGATTGCTTTTTTCTTTGACTCACTTGAAAGCCTTGTTTGGCCTACTTTTAATATGAGTTACATGGTGTTGAAGTATGGAAAAGAAGCCATATTGGTTCATTAGGCTTATTGACTGCTTGCACTAGTACCTAGAGATAGCTCAGTGGATATGGTGTTGGTTTACCGATCAGCAGGTACCCCCAAGGTTGTGGGTTCAAACCCCAGTGTCGCAAAAGTTAAATTTTTATTTAGCTTTTTTTATCTAAAAGTTTGTTTACTTTGTTACATAAAACTGTACATCTATTTGATAATTAAAGAGATGTGTTTCAAAGATTGCTTTATCTTTGTCTTGCTTGAAAGACTTGTTTGGCCTACTTTCAATATGAGTTACATAGTGTAGAAGTATGGAAAAGTAGTCATATTGGTTTATTAGGCTTATTAACTGCTTCAACTAGTACCTAGAGATAGCTCAGTGGGTAAGGTGTTGGTTTTCTGATCAGCAGGTCCCCACAATGTTGTGGGTCAAAACCCCATTGTTGCCAAGGTTAATTTTTATTTCTCTTTTTTTATCTAAAAGTTTGTTTACTTTGTTACATAAAACTGTACATCTATTTGATAATTAAAGAGATGTGTTTAAAAGATTGCTTTTTTCATTGTCTTGCTTGAAAGACTTGTTTGGCCTACTTTTAATGAGTTACATGGTGTTGAAGTATGAAAAAGAAGCCATATTAGTTCATTAGGCTTATTGATTGCGTGCATTAGTATCTAGAGATAGCTCAGTGGGTAAGGTGATGGTTTACCGATCAGCAGGTCCCCACAAGGTTGTAGGTTCAAACCCCAGCGTTGCCAAAGTTAATTTTTTATTTAGCTTTTTTTATTTGATAGTTTGTTTACTTTGTTACATAAAACTGTACATCTATTTGATAATTAAAGAGATGTGTTTAAAAGATTGCTTTTTTCATTGTCTTGTTTGAAAGACTTGTTTGGCCTACTTTTAATGAGTTACATGGTGTTGAAGTATGAAAAAGAAGCCATATTAGTTCATTAGGCTTATTGATTGCGTGCACTAGTATCTAAAGATAGCTCAGTGGGTAAGGTGATGGTTTACTGATCAGCAGGTCCCCACAAGGTTGTAGGTTCAAACCCCAGCGTTGCCAAAGTTAATTTTTTATTTAGCTTTTTTTATTTAATAGTTTGTTTACTTTGTTACATAAAACTGTACATCTATTTGATAATTAAAGAGATGTGTTTAAAAGATTGCTTTTTTTTCTTTGTCTTGCTTGAAAGACTTGTTTGGCCTACTTTTAACGAGTTACATCGTGTTGAAGTATGGAAAAGAAGCCATGTTGGTTTATTAGGCTTATTGACTGCTTGCATTAGTACCTAGAGATAGCTCAGTGGGTAAGGTGTTGGTTTACCGATCAGCAGGTCCCCACAAGGTTGTGGGTTCAAACCCCAGTGTCGCCAAAGTTAATTTTTTATTTAGCTTTTTTTATCTAATAGTTTGTTTACTTTGTTACATAAAACTGTACATCTATTTGATAATTAAAGAGATGTGTTTAAGATTGCTTTTTTTTCTTTGTCTTGCTTGAAAGACTTGTTTGGCCTACTTTAATGAGTTACATCGTGTTGAAGTATTAAAAAGAAGCCATATTGGTTCATTAGGCTTATTGACTGCTTGCATTAGTACCTAGAGATAGCTCAGTGGGTAAGGTGTTGGGTTACCGATTAGCAGGTCCCCACATTGTTGTGGGTTCAAACCCCGGTGTTGCCAATGTTAATTTTTATTTCGCTTTTTTTAATCTAAAAATTTTTTTTTTACATTGTTACTTAAAACTGGACATCAATTTGAAAAATAAAAAGATGTGTTTAAAAGATTGCTTTTTTCTTTGACTCACTTGAAAGCCTTGTTTGGCCTACTTTTAATATGAGTTACATGGTGTTGAAGTATGGAAAAGAAGCCATATTGGTTCATTAGGCTTATTGACTGCTTGCACTAGTACCTAGAGATAGCTCAGTGGATATGGTGTTGGTTTACCGATCAGCAGGTACCCCCAAGGTTGTGGGTTCAAACCCCAGTGTCGCAAAAGTTAAATTTTTATTTAGCTTTTTTTATCTAAAAGTTTGTTTACTTTGTTACATAAAACTGTACATCTATTTGATAATTAAAGAGATGTGTTTCAAAGATTGCTTTATCTTTGTCTTGCTTGAAAGACTTGTTTGGCCTACTTTCAATATGAGTTACATAGTGTAGAAGTATGGAAAAGTAGTCATATTGGTTTATTAGGCTTATTAACTGCTTCAACTAGTACCTAGAGATAGCTCAGTGGGTAAGGTGTTGGTTTTCTGATCAGCAGGTCCCCACAATGTTGTGGGTCAAAACCCCATTGTTGCCAAGGTTAATTTTTATTTCTCTTTTTTTATCTAAAAGTTTGTTTACTTTGTTACATAAAACTGTACATCTATTTGATAATTAAAGAGATGTGTTTAAAAGATTGCTTTTTTCATTGTCTTGCTTGAAAGACTTGTTTGGCCTACTTTTAATGAGTTACATGGTGTTGAAGTATGAAAAAGAAGCCATATTAGTTCATTAGGCTTATTGATTGCGTGCATTAGTATCTAGAGATAGCTCAGTGGGTAAGGTGATGGTTTACCGATCAGCAGGTCCCCACAAGGTTGTAGGTTCAAACCCCAGCGTTGCCAAAGTTAATTTTTTATTTAGCTTTTTTTATTTGATAGTTTGTTTACTTTGTTACATAAAACTGTACATCTATTTGATAATTAAAGAGATGTGTTTAAAAGATTGCTTTTTTCATTGTCTTGCTTGAAAGACTTGTTTGGCCTACTTTTAATGAGTTACATGGTGTTGAAGTATGAAAAAGAAGCCATATTAGTTCATTAGGCTTATTGATTGCGTACATTAGTATCTAGAGATAGCTCAGTGGGTAAGGTGATGGTTTACCGATCAGCAGGTCCCCACAAGGTTGTAGGTTCAAACCCCAGCGTTGCCAAAGTTAATTTTTTATTTAGCTTTTTTTATTTAATAGTTTGTTTACTTTGTTACATAAAACTGTAAATCTATTTGATAATTAAAGAGATGTGTTTAAAAGATTTTTTTTTTCTTTAAATTGCTTGAAAGACTTCTTTGGCCTACTTTTAATTAGTTACATGGTGTTGAAGTATGGAAAATAAGCCATATTGGTTCATTAGGCTTATTGACTGCTTGCACTAGTACCTAGAGATAGCTCAGTGGGTAAGGTGTTGGTTTACCGATCAGTAGGTCCCCACAAGGTTGTAGGTTCAAACCGCAGCGTTGCCAAAGTTAATTTTTTATTTAGCTTTTTTATTTAATAGTTTGTTTACTTTGTTACATAAAACTGTACATCTATTTGATAATTAAAGAGATGTGTTTAAAAGATTGCTTTTTTTTCTTTGTCTTGCTTGAAAGACTTGTTTGGCCTACTTTTAATGAGTTACATCGTGTTGAAGTATGGAAAAGAAGCCATATTGGTTTATTAGGCTTATTGACTGCTTGCATTAGTACCTAGAGATAGCTCAGCGGGTAAGGTGTTGGTTTACCGATCAGCAGGTCCCCACAAGGTTGTGGGTTCAAACCCCAGTGTCGCCAAAGTTAATTTTTTATTTAGCTTTTTTTATCTAATAGTTTGTTTACTTTGTTACATAAAACTGTACATCTATTTGATAATTAAAGAGATGTGTTTAAAAGATTGCTTTTTTTTCTTTGTCTTGCTTGAAAGACTTGTTTGGCCTACTTTAATGAGTTACATCGTGTTGAAGTATTAAAAAGAAGCCATATTGGTTCATTAGGCTTATTGACTGCTTGCATTAGTACCTAGAGATAGCTCAGTGGGTAAGGTGTTGGGTTACCGATTAGCAGGTCCCCACATTGTTGTGGGTTCAAACCCCGGTGTTGCCAATGTTAATTTTTATTTCGCTTTTTTTAATCTAAAAATTTTTTTTTTACATTGTTACTTAAAACTGGACATCTATTTGATAATTAAAGAGATGTGTTTAAAAGATTGCTTTTTTCATTGTCTTGCTTGAAAGACTTGTTTGGCCTACTTTTAATGAGTTACATGGTGTTGAAGTATGAAAAAGAAGCCATATTAGTTCATTAGGCTTATTGATTGCGTGCATTAGTATCTAGAGATAGCTCAGTGGGTAAGGTGATGGTTTACCGATCAGCAGGTCCCCACAAGGTTGTAGGTTCAAACCCCAGCGTTGCCAAAGTTAATTTTTTATTTAGCTTTTTTTATTTAATAGTTTGTTTACTTTGTTACATAAAACTGTACATCTATTTGATAATTAAAGAGATGTGTTTAAAAGATTGCTTTTTTCATTGTCTTGCTTGAAAGACTTGTTTGGCCTACTTTTAATGAGTTACATGGTGTTGAAGTATGAAAAAGAAGCCATATTAGTTCATTAGGCTTATTGATTGCTTGCATTAGTATCTAGAGATAGCTCAGTGGGTAAGGTGATGGTTTACCGATCAGCAGGTCCCCACAAGTTTGTAGGTTCAAACCCCAGCGTTGCCAAAGTTAATTTTTTATTTAGCTTTTTTTATTTAATAGTTTGTTTACTTTGTTACATAAAACTGTACATCTATTTGATAATTAAAGAGATGTGTTTAAAAGATTGCTTTTTTTTCTTTGTCTTGCTTGAAAGACTTGTTTGGCCTACTTTTAATGAGTTACATCGTGTTGAAGTATTAAAAAGAAGCCATATTGGTTCATTAGGCTTATTGACTGCTTGCATCATTACCTAGTGATAGCTCAGTGGTTAAGGTGTTGGTTTACCGATCAGCAGGTCCCCACAAGGTTGTGGATTCAAACCCCAGTGTCGCCAAAGTTAATTTTTTATTTAGCTTTTTTTATCTAATAGTTTGTTTACTTTGTTACATAAAACTATAAATCTATTTGATAATTAAATAGATGTGTTTAAAAGATTGCTTTTTTCTTTGTCTTGCTTGAAAGACTTGTTTGGCCTTCTTTTAATATGAGTTACATGGTGTTGAAGTATGGAAAAGAAGCCATATTGGTTCATAAGGCTTATTGACTGCTTGCAGTAGTACTTAGAGATAGCTTAGGGGGTAAGGTGTTGGTTTACCGATCAGCAGGACTCCACAACGTTGTGGGTTCAAGCAAAGGTAAAGTTTTTATTTCGCTTTTTTAATCAAATAGATTTTTTTACATTGTTACATTAAACTGGACATCTATTTGATAAATAAAAAGATGTGTTTAAAAGATTGCTTTTCTTTCTTTGTCTTGCTTGAAAGACTTGTTTGGCCTACTTTTAATGAGTTACATCGTGTTGAAGTATGGAAAAAAGCCATATTGGTTCATTAGGCTCATTGACTGCTTGCGCTAGTACCTAGAGATAGCTCAGTGGGTAAGGTGTTGGTTTACTGATCAGCAGGTCCCCACAACGTTGTTGGTTCAAACCCCTGTGTTGCCAAAGTAAATTTTTTATTTAGCTTTTTTATCTAAAAGTTTGTTTACTTTGTTACATAAAACTGTAAATCTATTTGATAATTAAAGAGATGTGTTTAAAAGATTTTTTTTTTCTTTAAATTGCTTGAAAGACTTGTTTGGCCTACTTTTAATTAGTTACATGGTGTTGAAGTATGGAAAATAAGCCATATTGGTTCATTAGGCTTATTGACTGCTTGCACTATTACCTAGAGATAGCTCAGTGGGTAAGGTGTTGGTTTACCGATCAGCAGGTCCCCACAAGGTTGTAGGTTCAAACCCCAGTGTTGCCAAAGTTAATTTTTTATTTAGCTTTTTTTATCTAATAGTTTGTTTACTTTGTTACATAAAACTGTACATCAATTTGATAAATAAAAAGATGTGTTTAAAAGATTGCTTTTTTTTCTTTGTCTTGCTTGAAAGACTTGTTTGGCCTACTTTTAATGAGTTACATCGTGTTGAAGTATGGAAAAGAAGCCATATTGGTTTATTAGGCTTATTGACTGCTTGCATTAGTACCTAGAGATAGCTCAGTGGGTAAGGTGTTGGTTTACCGATCAGCAGGTCCCCACAAGGTTGTGGGTTCAAACCCCAGTGTCGCCAAAGTTAATTTTTTATTTAGCTTTTTTTATCTAATAGTTTGTTTACTTTGTTACATAAAACTGTACATCTATTTGATAATTAAAGAGATGTGTTTAAAAGATTGCTTTTTTTTCTTTGTCTTGCTTGAAAGACTTGTTTGGCCTACTTTTAATGAGTTACATCGTGTTGAATTATTAAAAAGAAGCCATATTGGTTCATTAGGCTTATTGACTGCTTGCATTAGTACCTAGAGATAGCTCAGTGGGTAAGGTGTTGGGTTACCGATTAGCAGGTCCCCACATTGTTGTGGGTTCAAACCCCGGTGTTGCCAGTGTTAATTTTTATTTCGCTTTTTTTAATCTAAAAATTTTTTTTTTACATTGTTACATAAAACTGGACATCAATTTAAAAAATAAAAAGATGTGTTTAAAAGATTGCTTTTTTCTTTGACTCACTTGAAAGCCTTGTTTGGCCTACTTTTAATATGAGTTACATGGTGTTGAAGTATGGAAAAGAAGCCATATTGGTTCATTAGGCTTATTGACTGCTTGCACTAGTACCTAGAGATAGCTCAGTGGATAAGGTGTTGGTTTACCGATCAGCAGGTACCCACAAGGTTGTGGGTTCAAACCCCAGTGTCGCAAAAGTTAAATTTTTATTTAGCTTTTTTTATCTAAAAGTTTGTTTACTTTGTTACATAAAACTGTACATCTATTTGATAATTAAAGAGATGTGTTTCAAAGATTGCTTTATCTTTGTCTTGCTTGAAAGACTTGTTTGGCCTACTTTCAATATGAGTTACATAGTGTTGAAGTATGGAAAAGTAGTCATATTGGTTTATTAGGCTTATTAACTGCTTCCACTAGTACCTAGAGATAGCTCAGTGGATAAGGTGTTGGTTTACTGATCAGCAGGTCCCCACAATGTTGTGGGTCCAAACCCCGTTGTTGCCAAGGTTAATTTTTATTTCTCTTTTTATATCTAAAAGTTTGTTTACTTTGTTACATAAAACTGTACATCTATTTGATAATTAAAGAGATGTGTTTAAAAGATTGCTTTTTTCATTGTCTTGCTTGAAAGACTTGTTTGGCCTACTTTTAATGAGTTACATGGTGTTGAAGTATGAAAAAGAAGCCATATTAGTTCATTAGGCTTATTGATTGCGTGCATTAGTATCTAGAGATAGCTCAGTGGGTAAGGTGATGGTTTACCGATCAGCAGGTCCCCACAAGGTTGTAGGTTCAAACCCCAGCGTTGCCAAAGTTAATTTTTTATTTAGCTTTTTTTATTTAATAGTTTGTTTACTTTGTTACATAAAACTGTACATCTATTTGATAATTAAAGAGATGTGTTTAAAAGATTGCTTTTTTCATTGTCTTGCTTGAAAGACTTGTTTGGCCTACTTTTAATGAGTTACATGGTGTTGAAGTATGAAAAAGAAGCCATATTAGTTCATTAGGCTTATTGATTGCGTGCACTAGTATCTAGAGATAGCTCAGTGGGTAAGGTGATGGTTTACCGATCAGCAGGTCCCCACAAGGTTGTAGGTTCAAACCCCAGCGTTGCCAAAGTTAATTTTTTATTTAGCTTTTTTTATTTAATAGTTTGTTTACTTTGTTACATAAAACTGTACATCTATTTGATAATTAAAGAGATGTGTTTAAAAGATTGCTTTTTTTTCTTTGTCTTGCTTTGGGTTCAAACCCAGGTTTCGCCAAGTTAAAGCTCTTATTTCGCTTTTCTTATCTAATAGTTTGTTTACTTTGTTACATAAAACTGTACATCTATGTTGAAGTATGGAAAAGAAGCCATATTGGCTCATTAGGCTTATTGACTTCGTGCACTAGTACATAGAGATAGCTCAGTGGGTAAGGTTTTGGTTTATTGATCAGCCGGTCCCCACGAGGTTATGGGTTTAAACCCCATTGTTGCCAAGGTTAATTTTCCATTTAGCTTTTTTTATCTAATAGTTTGTTTACTTTGTTACATAAAACTGTACATCTATTTGATAATTAAAGAGATGTGTTTAAAAGATTGTTTTTTTTCTTTGTCTTTTTTGAAGACTTGTTTTTCCTACATTTAATATGAGTTACATGGTGTTGAAGTATGGAAAAAAAGCCATATTGGTTCATTAGGCTTATTGACTGCTTGAACTTGTACGTTGGGATAGCTCAGTGGGTAAGGTGTTGGTTTAATGATCTGCAGGTTGTGGGTTCAAACCTCGGTATTACCAAGATTAAATGTTTATTTTGCTTTTTTTTTATCTAATAGTTTGTTTAATTTGTTAAATTAAACTGAAAATCTATTTGTTAATTAAAGAGACCTGTTTAAAAGATTGCTTTTTTTTTCTTTTTTGAAGACTTGTTTGGCCTACTTTTAATATTAGTTACATGGTGTTGAAGGATGGAAAATACGCCATGTTGTTTCATTAGGCTTATTGACTGCTTGCAGGAGTAGAAAGGTATAGCTCAGTGGGTAAGGTGTTAGTTTACAGATCTGCAGGTTGTGGGTTTGTTAGTGTTAAGATGGTTTTCACACTGTTTCACACACATTCCTTTGTCTACTCAGTGTCTATAGAATATTTATGATGTTAGTCTGTAAGGTAAACAGGCAGTTTTATCTGGACTCACACATCTCCAGCTAGTATATCCTCTTGTCTAAACAGGAAACAACTAGGTCAGGTTTCTTTTCTCTGTATGTGTATATATACGTTCTGCTGCCTGCAATAAACTGAAGAGGAAGCATTTGCTGTGTGCGGTGTGATTCTTTCCTGATCAGAAAGGCCTAGGGGCATCGCAGGTCGTATGGAAAACCTCTCCAAGAATTGAGTTTCGTTTGGGCATGATAAAAATCTAACAGGGTTCAAACCTCGGTATTGCCAAGATGAAATGTTTATTTCTCTTTTTTTTATCTAATAGTTTGTTTAATTTGTTACATTAAACTGTAAATCTATTTGTTAATTAAAGAGACCTGTTAAAAAGATTGCTTTTTTTTTCTTTTTTGAAGACTTGTTTGGCCTACTTTTAATATTAGTTACATGGTGTTGAAGTATGGAAAATAAGCCATGTTGGTTCATTAGGCTTATTGACACCTTGCTCTTGCACGTTGGGATAGCTCAGTGGGTAAAGTGTTGGTTTACCGATCAGCACGTTCTCGCAAGGTTGTGGGTTGAAACCTCGATGTTGCCAAGATGAAATGTTTATTTCGCTTTTTTTTATATAATAGTTTGTTTAATTTGTTACATTAAACTGAAATCTATTTCTAAATTAGAGACCTGTTTAAAAGATTGCTTTTTTTTTCTTTTTTGAAGACTTGTTTGGCCTACTTTTAATATTATTTAAATGGTGTTGAAGGATGGAAAAGAAGCCATGCTGGTTCATTAGGCTTATTGACTGCTTGCACTAGTACCTTGGGATAGCTCAGTGGGAAAGGTGTTTGTTTACCGATCAGCAGGTCCCCAGAAGGTTGCGGGTTCAAATCCTGGATTTGCCAAAATGAATTTTTTTTTGCTTTTTTTATCTAATAGTTTGTTTACTTTGTTACATTAAACTGTAAATCTATTTGTTAATTAAGGAGACCTGTTTGAACGATTGCTGTTTTTCTTTGTCTTTTTTGAAGACTTGTTTGGCCTACTTTTAATATGAGTTACATGGTGTTGAAGTATGGAAGAGAAGCCATGTTGTTTCATTAGGCTTATTGACTGCTTGCAGGAGTGGCAAGGTATAGCTCAGTGGGTACAGTGTTGGTTTACCGATATGCCGGTTGTAGGTTCAAACCTCGCTATTGCCAAGATTAAATGTTTATTTAGTTTTTTTTTTATCTAATAGTTTGTTTAATTTGTTACATTAAACTTTGAATCTATTTCTTAATTAAAGAGACCTGTTTAAAAGATTGCTTTTTTTTTCTTTTTTGAAGACTTGTTTGTCCTACTTTTAATATTATTTAAATGGTGTTGAAGGATGGAAAAGAAGCCATGTTGGTTCATTAGGCTTATTGACTGCTTGCCCTAGTACATTGGGATAGCTCAGTGGTTAAGTTGTTGTTTTACCGATCAGATGTGCCCCAGAACATTGTTGGTTCAAATCCTGGATTCACCAAGCTAATTTTTTTATTTCGCTTTTTTTATCTAATAGTTTGTTTACTTTGTTACATTAAACTGTAAATCTATTTGTTAATTAAGGATACCTGTTTAAACAATTGCTTTTTTCTTTGTCTTTTTTGAAGACTTGTTTGGGCTACTTTTAATATGAGTTACATGGTGTTGAAGTATGGAAGAGAAGCCATCTTGTTTTATTAGACTTATTGACTGCTTGCAGGAGTCGAAAGGTATAGCTCAGTGGGTAAGTTGTTGGTTTACCAATCTGCAGGTTGTGGATTCAAACCTTTGTATTGCCAAGATGAATTGTTTATTTCGCTTTTTTTTATCTAATAGTTTGTTTACTTTGTGACATTAAACTATAAATCTATTTGTTAATTAAAGGAACTTGTTTCAAAGATTGCTTTTTTTTTTTTTTTTCTTTTTTGAAGACTTGTTTGGCCTACTTTTAACGAGTTACATGGTGTTGAAGTATGGAAAAGAAGCCATTTTGGTTCATTAGTCTTATTGACTGCTTGCACAAGTCAGAAGTAGTAGCGCAGTGGTTAAGGTGTTGGTTTGCTGATCAGTAAACCAACACCTAAACCACTGTGCTATTACTTCTGATATTTTCAACATTTGCTTTACATCTTTGTCTTTCTTGAAACACTTGTTTGGCCTACTTTGAATATGATTTGATTTACATGGTTTTTAAGTATGGAAATGTAGCCATGTTGTTTCATTAGGCTTGTTGACTGGTTGCACAAGGGGTAGCTGGTAGCTCAGTGGGTAAGTTGTTGATTTACTGACCAACAGATCCCCACAAGTTTGGGTGTTCAAATCCTGACATCATCTAGTTAAAATTTATATTTCTCTTTTGAAATCTAAGAGTTTGTTTACTTTGTGACATTAAACTGTAAATCTATTTGTTAATTAAAGAGACATGTTGAAAAGATTTGCTTCATTTCTTTGTCTTTTTTGAACGACTTGTTTGGCCTACTTTTAACGTTACGTGGTGTTGAAGTATGAAAACGAAGCCATGTTGGTTCATTAGGTATATTGACTGCTTGCATAAGTCAGAAGTGGTAGCGCAGTGGGTAAGGTGTTGATTTACTAATCAGCAAGTTCCTCCAAGTTATTAGACTTATAGACTGCTTGCAGGAGTCGAAAGGTATAGCTCAGTGGGTAAGTTGTTGGTTTACCAATCTGCAGGTTGTGGATTCAAACCTTTGTATTGCCAAGATGAATTGTTTATTTCGCTTTTTTTTATCTAATAGTTTGTTTACTTTGTGACATTAAACTATAAATCTATTTGTTAATTAAAGGAATTTGTTTCAAAGATTGCTTTTTTTTTTTTTTTTGAAGACTTGTTTGGCCTACTTTTAATATTAGTTACATGGTGTTGAAGGATGGAAAATACGCCATGTTGTTTCATTAGGCTTATTCACTGCTTGCAGGAGTAGAAAGGTATAGCTCAGTGGGTAAGGTGTTAGTTTACAGATCTGCAGGTTGTGGGTTTGTTAGTGTTAAGATGGTTTTCACACTGTTTCACACACATTCCTTTGTCTACTCAGTGTCTATAGAATATTTATGATGTTAGTCTGTAAGGTAAACAGGGAGTTTTATCTGGACTCACACATCTCCAGCTAGTATATCCTCTTGTCTAAACAGGAAACAGCTAGGTCAGGTTTCTTTTCTCTGTATGTGTATATATACGTTCTGCTGCCTGCAATAAACTGAAGAGGAAGCATTTGCTGTGTGCGGTGTGATTCTTTCCTGATCAGAAAGGCCTAGGGGCATCGCAGGTCGTATGGAAAACCTCTCCAAGAATTGAGTTTCGTTTGGGCATGATAAAAATCTAACAGGGTTCAAACCTCGGTATTGCCAAGATGAAATGTTTATTTCTCTTTTTTTATCTAATAGTTTGTTTAATTTGTTACATTAAACTGTAAATCTATTTGTTAATTAAAGAGACCTGTTTAAAAGATAGCTTTTTTTTTCTTTTTTGAAGACTTGTTTGGCCTACTTTTAATATTAGTTACATGGTGTTGAAGTATGGAAAATAAGCCATGTTGGTTCATTAGGCTTATTGACACCTTGCTCTTGTACATTGGGATAGCTCAGTGGGTAAGGTGTTGGTTTACCGATCAGCAGGTTCTCGCAATGTTGTGGGTTCAAACCTCGATGTTGCAAAGATGAAATGTTTATTTCGCTTTTTTTTATATAATAGTTTGTTTAATTTGTTACATTAAACTGAAATCTATTTCTAAATTAGAGACCTGTTTAAAAGATTGCTTTTTTTTTCTTTTTTGAAGACTTGTTTGGCCTACTTTTAATATTATTTAAATGGTGTTGTAGGATGGAAAAGAAGCCATGCTGGTTCATTAGGCTTATTGACTGCTTGCACTAGTACCTTGGGATAGCTCAGTGGGAAAGGTGTTTGTTTACCGATCAGCAGGTCCCCAGAAGGTTGCGGGTTCAAATCCTGGATTTGCCAAAATGAATTTTTTTTTGCTTTTTTTATCTAATAGTTTGTTTACTTTGTTACATTAAACTGTAAATCTATTTGTTAATTAAGGAGACCTGTTTGAACGATTGCTGTTTTTCTTTGTCTTTTTTGAAGACTTGTTTGGCCTACTTTTAATATGAGTTACATGGTGTTGAAGTATGGAAGAGAAGCCATGTTGTTTCATTAGGCTTATTGACTGCTTGCAGGAGTGGCAAGGTATAGCTCAGTGGGTACAGTGTTGGTTTACCGATATGCCGGTTGTAGGTTCAAACCTCGCTATTGCCAAGATTAAATGTTTATTTAGTTTTTTTTTTATCTAATAGTTTGTTTAATTTGTTACATTAAACTTTGAATCTATTTCTTAATTAAAGAGACCTGTTTAAAAGATTGCTTTTTTTTTCTTTTTTGAAGACTTGTTTGTCCTACTTTTAATATTATTTAAATGGTGTTGAAGGATGGAAAAGAAGCCATGTTGGTTCATTTGGCTTATTGACTGCTTGCCCTAGTACATTGGGATAGCTCAGTGGTTAAGTTGTTGTTTTACCGATCAGATGTGCCCCAGAACATTGTTGGTTCAAATCCTGGATTCACCAAGCTAATTTTTTTATTTCGCTTTTTTTATCTAATAGTTTGTTTACTTTGTTACATTAAACTGTAAATCTATTTGTTAATTAAGGATACCTGTTTAAACAATTGCTTTTTTCTTTGTCTTTTTTGAAGACTTGTTTGGGCTACTTTTAATATGAGTTACATGGTGTTGAAGTATGGAAGAGAAGCCATCTTGTTTTATTAGACTTATTGACTGCTTGCAGGAGTCGAAAGGTATAGCTCAGTGGGTAAGTTGTTGGTTTACCAATCTGCAGGTTGTGGATTCAAACCTTTGTATTGCCAAGATGAATTGTTTATTTCGCTTTTTTTTATCTAATAGTTTGTTTACTTTGTGACATTAAACTATAAATCTATTTGTTAATTAAAGGAACTTGTTTCAAAGATTGCTTTTTTTTTTTTTTTTCTTTTTTGAAGACTTGTTTGGCCTACTTTTAACGAGTTACATGGTGTTGAAGTATGGAAAAGAAGCCATTTTGGTTCATTAGTCTTATTGACTGCTGGCACAAGTCAGAAGTAGTAGCGCAGTGGTTAAGGTGTTGGTTTGCTGATCAGTAAACCAACACCTAAACCACTGTGCTATTACTTCTGATATTTTCAACATTTGCTTTACATCTTTGTCTTTCTTGAAACACTTGTTTGGCCTACTTTGAATATGATTTGATTTACATGGTTTTGAAGTATGGAAATGTAGCCATGTTGTTTCATTAGGCTTGTTGACTGGTTGCACAAGGGGTAGCTGGTAGCTCAGTGGGTAAGTTGTTGATTTACTGACCAACAGATCCCCACAAGTTTGGGTGTTCAAATCCTGACATCATCTAGTTAAAATTTATATTTCTCTTTTGAAATCTAAGAGTTTGTTTACTTTGTGACATTAAACTGTAAATCTATTTGTTAATTAAAGAGACATGTTGAAAAGATTTGCTTCATTTCTTTGTCTTTTTTGAACGACTTGTTTGGCCTACTTTTAACGTTACGTGGTGTTGAAGTATGAAAACGAAGCCATGTTGGTTCATTAGGTATATTGACTGCTTGCATAAGTCAGAAGTGGTAGCGCAGTGGGTAAGGTGTTGATTTACTAATCAGCAAGTTCCTCCAAGTTATTAGACTTATAGACTGCTTGCAGGAGTCGAAAGGTATAGCTCAGTGGGTAAGTTGTTGGTTTACCAATCTGCAGGTTGTGGATTCAAACCTTTGTATTGCCAAGATGAATTGTTTATTTCGCTTTTTTTTATCTAATAGTTTGTTTACTTTGTGACATTAAACTATAAATCTATTTGTTAATTAAAGGAATTTGTTTCAAAGATTGCTTTTTTTTTTTTTTTTGAAGACTTGTTTGGCCTACTTTTAATATTAGTTACATGGTGTTGAAGGATGGAAAATACGCCATGTTGTTTCATTAGGCTTATTCACTGCTTGCAGGAGTAGAAAGGTATAGCTCAGTGGGTAAGGTGTTAGTTTACAGATCTGCAGGTTGTGGGTTTGTTAGTGTTAAGATGGTTTTCACACTGTTTCACACACATTCCTTTGTCTACTCAGTGTCTATAGAATATTTATGATGTTAGTCTGTAAGGTAAACAGGGAGTTTTATCTGGACTCACACATCTCCAGCTAGTATATCCTCTTGTCTAAACAGGAAACAGCTAGGTCAGGTTTCTTTTCTCTGTATGTGTATATATACGTTCTGCTGCCTGCAATAAACTGAAGAGGAAGCATTTGCTGTGTGCGGTGTGATTCTTTCCTGATCAGAAAGGCCTAGGGGCATCGCAGGTCGTATGGAAAACCTCTCCAAGAATTGAGTTTCGTTTGGGCATGATAAAAATCTAACAGGGTTCAAACCTCGGTATTGCCAAGATGAAATGTTTATTTCTCTTTTTTTATCTAATAGTTTGTTTAATTTGTTACATTAAACTGTAAATCTATTTGTTAATTAAAGAGACCTGTTTAAAAGATTGCTTTTTTTTTCTTTTTTGAAGACTTGTTTGGCCTACTTTTAATATTAGTTACATGGTGTTGAAGTATGGAAAATAAGCCATGTTGGTTCATTAGGCTTATTGACACCTTGCTCTTGTACATTGGGATAGCTCAGTGGGTAAGGTGTTGGTTTACCGATCAGCAGGTTCTCGCAATGTTGTGGGTTCAAACCTCGATGTTGCAAAGATGAAATGTTTATTTCGCTTTTTTTTATATAATAGTTTGTTTAATTTGTTACATTAAACTGAAATCTATTTCTAAATTAGAGACCTGTTTAAAAGATTGCTTTTTTTTTCTTTTTTGAAGACTTGTTTGGCCTACTTTTAATATTATTTAAATGGTGTTGAAGGATGGAAAAGAAGCCATGCTGGTTCATTAGGCTTATTGACTGCTTGCACTAGTACCTTGGGATAGCTCAGTGGGAAAGGTGTTTGTTTACCAATCAGCAGGTCCCCAGAAGGTTGTGGGTTCAAATCCTGGATTTGCCAAAATGATTTTTTTTTTGCTTTTTTTATCTAATAGTTTGTTTACTTTGTTACATTAAACTGTAAATCTATTTGTTAATTAAGGAGACCTGTTTGAACGATTGCTGTTTTTCTTTGTCTTTTTTGAAGACTTGTTTGGCCTACTTTTAATATGAGTTACATGGTGTTGAAGTATGGAAGAGAAGCCATGTTGTTTTATTAGGCTTATTGACTGCTTGCAGGAGTGGAAAGGTATAGCTCAGTGGGTACAGTGTTGGTTTACCGATATGCCGGTTGTAGGTTCAAACCTCGCTATTGCCAAGATTAAATGTTTATTTAGTTTTTTTTTTATCTAATAGTTTGTTTAATTTGTTACATTAAACTGTGAATCTATTTCTTAATTAAAGAGACCTGTTTAAAAGATTGCTTTTTTTTTCTTTTTTGAAGACTTGTTTGTCCTACTTTTAATATTATTTAAATGGTGTTGAAGGATGGAAAAGAAGCCATGTTGGTTCATTAGGCTTATTGACTGCTTGCCCTAGTACATTGGGATAGCTCAGTGGTTAAGTTGTTGTTTTACCGATCAGATGTGCCCCAGAACATTGTTGGTTCAAATCCTGGATTCACCAAGCTAATTTTTTTATTTCGCTTTTTTTATCTAATAGTTTGTTTACTTTGTTACATTAAACTGTAAATCTATTTGTTAATTAAGGATACCTGTTTAAACAATTGCTTTTTTCTTTGTCTTTTTTGAAGACTTGTTTGGGCTACTTTTAATATGAGTTACATGGTGTTGAAGTATGGAAGAGAAGCCATCTTGTTTTATTAGACTTATTGACTGCTTGCAGGAGTCGAAAGGTATAGCTCAGTGGGTAAATTGTTGGTTTACCAATCTGCAGGTTGTGGATTCAAACCTTTGTATTGCCAAGATGAATTGTTTATTTCGCTTTTTTTTATCTAATAGTTTGTTTACTTTGTGACATTAAACTATAAATCTATTTGTTAATTAAAGGAACTTGTTTCAAAGATTGCTTTTTTTTTTTTTTTTCTTTTTTGAAGACTTGTTTGGCCTACTTTTAACATGAGTTACATGGTGTTGAAGTATGGAAAAGAAGCCATTTTGGTTCATTAGTCTTATTGACTGCTTGCACAAGTCAGAAGTAGTAGCGCAGTGGTTAAGGTGTTGGTTTGCTGATCAGTAAACCAACACCTAAACCACTGTGCTATTACTTCTGATATTTTCAACATTTGCTTTACATCTTTGTCTTTCTTGAAACACTTGTTTGGCCTACTTTGAATATGATTTGATTTACATGGTTTTGAAGTATGGAAATGTAGCCATGTTGTTTCATTAGGCTTGTTGACTGGTTGCACAAGGGGTAGCTGGTAGCTCAGTGGGTAAGTTGTTGATTTACTGACCAACAGATCCCCACAAGTTTGGGTGTTCAAATCCTGACATCATCTAGTTAAAATTTATATTTCTTTTTTGAAATCTAAGAGTTTGTTTACTTTGTGACATTAAACTGTAAATCTATTTGTTAATTAAAGAGACATGTTGAAAAGATTTGCTTCATTTCTTTGTCTTTTTTGAACGACTTGTTTGGCCTACTTTTAACGTTACGTGGTGTTGAAGTATGAAAACGAAGCCATGTTGGTTCATTAGGTATATTGACTGCTTGCATAAGTCAGAAGTGGTAGCGCAGTGGGTAAGGTGTTGATTTACTAATCAGCAAGTTCCTCCAAGTTTGGGGTTCAAGAACTGTCATCACCAAGTTAAAAATTTTATTTCTCTTTTGAAATCTAAAAGTTTGTTTACTTTGTGACATTAAACTGTAAATCTATTTGTTAATTAAAGAGACTTGTTGAAAAGATTTGCTTTATTTCTTTGTCTTTTTTTGAAGACTTGTTTGGCCTATTTTTAACATGAGTTACATGGTGTTGAAGTATGGAAAAGAAGCCATTTTGGTTCATTAGGCTTATTGACTGCTTACACAAGTGGGTACTGGTAGTTTATTGGCTAAGGTGTTGGTTACCAATCAGCAGGGCCCCACAAGGTTGGGGTTTCAAGCCTTGTCATCACCAAGTTAAAAATTTCTCTTTTGAAATCTAAGAGTTTGTTTACTTTGCAACATTAAACTTTAAATCTATTTGTTAATTAAAGAGACTTGTTGAAAAGATTAGCTTTTTCTTTGTCTCTATTGAAAGACTAGTTTGGTCTATTTTTAACATGAGTTACATGGTTTTGAAGTATGGAAAAGAAGCCATTTTGGTTCATTAAGCTTATTGACTGCTTGCACAAGTCAGAAGTGACAGCGCAGTGGTTAATGTGTTGGTTTACTGAGCAGCAGGTCCTCACAAGTTTGGGGGTTCAAGAACTGTCATCACCAAGTTAAAATTTGTATTTTTCTTTTGAAATATAATAGTTTGTTTACTTTGTGACATTAAACTGTAAATCTATTTGTTAATTAAAGAGACTTGTTGAAAAGATTTGCTTTATTTCTTTGTCTTTTTTTGAAGACTTGTTTGGCCTATTTTTAACATGAGTTACATGGTGTTGAAGTATGGAAAAGAAGCCATTTTGGTTCATTAGGCTTATTGACTGCTTACACAAGTGGGTACTGGTAGTTTATTGGCTAAGGTGTTGGTTACCAATCAGCAGGGCCCCACAAGGTTGGGGTTTCAAGCCTTGTCATCACCAAGTTAAAATTTCTCTTTTGAAATCTGAGTTTGTTTACTTTGCAACATTAAACTGTAAATCTATTTGTTAATTAAAGAGACTTGTTGAAAAGATTAGCTTTTTCTTTGTCTTTATTGAAAGACTAGTTTGGTCTATTTTTAATTTTTAATTTTAATTTTTAGCGAGGCAATGTGGAACTCTCTGCAACTTTTTCCCTTTGCTAAAGATTTGAAAAAAATGCATCAGTATCTTGACAGACAGAGTAACGAGAGCCAAACTAAACTTGAAAAAGATCCAAGTAACAAGCACTAAGCAGAAGTTGCAAAAGTGACACTCTGTCAGGTGATTGTGTTCAATCATAGAAGGGAAGAAGAGGTATCCAAGCTGTTCTTTACTGCC
Organism: Silurus aristotelis; assembly: GCF_946808225.1. Classification (NCBI taxonomy): domain Eukaryota; kingdom Metazoa; phylum Chordata; class Actinopteri; order Siluriformes; family Siluridae; genus Silurus; species Silurus aristotelis. Next base: position 17,799,616 of record NC_139575.1, on the reverse strand, counting down.
TTCACACTGAGGGACACCTCACTAACTCATCCAGATGTAGCGCTCACTCTGGCAAACCTTGAAAAGAAACTGTGTAAGCACTTCCAGAGAATTGAAATAAAAGACAAACGTGGATGAAAAGTCCCCATTGTTTTCACTCCTGATATGTTGACCTCAATGGAGTTACTTGTAGAGACTCATCATAACTGTGATATGCCTGATGAGAATGTGTTAATGTTTGGATGACCACAAGCAATGAGTCACTTTAGATGATCAGACATTATTCGTCAGATTGTATGAAGCTGTGGAGCAGAACACCCTGAAGCGTTATCCTCCACTAGACTGAGAAAGCACATGGCCACTATGTCCAAGGTCCTTAATTTGAAATACAATGGAATGGTTGACCTTGATGACTTTTTAGGACACGACATCAGAGTGCATCGGCAGTACTACAGGCTACCTGAAGGTACATTACAGCTGGCGAAGATAAGTAAAGTTCTTCTAGCCATGGAGAGAGGACAACTACGTATCTCAATTAAAAGGAAGGAATCTAAATTAGATCCAGATTGATCAAGGTAAAACAGGCCTGAGTAAATAAAGATGTTTTAAAAATCTCAAATTCCATGTTATGATCAACAGGAACACCACCGTTGGTTATAGATTATTTGATGGCTGTAGCAGTTTAAAAAATATTATATTCTCTATGGTCGCTGTGTTTACTAGAGAGAGTACTGATGGATAGTGAAGGATCAGACTCTGAAAACGAGAAATAAAACAATGCTTCATTTACATTTACATTTACATTTACATTTGCGGCATTTAGCAGATGCCTTATCCAGAGCGACGTACAAAAGTGCTTTGAGTCTCTAGTAATGAATAAATCTACACTGGTACGCAAGATTACAAACTTAATATAAATATAACCTTTGAATTCTACAAGCTTGGAAGTGCTAATTTAAGTATTTCAGGAAGAGGTAGGTCTTCAGTCGTCACTTGAAGATAGTCAGGGACTTTGCTGTACGGACATCTAGGGGAAGTTCATTCCACCACCTCGGTGCCAGAACAGAGAAGAGCCTTGAAGTGTACTTACCTCTCATTCTAAGAGAACCCTCAACAAGAAAGAAAACAATGCTCACCTCCACCCTCAAATTCTGCAGGTATGTAGTCAGCTAATGTAGGGAATTATGGGAAAGCTAGAGGCGAAATTATATGATATGTTATGAGTCACTTTTATCACAATTACTAATTACTTTTATTTTTTTCAGGATCTTCACAAAACCTACAGAGAAAGTAGTCTACAGAGGAGATCCAGGCTGTGGAAAAGACTCTAATGGACTACACCAGTTCTGGATAGGTTCCTGGTAAAGGCCAGTGCATGGAGTACATTGAAAAATCCCCAGCAGCACTTCAAGGGAGAGGTTGGGAGGCAGTCGAATTTTATGTAAAAAAAGTGCATTGATTCCATGAATTAAAAGATGTAAAGGTGAAAAGCCTTTAATGGATGTTTTTTTTTTCATATGTTTGTTAAAGGCAACATGTTCAGAAACATTTTAGTTCAAGTTGCTGACAAATAAATGTTAAAGAGAATTAAGATGTCACAGATTCTTATTTTTGTGGAATTGCCCAAATGTCCAAACTTTTCAGGTTGTTGTTAATCATGGCTGTACATCAAATATCATCTACCTAATATTTATATAGATATATTATATAGCAATATATCTTGCAACACAGTTGATCACATGCATGCTCTGTTTTAATTTAAATAGATTCCAGTATGCACAGATCATTATTTATTTTAGACCATGATGGTGTAAATGAACATGAACATTTCCTGCTTGTCATATAACATGACTGTTGTAGATACCAAAATGTGGAACTTTTCAGACTCTCAGAATTGAAGAGAATTGAATATGTTAAACAGGAAGTGAGGCTTTTTTACTGTTTACTTTCTTAGAAATTGTCTACTCAAATAGAAGAGATGATGGGAAATAGTGAAATGCAAAATAAAAAATAAATAAATGAAAACAGTTAAATTCTTTCTTTTAAACAACACTTTAGTTATGGTCTGAACTTAATCTTCATATTCGTTAATGTTAGACACAGTTATAATTGCATATAAATTGGATAATTTGCAGATAATTTATAATAGTGACACCTAGAGGTGGTTGGTGGTAAGACAAAATAGGGACATCCCCACCAGAATACAGGTAGTCGTCGACTTACGACCATTCGACTTTACGACCACAATCACTAGCCGCGGCATATGACAGTGCTTACCAGCTTCCGGCATCATTTCACAGTTCTGTACATATAGCCTACTCTACATACGACCATGTTGCGTGTTACGACAGACCGTGTTACGACCGGTCTGTCGCTCCCAATCGTGATCGTAAGTCGACTACCTGTAGAAAAAAACAGACAAAAATTTAGCTCTCTAAACTTGTGTATTTCTAAAAATAAAGATGATGAAAATGTTTTTGGGAAACAAAAAATCCAAAAGAGAAGTCTGACCTAAAAAATTGTGGCCTAATGTATTTAGAAATCGGTGCCCCTACGAGTAACCACCCAGTCAGGAGTCCCCACCATGTAGCAAAAACAAGTGTGTGTGTGTGTGTGTGTGTGTGTGTGTGTGTGTGTGTGTGTGTGTGTGTGTGTGTGTGTGTGTGTGTGTGTGTGTGTGTGAGAGAGAGAGAGAGAGAGAGAGAGAGAGAGAGAGAGAGAGAGAGAGAGAGAGAGAGGTGTCTAAATATTTTGTTATAATAAACAGTGATATAATAAACAAGGCAGATACAACAGAATACTTTGGCTGCCTATGTATTTCTCATGTTTATTGTTGATGTTTATTAATTAATGACTATTTTTCTGCCATTGTACTTTTCAAAAATCTATGCATAAATAATTCATATTATTAACTTGTATATGCCCCGATATGAGAAACCCTGACCCTTGATTATGAAAGGTAGGAGACCACTTCATTCTTACCAAACCTATTTCTCCTAAATATTAATAATAGGTGGACCTTTCAGTGTCAAGCAGATTGACTGAAAGACAGACAGAGATCCCACTTGTCTTGATTAGTTGTATGTTTGTGGTCTACAAGGCTTGTTTTTCAGCCTCCCATTTACACAGCCTGGAATACCACAAAGAGCGTAGAAACTATATATATATATATATATATATATATATATATATATATATATATATATATATATATATATATATATATATACTGTTTTCATTTATTTATTTTATTTATTTTTTATTTTGCTTTTCACTATTTCCCATCATCTCTTGTATTTGAATAGACAATTTCTAAGAAAGTAAACAGTAAAAAAGCCTCACTTCCTGTTTAACATATTCAATTCTCTTCAATTCTGAGAGTCTAAAAAGTTCCACATTTGGTATCTACAACAGTCATGTTATATGACAAGCAGGAAATGTTCATGTTCATTTACACCATCATGGTCTAAAATAAATAATGATCTGTGCATACTGGAATCTATTTAAATTAAAACAGAGCATGCATGTGATCAACTGTGTTGCAAGATATATTGCTATATAATATATCTATATAAATATTAGGTAGTTGATATTTGATGTACAGCCATGATTAACAACAACCTGAAAAGTTTGGACATTTGGGCAATTCCACAAAAACAAGAATCTGTGACATCTTAATTCTTTTTAACATTTATTTGTCAGCAACTTGAACTAAAATGTTTCTGAACATGTTGCCTTTAACAAACATATGAAAAACAAACATCCATTAAAGGCCTTTACATTTTTCACTTCATGGAATCAATGCGATTTTTTACATAAAATTTGACTGCCTCCCAACTTCTCCCTTGAAGTGCTGCTGGGGATTTTTCAATGCACTGGCCTTTACCAGGAACCTTTCCAGAACTGATGTAGTTTATTAGAGTCTTTTCCACAGCCTGGATCTCCTCTGTAGACTACTTTCTCTGTAGGTTTTGTGAAGATCCTGAATAAAATAAAAGTAATTAGTAATTGTGATAAAAGTGACTCATATCATATCATTTCGCCTCTAGCTTTCCCATAATTCCCTACATTAGCTGACTACATACCTGCAGAATTTGAGAACAGTTACCTATTAATTCTAATTTGAGTAGAGTTGTAGTTGAATTGTCATGTGTCCCTCCTAAAGTATTGTATTATGTCTGTATATAGACAGTGCATGTGTGAAGAAACAAGGTTTAAGAGGTATATATATATATATATATATATATATATATATATATATATATATATATATATATATATATATATATATATATATATATATATATTAGGGGTGGCACGGTACATGGAAAAACACCCGAACCATTCGGTTCGCTTGTCTCGTTTCGGTTTGTGTGTGTGCAATGTAGCCCCGTGCTCAGTTTCGCCTCAGATAGTTTTGCGTGAACATACATATAGACAGTAAAAGTTAAGTAAGAAGTGCTACAGAAATGGCAAGTGGAGGAGATAATGAAGGCTGCCCGGAGTTGGCGGATGCGCCCGCGTCGTTCAAATCCGGTGTGTGGAAACATTTTGGATTTCATGTTATTTACGATGACAACGGAAATAAATCAGTAGATAGAACTGCGACTGTGTGCAAGCATTGTGCAAAATGCATTCAATATGCCAATGGCAACACTTCTAATATGACAGTTCATTTGAGAAGACATCCCGCCAACGTGTCGATACACACAGCACAAACAGGAGAGAGCCGGTTAGGAAACAACTTCTACTGTCCGCAGCATTTAAGCAGCCTCTCAGTGATAAGTCGGACAGGGCAATAACCATAAGTAAAGCATTGGGGATGTTTATAGCAAAAGATATGCAACTGTGCAGCGTGATTGAGTGTGAAGGATTTCGTTAGCTGATGAATGTAAGAAATCCAGAAATCACAATATATGATTTTTAAACTATTCATTTGTATGATACAGCTGCAAATAAGTATTTGAACACCTGTCTATCAGCTAGAATTCTGACCCTCAAAGACCTGTTAGTCTGCCTTTAAAATGTCCACCTTCACTTCATTTAATATCCTAAATTAGACGCACCTGTTTGAGGTCGTTAGCTGCATAAATACACCTGTCCACCCCATACAATCAGTAAGAATCCAACTACTAACATGTCCAAGACCAAAGAGCTGTCCAAAGACACTAGAGACAAAATTGTACACTTCAAATTGTACACCTCCACAAGGCTGGAAAGGGCTACGGGGGAAATTGCCAAGCAGCTTGGTGAAAAAAGGTCCACTGTTGGAGCAATCATTAAAAAATGGAAGAAGCTAAACATGACTGTCAATCTCCCTCGGACTGGGGCTCTATGCAAGATCTCACCTCGTGGGGTCTAAATGATCCTAAGGAAGGTGAGAAATCAGCCCAGAACTACACGGGAGGAGCTGGTCAATGACCTGAAAAGAGCTGGGACCACCGTTTCCAAGGTTACTGTTGGTAATACACTAAGACGTCATGGTTTGAAATCATGCATGGCACGGAAGGTTCCCCTGCTTAAACCAGCACATGTCCAGGCACGTCTTAAGTTTGCCAATGACCATTTGGATGATCCAGAGGAGTCATGGGAGAAAGTCATGTGGTCAGATGAGACCAAAATAGAACTTTTTGGTCATAATTCCACTAAACGTGTTTGGAGGAAGAAGAATGATGAGCACCATCCCAAGAACACCATCCCTACTGTGAAGCATGGGGGTGGTAGCATCATGCTTTGGGGCTGGGTCTTCCAACATGACAATGACCCGAAGCACACAGCCAGGATAACCAAGAAGTGGCTCTGTAAGAAGCATATCAAGGTTCTGGCGAGGCCTAGCCAGTCTCCAGACCTAACCCCAATAGAAAATCTTTGAAGGGAGCTCAAACTCCGTGTTTCTCAGCGACAGGCCAGAAACCTGACTGATCTAGAGAAGATCTGTGTGGAGGAGTGGGCCAAAATCCCTCCTGCAGTGTGTGCAAACCTGGTGAAAAACTACAGGAAACGTTTGACCTCTGTAATTGCAAACAAAGGCTACTGTACCAAATATTAACATTGACTTTCTCAGGTGTTCAAATACTTATTTGCAGCTGTATCATACAAATAAATAGTTAAAAAATCATACATTGTGATTTCTGGATTTTTTTTTTTTTAGATTATGTCTCTCACAGTGGACATGCACCTACGATGACAATTTCAGACCCCTCCATGAATTCTAAGTGGGAGAACTTGCAAAATAGCAGGGTGCAAATACTTATTTTCCTCACTGTATATATAGACAGCTAAAAAAAATGTGACAGCTTAAGCAAATATTTAAAAAGAATACATACAGACATCCTTGACATCACCTTTAATTTATGTACAAAGAAATCCATGTTGCATTTTAATATTTATAAAAAAAGCACATTTTTATTTACATTAATTACAAAGAAACAACATACCCGAATCACCAAAAATCTACAATTAAAACATTCTGTATCTGATACACTGAACAGATTCACTATTGTTTTTCTACTCCATGTTTCAAATAATAAATTAGCATATTTTCTATAAAAATTAGTGGTATACAGAGCTTCCACTGGTATCCCATTATTTTCTAACAATTAATGAAAAAAGAGAGAGAGAGACAGAGAAAGAGAGAGGGAGACTTTAAAAGAGAAAGAAGCAGCAAGAGAGAACAAGAGAAAGTGAGAGTGATTTTTTTTTCACAGGACTTTGTAAATGAAATAAGTGCTACTCCCTATTGTGAGAAGCCTCCTTAATATGAGCAAACACATTTTACTGACTAGTGATTAAATGCATCTGTATACCACATCTGGCAGTGGGATAGCATTTAATTTAGAGTGATGATGTTGTTGAGTCCACTACTTCTCTTCCGTTACACACTGTTGGCACAATGTTGGATGCTGGAGACACAAAACATTGACAAAAATATTTAATTGTAATTAGATATGTATAAAATTTCTCTCAGAATATTCGATCAACATATGGCATATTTTTTAAAGATCACCACCCTGTCTTATTAAGATCTCAGTCTATTATCATGACATCAATGGGATTAGGTATTTTTACTGGATTCTAACTGATCAACAAGAATCATTTTAATATTTTCACATGATTAGTTTCTGTCTGGAAAAAGCATTTATTCCATTATGACCACATTCTAATGAAAGAGACTTTTCTATGACTAAATTTCTTCTAAAACTATAATATCACAGGTTTTTTTTTTTTTTTTGAAGAATAGGCTCTTCAAAATTATGACATTGCTACATTCTGACTATAAATATAAATTTGTAATAATTATTTAACTGGATTTGATCTAATGAAGGTGTTCAGTCTTATAAACACATATTGTAATTGCGATGTGTATTAGAGAAGTGCTAAAATTCCTTTCTGATTTATTGGCTAGTTACACTAAGACCTTAATATGATTTTTAACTCTTTTGGAGGTATACTGTACCTTGAGAGAAGCTGGAGCCGGGGCCGGTGGTCACACTGAAGCGAGTGGTGGCCACCCTAAGACTGGTGGTGACATTCTTTTGTGGTTGGAACAAGATGATATGGATTTTAGGAACAAAAAGGCAACCCAGCACCACTGAGCCGCTCAGACTCACTGAGATGCACATTGTGGTGGTCTGAACCTGAGAGAACATAAACAGAATAAGAGCAAACGTTACTTCACTGCAGCAGCTGAGGGTGAAGAGGAGAACGGTTACCTATTAATTCTAATTTGAGTAGAGTTGTAGTTGAATTTTTGTGTGTCCCTCCTAAAGCAGTGTATTATGTCTGTATATAGACAGTGCATGTGTGAAGAAACAAGGTTTAAGAGGTAATACACCTGGTTTCTTTTTATTTATTGTATATAGTTTAAATTAATAAAAGATTTTTGATTGTCAATAGAGCATTATCTTATAAACACAAGCACTTGCCTTTAGGTCTGAATGAATTATTTGAGGGACTGATAATGTAGGCTAAAGAAGCAGCAGCTTGTATGTGTCTACTGTCAAAGTTAATGATTTGACATAATGCAGAGACAAAATAGAGGACTATTGCAATGATACAGTATATGTATAAATAAAAAAAGGTAAGGTATTCTAATAAACTTCTTATTGAAACCTTAAAGACAAATTGATATGTCTCTAAATTTTGTCTAAAATAATAAAACAAAAGCATTCAAATCAATAAATAGTACTTTATACTGCTAGTCAAATACATTGTTAAAATATTTTACTTACTTTTACCATATGGCTTATACCCTCATTACTTTGTAACAAATAAAGACATACATGATGTGTATTATAATGTGTACACAGGATGTAAGCTATTTAAAGCAGATTTAATCAATTTCATATATTTTCATTGAATTGAATTAAATAAATAAAATAGTTTAAGTAATGTAACTAATACAATTTGGCTAAATAAAAAGAACTGTTCACTTTAAGTAAGAAATGTTTGCCTTTGAATAAGTCCTGTGAAAAATTATAAATATTATATTAATTATATAATGTGGTTACACACAGGAACTAACACTGCTTTTCATTTAAAATAATCCTAGAGAAGTACTGATAGAAATCAAGTAAAAAAATGTGCACAAGTTAGACCTACCTATTGTTTTCACATGCATGTAACATCTATGCAACTCTGCAAGTAACATGCAGTTTTGTTTAACCGTAGATCTGAAAATAAGTGCAATTTCTGTATGAACTCCACACTAATACAGGTGCTTTAAATCGAAACACATCCTTACCAATTATTTAGTACACTTTTACTGCAACCTTCATTCCATAAAGTTCTAATAACTCCGCTTACAGATCTCCGTTCCTGCAAGCTACACATGACTTACAAAGAGCATGACTTTACCATTCTGGTAGCTGAATTAGGGTCAGGAGTGTTTCAGAAAGAAAAGCATTGCATAACAATACATTTGTAGGATTTAAATAATGCAACCCAAATAACTGCACATGGAACATAACTCTTTCAGCAAATATGAGACTGCAATCATAGAGATACATTTTCTAGGGGTAAATAACTAATTGCTTCTCACCTCTGGCTTCACCTATTACCCCTCCATAGAATCTTCAAATCAATTTATTGTATTTCAGTTTTCTTTACTGGCACATTGAACAATTCACATTTATACATGACCATTCCTGTTTTATACATTATACAAAAAAATCTCTATTATAATTATCGGTAGCATTAAATGTCCTCAAATCACCAATTTTCCACCAGAAATCCCTCATCTCACACTTCCTAAGCATGACTATAGTCTGGTCTAATAGAATTGCCATATTTTACCTTTCCAGCAAACTGTATGCACCAAAGACATACACAAGCAACATTTATTTTTGTTTTAAAAAGACATACTCAGGGTCATCCTGTTCTTTTTGTCTTTCCCCTTCATGCTCATGGCTGCACAATTTTATCATTAGAGGCCAGAAGCTGCCGTCCTTTTCTCTTTTTGTTTTAATCTATCTGACCCTGTGGATTCAAAGAGAAAGCCTATTAGAGCCATATTACACCTACAGATTGAAGAAAAGTCAGTCATGCAGTGTTTCCTTGGCATTGTTCATTCCTATACATCCTCGTTAGGGCCGTGTCTACCCATGACATCATGCCCTCTTTATTTCAGGCTCTATACACAAAGGCAAGCAATCATGGGTCAAAAAGCTTTTTTAATTTTTTGTCACCTGCTGAAAGGAGGTTCAGAAGGATTGCAAATGTAATCATTTTATTGTCGTTATACAAACAGCTTCTCAAAGAACTGAAAGCAATGTAATCTCCCTGAACCGCACACATATGAATGCAATAAAAAAAAATGACTATTTTGCAAAAGGATACTGTATCATTTCAACTGAAAATTGGAGTCTTTTTATGACATGCATTTTGGGTCATTGTGAAAGCAATGCAGAAAGCACAGCTTCTGTACTAAAGGGTTATCCGGAAAAAAAAAAAAGAAAAATAATTTGTTTAAAAATGTCATGCCAACGAATTGAACAAAAGAGTTCATTAAAAATATTTGTTATTAATTTTGCTGTTTTGGCTGCTCTGAGTTGAGCTGCAATTCAATGTAAAAATAATTAACTGAAAATAAAGTTTAGTAGTTGAACTTACTTTCTGATTGCAAAAATTAAAAATGTTAAATCTTCAGAAAGATACAGCCAATGAGTATATAGTATCACTATTTTGGCTATTAATAAATAATAAATATGTAGGTATTGTAGATTATACCATAAAAGTGACAGAGTAGTTGTGTCTCGATCTGGTAATGTATGAGCAGGCAATACAGGCAGAGCCATAGTGTTACCAAAAATGAATGAACACCTGAAAACCAGACACATTTGCTGCATGAGAATGTGGTGTATGTAACATTAAGAAGGATAAAGGATAAAAGTCGTAGTACTAAGATAGATAATTAAATAATAAATAAGAATATAAATAAATACATGCATACATAAATAAATAAATAAATAAATAAATAAATAAATAAATAAATAAATAAATAAAGTCGTTTTACTGTGTTATTTGATGTGTTATTTGATGGTTGTTTAAATGTTAAGAAAATCATATACACTGATTCATTTATTCCATGATTAAATATATCACCCACATACAACTAAAATATTACATTAACCTGCTATTTATTGTTTTGAATTTAAGATATTTTCAACTGGAAAAAAAAGTTCATTAAGCCAGAGCTACTGTAGATTAGACTAATGGGATAATAATTTATTTTAAGCAAAAAACAGAACAAAGAGACTAACAACACAGACTCAAAATCATCACAAGCACAATGGCAGCTTGAGTGAACAATTGAGTCCAATCAGTAATCATGGGCAGAATAATAGAGGCTCAAGGTGTTTGTTCTTGAGCTTGATGAGGATGTGAAAGACTACAGAATGAGAATCATGGGAATTGAAGGCTGCTTTTTGAATTACAGACATGGGTGTGAAGCCATGTTTAATGTGGGTGTTGATCATTTTGCCTATTTCATTTATTATTTTAAAGCATCAATCAGTACAAATGATAGTCACTTTTTTTTTTTTTAAAGTCCTTACTTTAAAGAATTGCTTACTGCAAGTGATTTTTTTTTACATATATTAAATATGTATATATTTACAGCAAATCCATTGTGAATTGTGAATTAATACTTTTTTTTTATTTATTTATTTTAGTACAAACATGCCAGTAGGAGAACTGATTACTCTGAATTCCCCATGCTTGTGTGTGTATGTGTGTATATGGCACTCTGCACAAGACCATTGTCCCCTCCATGTATTCTTTCCTCAAACTCACTGTTCAAAGGAATAGGCTTTCAATTAATTCCAATTTTGACCAGAATAAAGAAGTTACTAAAGATGAGTAAAAGAACTTGTGCTTGACCCTATTTGAGAAGCTTCCTGGGTGAAGGTTCTTGTGAAGCTTTACACTTTTGTTGGTCATTGCATAATTGTACAATGGCAATGTATTCAATATTATAATGTTTTTAAAAGAAAAATACTAAGAATTAAGAAAATACCTATAGGAGCAATTGTGTCCAAACATTTGACTAATAGTGTATGATGAATTATTGTTATTAGTGTGCTATAAATATGTTATTGTATTGGTGTTATTTTAATGTAAACTAAAATAACAATTTTGTGTGATTGCTGGCTGTATGTAAACAATTGGAAATCTAGACATTAAAAATTACACATTCGACTAAAGGGGAAGCTTTTGTTTGCCTTAAGATCAGAATTGTAGTTTTGTTCCTTGAGTTTTTGCTGTAAATCCAAAACCATTGGAAATAAGTATTAACAATGTTAAATCTGCTTACCCTGTAGTCACTGGCTGTGACATAGAAGATGGGCTGGAAAGCCAGCCAGATGATGCAGGTGGTGTACATAGTAAAACCAATAAACTTTGCCTCATTGAAGTTCTCTGGGCACTTTCTGGTCTTGAAAGCGTAGAAGGTACACAGGATAATGAGGACACAGTTATAGGTCAGTGAAATTAGCATGCTGGAGTCCTTGCTGTTGCATTTCAATCTGACTATGTCCCTTCTCTCAGGACTGACCTCTTTCCTTACACCTGGTGTCTCTACCAAGAGCCAGACCATCACCACTAACAGCTGACAGGAAATGAGGCCAGCACAAATAGCTACCTGTGAAACTGGACTTATAAACCTTGGCCTTTGTGCACCATCTTTGACACCACTGAAGATACGGGCAATGCGGTTGGTCTTGGTCAGGAGCGCTGAGTAGCAGACTGCAAAGGAGGTACCAAGTCCAAGACGACGTAACGTGCACACAACTACTGAAGGTTTGGCGATGTAGATAAAAGTTATGCAGTAACAGAGAAGCACACCCAGGAGTAAAATATAGGAAAGTTCTCGTCCACTAGCTTTAACTACAGGCGTTTCATTGTTCTTTATTAAGAGACAAATCACAAAGAGTGTGCACAGGATCCCAAGACAGGCAATAGTGACTGGTCCTACGGCCCAGGCATCCTCCCAGTGGATGTACTCCTCAGGCAAGTCATAGCAGCCAGTCAGGTTGGCCAGTGGCCATTGGCCAAAGCTGCATTCTGCGCAAGTGAATTCATCCAGGAGATACTGGTAGGGCTGGCAGGGGATGCAGATCCAACAGCAGACATCACCAGGCTGCATGCTCTTAATTTCATTCATCCTGCAGGGGTCACTACACTGAGAGGTAGGTAACACTTGGTTATCCCAAGGAATAAGATTTATATCTAAGTTCAAAGTCTGGCCCCAATAGCCCACTTTACGGTATACATATGTGCCATTCTCTATGTGGTAGTGGAAGATGTTGTAGCGACCCAGGCTGTCCCCATAAGCATCAAAATTAACAGTGTTCTCTGTTTCAGCTGGACGGAATGGAGCTGTAGAAACAAAGGACAAAAGGTAAGCCAATATGATATAGGTCAAAGTGACATGGAAAGACTTGAAAAAAGCTTCAAAACTATTATATCAGAACCTTTTGAAAGCTTATATAATATCCCCTCTCTGCACTTACAACCATAAAAGCTTCACCATGAATTTACATAATTAAGGCCAGGAGGTGGATTCACAAGATTGTCATGTTTCTTTTCAGATAATTTTTCAGTTCTTGAAAGAATATCAAAAAAAGTTTCAATTTAGATAAGAAAAAAATATATATTTTTTATGACAGCAACAGGTTTTTCCTCAGCATCCCCAAACATCTTTATATAAATATTGATTTCCCGTTTGTTTAAGCGTAATAGCTTTCAGCGAATAAGATGCACAATCAAAATGATTGCCCTACCAAAGTAGTGAGCCTGATTCAATCCTTGAGTTCATTTTACTTCCTTGGTTATCCTCAAAAGAAATGGCTTTACATGTCCATTGATCTTTCAGATTAGGCTGGTTTAAAAGACAACCAGCAGGATAGAGGCACTCTGTTTTATAGACTGTGCCTCCTACTGTGTCAGTACAATACGATACAAACAGGTTCAACACATAGCAATTTACAACTCAAGCTCTTTGTTACAAACTTGCATAATTAAATTTTATATCAGATCATTTCTTTTCACAAATAATAATTACATATGTACTGTGTGATATAGAACAATTGCATATTTTTTTATGTAATTTACTTTTTATGTAATTTTATCTACATTTTCATCCTATTTTGTCATGTATCATGAGATACTGCATCATACTTAAAACAATTAGCAAGGCAACATTGCTGGCTTTAAAATGCAATAATAAAAATGTGAAGGTAGTAAAAAGTGGAATGTCATCTTTAATTTAAAGGTATTTAAATCAGGCTTGGTGAATCATAAAGGGCAACATGGTGTGTGTGTGTGTGTGTGTGTGTGTGTGTGTGTGTGTGTGTGTGTGTGTGTGTGTGTGTGTGTGTGTGTGTGTGTGTGTATGTGTGTGTGTGTGTGTGTGTGTGTGTGTGTGTGTGTGTGTGTGTGTGTGTGTGTGTGTGTGTGTGTGTGTGTTTGGTTGTGTACACATGTTGCCACTAGTGAACTAGTGTCCTATCAGTGTGTATTCCAGGATCATGCCAATGGCTGATGATTAAGCTCTCCCACTAAAACCTTGGACCATGTATTGGGAACAGGGGTATTGTCATAAAGGGAAATTTCAGTGCTACAGCAAATACTGTACAAAGGCATATAGTTGTTTGTTTCTAATTTTCTGGCACTAATTTTAAAAGAAACCACATGGGTGTGATGGTTATATGTCACAAACATTTGGTCATATAGTCTATATAGACAAATAAGTGTACATTTTTATAAACTTATTCTTCATATAATTTGTACTCATACAGTCTGTAGACCATTTTTATTTGCAGCTTATTTTAGAAGCCTTTTGCATCCTCTAAGACATTTTGTTCAGTCATTTGGCTTAAAAAACCTGTTTGCTTCTGACAATAAAAAAAATATTTAATATTAATGTTGCTTAGTTTTAAGGCAGATGGCTGGATCTGAGCTGTTATTTTCTGCACACTTCAAACATCCTGGTGGTGTTCTAAGCAGCCACATGATTTACAGGTAAACTGGTGTGTTTTGTAACATGAAGAGATCGTTTTTCCTTCACACTCCTTTTCTCTTTTAGTACATAATTTCTCATTCGCCCACAGCATAATTCAGAATACTGATTTTCTGATAATAAAGTTTATCAGTAGTTTAATTGTATTTCACAGTGTACTAAATAGTTTTTCTTAATTTCAGCTGTCCTATTGTCTCATAGCCTGCTTTACTACCTGTGATTACCAAAATTACACATAGATACACTCAAAGTAAAGCTGAGTGTGGCAGCAGGGGTGTGGTTGAGCATCAGCTGTAGATGGAGAAGAGGAAGCAGGCAACGCATGATGATTCTCATCTGGGTCTTATTACCACCTGCCTATTTAGGTGTGCTGAGTGACAAAGCTGGCAGAGCCTCAACACACACACACTCACACACAAACACACACACACACACACACACACACACACACACACACACACACACACACACGCACACACGCCACTCATTTGTGTTTGTAGTACAGTTTAGCAGTGCAGTCTAAAGAGCATTTATTACAATAAAAATAAGCCAAAGCTTAACTAAGAAATGTGCCTTCTGCTCAAGTTTTCTTAGCACATACACACTGGGTACTACACCAACATTCAGTTCAAATACTGAATAACTGAATGCAGAGACAAAACAATAAATTTAAATTAATTAAATGTACATTTATAATATAAAGTAAGGGTAATAACTTTATAAAAATACAATTTAACCTGCCAGAAATGTGGAATAATTACCATCAAAGTACTCACCATTAAACTGGGTCTTCAAGATGTAATCTTTATACAGCTTCTTTCCATTTACTGGTTTCATGGCACTGCAGATTTTAGTGGTGTTTAAACATACTGCTTGTCTCAGGTTGTGCAGTGCATGGGCCATTGCATACACAGCATTCACTACAAACATGATCTTGGATTCCTGCTCAAACTTGCCATCGCGGAGAGAATGCTTGCCACAGTTAATATCATGCAGGCTGCATTGGAACCGATTCTCCCAGAACTCTCGGAACCAGGGATTGCGAGTGTTGTTGTAAGGATTTAGATTTGTGAAGTACTCAGCAAATTTGTTGATTTGATAAGAAGCAAGTTCAATGGTGAATGCTCCGTCAGCCACTGATTCACTTCCTTTCACCACACTCTCCTGTGCCCCCCAGCCATCACTGGCTACCCAGATAAAGGACACGTTCATGCGATTTGCTGCAACTAGAAGCTCCCGGGCATCCTCACTTCTTGTAAAGAGTATTACAACTTTAGCATTGGACTTCTGTAACAGAGACCTGATCACTCCATCATAACTGTAGCGGTCCATTGAGCGGCTAACCTTTGCAGATGTAGCAATGCAGATTTGCAAGGCTCTGGCCTCCTGCTGAAAAGCATCGATGCCAGTTTCTCCATAGTCACCCTCTGAGGCAACAGTGGAGACATAAGTCCAGTTGAAGTAGCGCAGGATCTCAGCCATGGCCTTAGCTTGGTAGAAGTCTGGGGGAACCGTACGAGCAAAGTAGTCATAGCGGGACTTATCACTGAGCTTAGCACTTGTTGAGGCATAGCTAATCTGTGGGATCTGGAAAAGTCGCAAAAGGTTGGCCACCTGCATGAAGAGAATGATCAATGAAGTGTGCAGAAAAGAGTCTTTAAACACTGTTAGGCTGAGCAATTATAATAAAATTATTTATAAATTATAGGTTATACAGTATAACAAATTAGAGCATTCACGTAATGACTAAAAAGTACTTTATTTTTTTTATTGTGTAAAACACAATACCAATACCAACCAACAAAAACCAACAAAAGATATATTGTATTGCCTCAGAATAGTCAGATTATTATATGTATCTCGAACTGTATTTGTCTAGTAATCCAAATATCTATATCTGTTTACACATTAAAATTTAAACCAAGTGGATGTGGTCTATTTTTGTATGTGGACTCTACCATGATTTTGCATCTCCCTTTCAGTTTTGTTGTCATACTGACATGCCAAGGGTAGTAATGGTTTACAGCTACATTATCCAATGTACAATGCTGACTACAAACATGGCAGCTACAAATCACATCACCCAGCTACAACAGTCAAGTTACCATCTTACTCATTACACACACCTGTTTATAATTACACAAGACAGTATATAAGAACTCTCTACCCACACTCACCTTGTGAAGCATATACTCTGTGATAGTCTGGTTGCTATTAAACATCTGTGTTGCTATAATCTTTATAAATAGCTAGCCTTGCCAAATTCCCTGCTTGTACTCTGCACACAATGTACCTTTTCTTACAGTACTACAGGACAAAAGCATTCCTAATAATCTGTGTTCTTTCTCTTTCTTTGTTGTGCTACACTTTACACCTGCTCAATGATGAGATGCTGGTAATCCTGACTCGCTGCCCACTAGTTCAAATTCTCTGCTTCTTCTAGGAGCTTCATTCACCTGATCTCATATTGATGTTGAGAATGGCAAAGAATAGAATACAGTTGTGAAAGATCAATGAATCACAGCATCTGTGGTCACCAAAATTAGGTTGGCTTTCCTTTTAAGCTTGATACCTCTAGATTTTTCCTCCTCATGTAATTTCAGAGACAAGTTGATCAAATGCAAATAGACCAAATGTGGAACTAGAAGTAAGTCTGCCTGAGACAATATGAATCTTTTTTTCTAATAGAGAGAGGTCTCTCATTTTGACATAAATAAATAAGAAACATGTATATGTTTCTGAAAATGCATGTTGGATGCTATGGCAAAGCACCACTCATTCACTCATACCTGCTCAATTTATCACATTCAATCAACCTTTTAGGATGTCTTTGAGGGATCGAAAAAACACAGAGCCCATGGGAAAAACAAACACAGACAAACGGAAGAACATGCAGAACTTGATGATGACAGTTTGATCCAGAATTAAATCAAGTGTCCTAAAGCTATGAGGTGCCAATGCTGCTCACTGCACCATTATGCTATCAGGACCTACAGTGTAATAGTAGTATTGCTAGTCATTTGCCAGTTTTTACAGCTTTTTTACAGCTTGTTGTGTAAAATGACAATTAACACATTTTAAAAAGTCCTAGCTTTTAGTTCTATTAACAAATGAAATATTGGCTTCAGCAGTTTATGCTCTTTAAGTATAATGTTGATCAGAGTTTGGATGGCCTAACAATTTTTTTAAACAAAACCCTGTTCCAAATTACACTGCCAAAATTTTTTTTTAAATGTTTCTTAGCATAGAGAGCTCAGCATGCATACATTTAATACATATGTTGCTATAGAAACAGTGAGAGATGTAGACAGAGGTTAGTACTGGAAAAGGCTTGTTTCTATGCACTTTCCTATGTTCCACTGACACTGACTTTATTGTAATACAAAATGACTATAAAACGTCTAGTCTGTTTAAGCAATTCTTGCATCCTCTATTTGAATAAACTATGTTTCAAGACAGCTGAATACATTTATAATAATACATTTACCTTCCTGTATCTCTACTACTGACATGGCCTGCTTTACACTTTTTGTATGTGACCTGTTTTAATACAGATATGATTGAGAAAAATCCATATACATGACATTTGAATCACACAAATTATGACTATATCTCCAGGGTCCTTGATTTAATCTAGACCAGGGATTATGTCCAGTGTTTACAGGATTGGTTCTGATCCACCTCAAGCAGGTACACAAGAAAGATAAATAAAGGAACAAATAAATAAATTATTCTTAAATATACAGTTTGAAATATTCTATTTTTTTAATCTTTATATCACTCTGAGTGCCCAGAAATTGTAAAAACAATTTCCACCCAACAGCCTCTGTTCTATTATATGCTAGCTACCAACCAGGATGGGTGATGACTAACACATGCTTTCACCAAGACATGTGAAGCCAGTCAAGTACATATATTTTTTAATTCTGCTCAGATTGCATTTTAAAGCATCATAAGACACTCATATCCTCTTCTGCATACACAAGCTACAAAGGCCAAAGATTTGCTAGTGTCACTAGCAACAGGAGACACAGTAATGACATTTCTTCCACTCATAGCGCACAAGCAATTTCGCTCAGTTGGCTCCCTGACATAGTTGTTATGGCATGATTGTGATTCAAACTTGCAATTTTATGAGAATAGGAAGAATAATTTTCCACCACTAAAGCACCCACAACTAAATTTGAAAGATGAAATATAATGTTTACACCTGGCAAAAGTATAATGAAATTTCATTTTAAAACACATTATCAAAAGCTTTCAGAGATCACAGCACACCAAACAGCATCATATTTTCTATATATATATATATATATATATATATATATATATATATATATATATATATATATATATATATATATATATATATATATATATATATATATATATTAACTTTATAGAGATTTTTTTTTAAAACTAACTGATTTCAATGTTTAAATATGGAACCCATGTCTTTATGTACACCCAGAAACTCAATGGCAAGAAAATTTGCAGCAGTTTTATATGGATTTACCAGATTAGTTTGTGTACTATTCCAGAAAAGAACATTTAAGATATAAGAAGTAAGTAAATATAAGGATATAAGAAAATGGCAGGTAAGTTATTATATAAATATGTTTTGTGGGTACAATAGTATAAAGCACACACTTCTTTTATTATGAACAACAAAACCTGGTAAACAGTAACTATATAAATCACATGTTTTTGTTCCGCCAATGCACTGACATCAAATCCCTGACAGTATTACTGTAAAAACCAGAGTAATTCTAACTACTGTTATAAAAATAATTTAAAAAATTTTTATAAATATACTGTATAAACAAATGAAATTACACTGAAAGGTTATGAATCCATTATGACAAATCTTGGCATGCAGAAATATGATTAGTGACAGTTGTATGTTTGCAGACACATTTTGAGTGACATTTAATACACTTATTTCTCATTAAGAGTCTTCTAAATAAAATATAGATTTCACTTCTGTAATTAAGATCAAATTTAACAAATCATTTATTAACAATTACTTGAACATAATATATTTACATCTCCGTTATATCAACAACCTATTTTTTAATCTGTTGAATCAACCAACTACCCTTATAGTACCTGCATGTTTTTTTTCATTCAAAATTGATCTCTTTGTCAATTACTCTTTCCACCTCATCTGCTATTTCAGCCCCATTTTAGCATATATGCATTCAAAATATACAATTATTTAAACAAATTTCATTATTCCAGTCTATCTACAACGTTACTCAAAATTAACTATAGAAATTCATTCATACTGTAGAGAGTATAAAGAATGTATACTGAAGAAAGAAAGCATTTATAATAAATGTGAATAGACAAATGAAAAGAGTAAAACCAAGAAGGATATAAAGGACAAAAAAAGCTACTGTATGAGAGAAAAAGCCACAAGAGGAAATGACAGAGACCTGAAAAGAAAATGGAAGCAAGTGTGAAAGACAGAGGAAAGATAAGGGAAAAAAAACAGACTGAAGGAATCTTGAAGGGAAGGATAAAAAGAGAGAGAGGAAAATAGCTTCATTCTGACTGGGGTTTGGTGACTGGGGTTGTGAAGATTTTCTCAACATGAAAAGTCCATCTTGTTTTCCCTGTGGATTAGTGCCTGTCTTCAATTCTGCAATAGTTCAGTATGTCTACCACAGGATTAGACATACTGAACCGCAGACACACACATGTGCAAACATGAATGTACATGTGCTTGTGCACACATTAATTCTGAACAGACTAAAAAGCAAACAACATGCTGAGGAATATATAAAACACATATAGTTACACTTCCCTAATTCCACTGGTTTATCAGTGTTTCAAAAGTGCCTATATTTTTTTTATGAATGGGATTTTCACTATGTCTGTGAAATTCCACTTCCTAGATTAAAACTATTAGTATAATAGAATTAGCAACATTATCAATGTTACAGGAATACTGTATAACCTAATTCAGCATATTTAACCTAAATGCACCTATTTAACTTAAAATATTGGAGCTCATAAGATTAAAAAAAAAAACAAATAAAGACAGGGCACCAAATTTGACACGAGGAACCTTTTTATAAGAATTGTTGGCCAATGAACTAGCCAGTTAGCACACAGACTACAAAATGTGGCTTCTTCAACATTTATTTCCACTAGCCAAGTTAAAAACAAATGATCTATATTGTGTGGGAAAAAAAATACTCTATATGGATTTCTTGTTTATAGAACTGCTTTATAAAAAAATATATTGCACTGAATTTCAAATTGGGAATTTTTGGCTGTAAGGGTTTGACCAGTCACTCACAAGTGCCTTATTGAGGTCAAGCCCTGTGAGGCAGCATGAGAAGCTGTTCAAAAAGATTGGTGTTTGGTTTTTATTCTTCCTCTTGGGCATATGAGAGGATGTTATGTGACAGGTGGGAGTTGTGCTGTGGATAGAAATTAATAGGTGAGAAGTTTATGCATCCAGTTAAAAAGGTTATTTCTAAATTGGTTAAAATCTACTTGTGATACTACAGATGGAAAATAAATAAACTGTTTATTTATTACACTACATGTGTATATTTCTCATATGTATTATGTTACAATTCTGGAAGAGATTCTTTAAAATAAATTGGACAAATTACATTTGCTAGTTTATATAAAGCTTTATTTGCTATTAATACTGTTTTTTTCAGATGATTAAGCTATTTATTCATTTGTTGTCAAACTACAAGTAAGTGCATTAGTAGCTCTTTCTATTGGCCAGTCAGCACTATACAGCACTAAATCACAATCAAACTACAAATCAGTTAAAAAAACAAAAACAAAATCTAGTTCAGGAAAATTTATTCCCATTATAGGCTTTTCTTTCTCTGTTCTGAAAGACATTAAGATCACTTTGTGTTGCATGGAACATATGTAGCATTGATAACAAATTAGTTTAAATAGTGGCATAGAAAGAGTAAAATATTAGCAAGTAGAATATTAGCAAAATATGTATTTTGAATAGAAATTATTAACTAAATAATGTATGCGTGTAATTTGTATTTTTTTCCTTGGGCATTAAACTGCTTGGGAGCTTTAGTGATTTTTAAATGGTTTTTAAAGAGGTTGTAGATAAAATACATTTTCTAGGTCATAAGCTTGTAAGACAAACATCTTAGATAACATCTTAGATACAGTATATCTCAAAAGGGTGCACTGAGCATTCTGTAGAAATGGAGTGAAAAATATAAGGAGTTACAGTAGAAGTGTCAGTATCAAACATCAAATCAAAAGAATATTACATTATTTTCCATGGAGAATTTGCCCCAATAGAAAAAGTCTTGTTTATTATCATTAAGTGTCTGCTACACGATCACAGTATATTGTTAATCAGAGGTTCTTGTCCCCTCAAATATTTTTATTAATGAGCAAAATGGCAATATTGTACTTGATGTCCCTCAGAGTGATAGTGGAACAAGATTCTAGTCCTGTCACCCTGACTATGAACAATTGAATGGCAATTGAAAATGACGAGTAATTTGAAAAATGATCATAGTCATACATCATAGCAGAACGATAGTGCTAAAGCTTTTGTTCGGTAAAAGAACATTGAATTTCTATCTGGAGCTGGCACAGATTCTCTCTACCCCAGCAGATGAAGCAACAGAATAGAGCCTCTGCAGCTTCATGAACTTTGCCTATACACAAAGAAACTTACAGAAACACACAAACAGCATCACCTCTTTTCTGTAGTTGGATCTTGTATGGGCTTGTGTGTGCTTAAGCTCTATCTTCAATGTACTCTCTTCTGGTAAGGTAGGATTCTAACTTTGTATATCTACTTAAGTCAGTTGATTTTAAAGTGTTGGTCTGTGCTTATTAGTTCTATCAGGTGATTAATAAAGGGTAGTTTCAGTCTCACTGGCAGGGCTTACTCACTTATATTGAAGTGGCTGGTTGTAAGTGAACCCCTGAGGCCAGTAATGCTTAGTGTTTATTAGTTCATATATAGTGTATATAGTTCATATATATATATATATATATATATATATATATATATATATATATATATATATATATATATATATATATATATATATATATATATATATATATGTTCTTTTGTGTTCTTAAAATTCATACATTGATCTTAAATTGGGAGATCAGACATGTGTCTTAAACCCATCTCTGTAGTCACCTCTTACAGACACGTTCTCATCCACAGAACAGAGGTCACATTACCAGTAACCTCATCTAGCCATCTCTGTTGTCTCCATCGCAAACAGTGGTGGCAGATGGGCTCTGGAATTGCCAGGCTGCTGTAAGGAAAGCTGACACAGACTTGGCTTCCCACTACACCTTCGACTTTCTGGCACTTACTGAGACCTGGACATCCCCACAGAACACTGCTACACCAGCTCCTCTGTCTTCTGCCTATGAAAAACTGATAGAGGTGGTGGTACAGGTTTACTGTTGTCACGGAGATGGTGTTTCACACCTCTCCCTTTGTCTCATCCAACCATGTCTTCTTTTGAATTCCATGCAGTTTCAGTTACCTCTACAAGCAACCTCTTTATCATTGTCATTAACCAGCCTCCTGGTCCCCTTGGAGACTTCCTAGAAGAGATGGACACACTCCTCAGTACTTTTCCTTCTGACAGCACCCCTCTGACAGTTATTGGTGACTTCAACCTCCCATCTGACAAACTTCAGTCATCTTGCCTCCTGACATTTCTGAATACCTTCTCCTTGACATTTAACAGCTGCCCTCCAACACACAATGGAGGAAATGTCCTGGACCTGGTTTTCACCCCCCATACCCCAGCTACAGACATGACTGCCACTTCACTTCAAATTTATGATCATCACCTGGTTTCCTTTTCAAACACTATTCCTATTCTACCTAAAAACAATTTACATGTCTCTCTTATCCATTTTAACCTTCACTCAATCTCTCCCTCCTCTGTAGCTTCCTGTACTCTTTCATCACTTCCTGACCCTGACTCTTTTTCCTCTCTACCCTGGGACTTTGCTACTGACTCCTTCCTCTCCTCTCTTTCCTCAACCATGGACTCTTTATGCCCCTTGACTACAAAACCGAAGAAGACTTCTTGTCCCACACCCTGGCTGTCTGAGGTTTTGCGCAGCAATCGACGAGAACTCAGATCTCAAAATGTGACTTCTGCTAATACTGCCTTCTACAAGGAAAGCTCAAGGCCTCTGCACAAGATCCTCGTTAGCGCCACAACATATTTTCTTCACTACTCAACCCCCCTGCCACACCTGCTCAATCCTCCCTGACTGCTGATGAATGTGCCTCCTTCTATGATGAGAAAATTAAGGAAATCTGCTAGACCCTCTAACAAGAGTATTATTAGCATCAGGCACTGATGTTATGTGAGTATGCAAGCCACTTTAGTTCCTTCCTCTCCAGCCTTGGTAAACATGACTTTATGCACCTTGTTCTATGCACAGGAGCATTGTCATCCTGGATCATGTTTTGGAACCATTTAGTTAGTGGCATGAAAACATAGAACTACAGCATAAAAAGACATTCTAGATCAATGTGTGTGACCATGTGTCCCCACACTTTGGCTATATAGTGTAGGTACATGGATGAAGTTGATATCATTTTGTGAATGGTCATTATTCATGTTGTGCCATTTCAATATATAAAAAAGGATCTTTCCCCAAATACTAACTAAATACAATAAACTGAATTATTCTTTAAATAAATCAATTAATACATCATTATGCATATAACTTTATATAATTAATAACATAATCTAGTCTAAAGAATACTAAATTAATACAAGACATACTAAATAAATATCTTGTTATATCTGCCTACTTGATTTATACCTGTCACAGTCTCCACCTACCACTTTTTGCTTCATGCCCCATAGTGACTGTGCACACTGACTCAGAGCACATTAAAAGTAATTCCAACTGAAAGTGTTTCTAAAGTGTCACATGTCATGGAACAGATAGACTTCTTTCCAACATATCAGTCTATTTCAGCACTCTCTGACTTAAGTGCATAACAAAATCTCCATGCTACTGTAAAAATGGAAAAGTTACTCAAGCCTTAATTTCTATTGCTTTATGCATGCATTTGGGAAGTGGGGGAAAGATGAACTTCCGATCAAAATGTCATGAGTTCAAATCCCAGCACCACCAAGCTGCCATTGCTGAACCCTGAGTTGTATAAAATGATTTCTACATTGCTCTGGATATGGGAGTCTGCTATACATGGAAATACTACTGTCTGTATTACTTTGGAAGATTTGACACACTTTTTAACTGATTCTGAATTTCATGTAGAAGATTATATAGCAATGAATTACATGGTCTATGTGCAAGAACATTGTAATTTTTATAAAACCATTATAAGTGCACGAGGTACATAACTGTAATCAAATCTTTTGAAATGTTATCATCTAAATCAATAGTTTTGTTGTAAGTTTTCTAATCATATTAACACTTTTATCATGTTTTCTGACAAATTTTTAACTATTTTTGATAGAGGGTTCAGTGCAGTAAAGGCAAAGAAACTATAAGCCAATAAAAAACAATAAACAGCAATTATTTAAATTATTGATAACTTTGCTTTAGGAAATTTCTCTTTTCTTTTCATCTCTTATTACATGTGCAGCTTAGGGCTTTGGTTGGATGGTGTCTGCATTTCAATGTCGTGCTGCAGCATGACATAAACAAAAGCGAAATGCAATTCAATAGGGAATTATATTCAGTTCCGATGCAAAGACAGCATTTAATTCTTCAAAAAGCAATCATCCTGCTCCAGAGATCAAGCAGCATAAGAGCAATGCAATAAAAATTAGCTTTACGGTGTGCACCGTCTTCTGCATGACAGTAATGATAAACAGTCCTATTTGTGCATTGTACTCCACATTTCTTTTACACATGTGATTGCATTTTGATCAACAACAAATCTTTTCTATAGTTAACCAGCACTAGTCAGTGGGCTAGGCTTTATAGTAAACACTTCCATAAAAGAACATATCTTAAAAAAAAGAAAAAAGAAAAAATTATTGGACTCGATCATGCTCATTTTTTCTTTATCTAAAATTATATATCATTTATCAAACTCACCCTCACTCACCTAAATGCCATGAAAGCTTCGAAAAACTTACCATGTTCACATTCATAAATAAAGCAGCAAACCATTAAAAAATCATTGAAAAATCATTGAAAAATCATTGAAAAATCTTACACATTATGCAGCAATAAGTGAACTGTGTCCAGAATGCAGCAGCCAAAGTTTTCACAAGGTTGAGAAAATGTGACCATATAGCTCCATCACGCTCTTTGAGATTTAAAAACTCTGGACTTCTAGTAGTTCTTAGAATAGCAAAGTCCACTAAAGGTGGTAGAGCATTCTCACATTCAGCTCCTAAACTTTGGAATAGACTTCCTGACAGTATTCAGGGCTCAGACACACTCTCCCAGTTTAAAAAACGTATCTTTTTAGCGAGTCCTACACATAACACACATCACATCATAACCTTGCGCTTTAGTACATCTGATCACATGCACATTATCAACTTGTGCTTGTTAATATCATGAACAGCAGCTACACCAATTCCTCTCCACTGCTTCTCTTTCTCTACCCATCCTGAGGCACCCTGAGGTTGTCCTAGCTTCAGTTGTGTCCCACCTCATGAAGATCATGGATCTTCGAAGAAGTAGAGTTTGGACACTGAACCTTTTTGAACTATTTTTTTTTTAACTGAGTTGCTTACTAGCTCCTGGTTCCACAACATCAAATGACTGTATAAGACTGTAGAAAGGACATTACTCATAATCACACACTCCGGTGCTCATGGTAGTTCTCACTCTCCAGTGTTTTGGATTGTTTTAAGATTTATAATCACACTTGATATCACCCAAATAAGGAAGGGTTTTTCTTTTGAGTCTGGTTCCTCTCATGGTTTCTTCCTCATAATATCTAAGGGAGTTTTTTCTTGCTCATCAGGGATAAACAAACATTATTCCCTTTATTTCTTATGTTCTGTAACGCTGCTTTGAAACAGTGTTCATTGTGAAAAGTGCTATAGAAATAAACTTGAACTTGAACTGTGCTGTGCTGTGAAGTGATATCTCAGTGCTGTTGGTATAGTTTTACTTTTACAGGGATTGTCAAGGGCTGCCATGTGAATGTGTGTCTGTCTGGGTCTGTGCATTGTATCATGATTTTGAATAATTGGCCATACTATAGTACCTGAGAGTCCACAATAATGTGATGTGTGCTTTATTACAGGCAGCTTAAGCATCTCACCAAGGCACCTACGAATGCCTCTTTACAGCACAAAAATACGAGGACTAAAATCTGATGTGTGTGTGTGTGTGTGTGTGTGTGTGTGTGTGTGTGTGTGTGTGTGTGTGTGTGTGTGTGTGTGTGTGTGTGTGTGTGTGTGTGTGTGTGTGTGTGTAAACTGTAACATTAGACACACAATAAAAAAAAAAATAAGGACGCAAAAAAGGGATGCACATATGTGCATAAACTGACATACATATGCCAATCATGGTTAAATTGATTACAGGGACCTGCCCTCCCATTTACTGTCAAATAATATCAGCATAACTAACAAGTAAACTTATAAAACAGCTATAGCCTGGGTTTATGCTCTGCTGGAAGATTTGGCACATGCAGCTTGGCCAGGATAAGAATTTGTTTTAAAGAAGCACAGAAAACTCCTGTCTAAGCATGCTGAGTGGCTCATCATGCAATTTAATTTTCCTGGTGCAATTTCTGTTGATCTTTGTTCTAGAGGTTTTAGCCACTGGCACATTTCAGTGGGAGATTGGAGACAGGCCGGGCATTTTTCCAAACAACTATAAGCTAAGTAATGATTCATGTCTTACATGCGTTCTTTTCTTTCATGCTGCAATACATTACATTTTCAAATACAGCAGCGAAAGAACTACAATAATAATGTTTTCACACCAACCCAGGTTTTCTAAATGCACTGGAGACATGCAGTGCCATAGAAAAGTCTAGACCTTCTTTGGTGTGATGCAAATTAAATTTGCCAGATTTATCAAAATCCACAACCCATATCATAAATGGCAATTGCATCCTGATGCTTCTTACTTACGAATTAAGAACTTGTTCTACACAAACTTTGTGGTGTAGTGTATATATAAATATAAAGTGTTAACCACAATGTTTGTGTAGAACAAGTTCTTAGTTCTCAATTATTATATTGTGATGTGATTATATATATATATATATATATATATATATATATATATATATATATATATATATATATATATATATATATATATATATATATATATATACATACATACATACATACATACATACATACATACATACACAGTGAGGAAAATAAGTATTTGAACACCCTGCTATTTTGCAAGTTCTCCCACTTAGAAATCATGGAGGGGTCTGAAATTGTCATCGTAGGTGCATGTCCACTGTGAGAGACATAATCTAAAAAAAAAAAAATCCAGAAATCACAATATATGATTTTTAAACTATTTATTTGTATGATACAGCTGCAAATAGGTATTTGAACACCTGTCTATCAGCTAGAATTCTGACCCTCAAAGACCTGTTAGTCTGCCTTTAAAATGTCCACCTCCACTACATTTATTATCCTAAATTTGATGCACCTGTTTGAGGTTGTAAGCTGCATAAAGACACCTGTCCACCCCATACAATCAGTAAGAATCCAACTACTAACATGGCTAAGACCAAAGAGCTGTCCAAAGACACTAGAGACAAAATTGTACACCTCCACAAGGCTGGAAAGGGCTACGGGGAAATCGCCAAGCAGCTTGGAGAAAAAAGGTCCAATGTTGGAGCAATCATTAGAAAACTGGAAGAAGCTAAACATGACTGTCAATCTCCCTCGGACTGGGGCTCCATGCAAGATCTCACCTCGTGGGGTCTCAATGATTCTAAGGAAGGTGAGAAATCAGCCCAGAACTACACTGGAGGAGCTGGTCAATGACCTGAAAAGAGCTGGGACCACCGTTTACAAGGTTACTGTTGGTAATACACTAAGACGTCATGGTTTGAAATCATGCATGGCACGGAAGGTTCCCCTGCTTAAACCAGCACATGTCCAGGCATGTCTTAAGTTTGCCAATGACCATTTGGATGATCCAGAGGAGTCATGGGAAAAAGTCATGTGGTCAGATAAGACCAAAATAGAACTTTTTGGTCATAATTCCACTGAACGTGTTTGGAGGAAGAAGAATGATGAGTATCATCCCAAGAACACCATCCCTACTGTGAAGCATGGGGGTGGTAGCATCATGCTTTGGGGGTGTTTTTTTGCACATGGGATTAAGGAGAGGATGACTGGGGCAATGTATTGCGAGATTTTGGGGAACAACCTCCTTCCCTCAGTTAGAGCATTGAAGATGGGTCGAGGCTGGGTCTTCCAACATGACAATGACCCGAAGCACACAGCCAGGATAACCAAGGAGTGGCTCTGAAAGAAGCATATCAAGGGAGGGAGCTCAAACTCCGTGTTTCTCAGTGACAGGCCAGGAACCTGACTGATCTAGAGAAGATCTGTGTGGAGGAGTGGTGAAAAACTACAGGAAACGTTTGACCTCTGTAATTGCAAACAATGGCCACTGTACCAAATATTAACATTAACTTTCTCAGGTGTTCAAATACTTATTTGCAGCTGTATCATACAAATAAATAGTTAAAAAATCATACATTGTAATTTCTGGATTTTTTTTTTTAGATTATGTCTCTCACAGTGGACATGCACCTACGATGACAATTTCAGACCCCTCCATGATTTCTAAGTGGGAGAACTTGCAAAATAGCAGGGTGTTCAAATACTTATTTTCCTCACTGTATATATCACAATATAATAATTGAATAATTGAACAAACACAAAGCATCGGGTTTCCCAACTTAATGGAAACTCCCTTCTACAGAGATGTGTTAGCCATTCTAATGTGGCTTTTATTACAGCTAGGACCTTTCGATTGCAGACCCCCTTCTGAGAAGCTAATACACAAGTGCACAAGTTTAAACTTCAAGAAAGTCATTATTATGCCACAAGCTGTTCTGTATATAATTTGTAATAGACTAAAACAAGAAAGAAACAAGAGAAAGTTGATTCTGTGTTAAACTGTGCTGCAAATTCTTTGGTTAAGGAACACAATCTTTGCTTAAAAGTCACTGAACCACGAAAGAGGACAGACTGATCCCAAGGAGGCAACTAACAATACTCAAATATTTACATGTCTTTATTAATGTTGATATAACTCAAAACTGACAAGATGATTGTATTCAAAACACACCGAGCATTCACCCAATTAGTGTTCCTCCGTTTTCCGTGTCTCTTTCCCATGGCATGGAACAAAGTAATCAAACTGTCAGCATTTATCCTGTCACCTTGCTTTAAAGCTAACATCTGCGGCATGCCTGCTTCTGACAGTACTTTCAACACCATGACTTGTCTGAAGAGAAGCAAAGTAGATGGGTTGAACATATAGAAAAGAGAAAGTTGATCATGCAAATCTGGTTCTCAAAATCTAATAAATGTTCATTATTTTATATGTTAAACCACACTGGGATTAAATGAAAGCAATATCAAAATATATGGTTTTTATCATTTTGATAATTTCACTTAAAATAGTGTAGTATACTTATTTTTCCAAAGTGTAATATAAGAGCATTGAGTGACTTTATCACACTATACTGATAGTTACTTACTATGAATGCATTGGTTCTATCTATATAATATCACACAACACAAGTGTAGTTATACTGAATATCTGCATGGCTGATCATATACAGCTACAAACAAGGAAGTTATTTTGAGTGAAGGACATTTGTTTACCAAAGTTTTTGATTAGTTAGTGGAAGTAGGTCCTGAAGAAGCCATACTCAGTGTATCACATATCGGCTAGCTCTATAACTAGCTCGTTTACTCATCTATTCCTGTTAAAGGTGATGCCAGTGAAAATGTCATCACTTCTTTCTTTTTTCTTCAGTAAACAAGCTGTCGTATTTTAAGCCAAATGTTAAATTCTAAAAAAAAAAATGGCCATGTTCACTGATTATGTTACTAATA
Source organism: Silurus aristotelis (assembly GCF_946808225.1). Classification (NCBI taxonomy): domain Eukaryota; kingdom Metazoa; phylum Chordata; class Actinopteri; order Siluriformes; family Siluridae; genus Silurus; species Silurus aristotelis. The sequence goes on along the minus strand of NC_139575.1, from coordinate 17,769,052 downwards.
CTACTGCAGAAAACGTTTCTGTGGGGAATAACTAATGATACTTTAAGAATAGAAGCTGAGCATGGAAAACTTAATGCAGGTTACTAGTAGTTTACACTTTTTATATTTATAAAGCACATTTGGTACATTCAAGTAAAACTTCTAGTCAAAACTAATTATATGCTAATTATAATATTTACCTAATCATTAGGTCTAGCAGGTGGAATATTTAAAATAAAATTTCATGTATATATTTTATTAATACAATTATTCTAAATGTAAACAATCCACTTTGCACTTCTTTTACATTTATGTTTGTAAAAGTGTAGAACACTTATGGACAACAACTATAGGGCAACATTTTGACTAAATTGCCAGGGTGTTCAGTAGATCACAGTAGGTTTTTAGATCAGTAATAACAAAAGCAAATTGCAGTCATCACTTTACATCTTCAATGCATATTATGATGAGTACAATAAATAAAAAAACAAGTTTAATGTTTTTTCACTTGACTCCAAGGCTTGGCATACAACTGCCCCTGCTTCCAATCTAGTCGTGAGTTATTGAATTACTTTTTAGCATTATACAGCGTTTTAACTGACTTTTTGTCACAGTCGATAATTTCGTGCTGACAAATGGCAATCCTCCAAATGTATTTACTAGCTACACTATATGTTTGGTTCCTCTCTGTCAGGCACAAGAACTCGCAGGAAACCGGAGGTTGAATGATAAAGATTCGGTGTTTACTTAACTCACTCAACAAATAAAGAGCAAAGCAGAAAACGGGTAGGCATGAAAGAAAACACAAAAGAAAACACAGAAAGCAAATGAAACGTCCAAACACATGAAGCGTGAAAGTCCACAATGTTCGTACGCCTAAGCTGTAGAACGGACGGTGAGACTGTGAACGACTGGGGTTTATATACGGTGGTGACTGATGTGACCCAGGTGATGATGATTAGTAATCAGGTGAGCTGCTAGGGTGGATATGAGGGTTAGGAGAAGGCGTGGCTGGTGGATCCCTGACACTCTCACTGTTTCTTCCTCATGCAGTCTCAGGGAGTTTTTCCTTGCCACAGTTGCCACTGGCTTGCTCATTAGGGATTAACTTAAAATGTATTAAAAAACGTATTGCACCTCCAGGCCTCCTCAAACTGCATCAGTCCCTGTGTGGCTATATGAGCGAAAATCTTTACAGCACTCTTCAAAATATAGTGTAAGAATGGAGCAAATGGGGATTAAATGGAGAATGGGATGTCCAAAGAGTACATTGTAAGCACATGTTACTTCTAGCTTGTCATACCACTGGTTTGTTGTCTAATGTTTGCACCTGTACACAGTTCAGCCTTCAAATCAAATCAAATTTGATTTGTGTTTTTACCAGTGGAGGACAGTAATGAAGTAAATGTAATTCGTTACTGTACTTAGTTTTTTTCATGTATCTGTACATTACTCAAGTATTTCCGTTTGAGGAGACTTTTAATTTAACTTTACTACATTTCAAAGTCAAATTACTTTTCACTGAACTACATTTCGCAAAATCAGTCGTTGGACTTTATTTATGAGCGGATATAAACTGAATTGGTCAAACACGCAGTATGCCTCCAATCAGGGTAGAACGCGTGCTCTGTTTTAAACTTGCTTCGATTGCCGCTTGGCAGTGGCGGTGACATTAGGTGACATGGGCAGCCGACCAAGCTCAAAAAATAAATAAATAAATAAATAATAATAAAAAAGAATCGATCGTTAGTTTTGTTGTTGTTTACCACTCATTTGCACGGTCGCGTCAATTATTACAATGAAGCTGGTCGGGACTTGGAGCACCCACCACCCGGAGAAGTCCCCTTAATCATACACTCATAAAGGAGAGGCGGGGGTTGGGCGAGATCACATCAATAAGGAGTGCTCAATCCAAATTAAAATTATGGATGATAAAAAGAAAGGATTTAAACTCTCATGAGCCCAATTCAGAAAAAGAGTAAAGAAGAAGGGGGTAACACGTGCAAAAGATAAAGGTAAAGGTGTGTATGCAGCTCTATCACTCATCTGGTTATGAGGATAGTACAAGCTAATGCATTTAATTAAATAGGCTCATAACTGTATAGCACAATATTGCTTTTGCTGCATAACATTATAATTTATAGTATGTAGTTTTTCATAATGTGTGTAGCAACAAAACAATTACAGCCTAAGTAATCTAGTTGGATTGTAGTCAAACAGCACTTATTGATTTGGTTACCTTTAATTTAGGTGATGTCATAATTTTTTTTTGTGATTGTACTGAATATGTCCTGAACTGAGTCCAGTAAGAGAAATATCCATCAACTTAAAAAGTAATAGTGCTGTGCTATTTTTGTACTTTATTTGCCAAGCATTTTATTTGCAGACGAATATTCTGTTTGAATTTCATAAGGAAAGATTGGCTATTAAAAACAGGATTGAAGCTTGTATGCAGAGGTTCTGTTTAAATGCCTTTTAAAGCCACTGTTATTAGAATTTTTATCACCATGAAATATAATTGACAGTTTTGAACCATTTGTAGTTAAGTTTATCAACAGTGCTAAATAATGTCATTAGTATTGTGTTTTAGGTTGGCATTCTTATAGAGTTCATCATGTGAGTATATTCTGAATTTATATCATTGTAATAATGGCTTGAACTCAGTGAATTTGAAGATCTATATAAATAAAATGAATTGAACACAACTGGTGAACATATATTGAACAAATAAGTTATTTTTTTTAAAACCTTTTATAGCAAAAATAAACATAGAAGTTGTACCTGTATAGAAACATCACTGTAGGATCCACCAATGACTCCAGATATGGCAAGTGGCACATCATCATGAATGGCATAGGATCCATCTGGGCACGTATACTCACTGTCATCCACCTTGGTGAGAACAGCCCGCACAAATTCCAGCGACTGCTCCAGTGCGTAGGTGTCCTTTGAACACGTGTCCAGAATGTGAGCCCCCAGAGTGACACCGGGCAAGATCCGATTATCTTTATTGATCTCGTCTAGTGCGAGCAGCATGGCCTCCAGTCTCTGTATCCCTCTTTGTGCATTGATGCGACCACAGTCCTCTGCGCCTTCACCCTTCTGATGGACTGGAAAGAGTCCCCCGATCACCAGATCCCCCTCTATGATGATGTCCTTCTTGGCAGTATCGCTGCTATAGCCAGATACTTCAAGAGCCTGTGGCCTCTTGGCCACAAGCAGCAGCAGGAGGAGGAAATGGAGTGGCCAGGAATGTCCTTGAGCTTGGAGAAAGAGAAGCCTTCTAGCCATTGTAGCCAAATGCAACACAGAATTCTCAGCTTTTATTATGTGTTTATTTTCTCTGTCCAGCAAATGGTGCAGTGCTGATGATGCTATGCTTGTGGTCAGGCACAGGTAAGCTTTGGCATTAGTGGCTGTGAATTAAACAGAGAGAGTTGTGAGAATAGAGGATATAATTTTGAAAAAAAAAATAGCAGGACTGTATTAACATAACTGTGTTGTTAAGAGGAGTGGAGACTTACAATTGCTGCTTATGGCCATTGTGCAAGAATTCCAATCACATCAGAATACATATCATAAAACTGTAAAAATTACATTGAAATTTTAATTTAAATGTGAAATGGATTTATATTTTTTACTAAAATGTTAAATATATAAATAACAATATATAAGCTTATTATTATTATTATTATTCAAAACAATTATTATTGTTCATAAAGGGCATGTGTGTGTGTGTGTGTGTGTGTGTGTGTGTGTGTGTGTGTGTGTGTGTGTGTGTGTGTGTGTGTGTGTGTGTGTGTGTGTTTGGCACTGTTCCCTAAGGACAGTGTGACTACTGTAGTGTAAAGCCTGTTTGCTTTAGCTCTGTAATCTAGCTTTTTGAAGAGCCTTTTTATCCAATAATTATTAAATCAACAGCTTCTGTAAAGCACTCAATTCAAGAATTATTGGTATGTTATTGCCAAATAAAATGTAAAGTATCTGGTTACCTCTGCCAATTGCTGACTCTTTTACCCAGAGGCCACCTTTAAAATATAGACAATTTTACTTAAACAAAGAAAAAACCTTTGTTAGACAACATTCATCTCAGGTTCAAGCTTGAAATTGGAAATGTGCAATCCTGAGAATGAAATGAGAGAAACATGTTGATTTTGTATTAATCACTTTGTTTTCTAGAAAAAGCCAATTTAGCAAGCTTTGAACAAACAAAAATCTTTATATTATATACATAAACACTGTTTAGAGTTTGGATTGGCAGATATCCTAAATACTATTAAAACTGCAATAACTTACAATAACTTTTTCACAAGCAATACAAAGATTCAGTGAATAGAAATGCTACTGTAACACACAGCTCCAGGATCTTGGGGGTATGTTGCTGTTCCTACTTTTTGTATGATTTCCCGGAGGTTTTGTATGATTTCCCGGAGGTTTTGTATGATTTCCCGGAGGTTTTTTTCCAGGTTTTCTCCAAAACTGGCCAGCAGGAATTGCAACTTCCAAGTGTTCCGACTTGATCCTGTTGGTACATCACCTGACCTTTGTCTGAATTTTGATCATGACTTTGCTTTTCCTTTTTAATTATCCTTTCTGCTTAATAAAGTTGAGAGCTTCTCTTAACTTACGTATCACATCCCATACATGATGGGTACCCTGAGCAAGATAAAGCCCTTACTGATAAATGAATCAATAAACTTATTTGAAGAATTGATTAATATTGTTGTGTGTAGGTTTGTCAATGCCTAAGATGCTAAAGGACTAATCACAGATCACACTGACAAAGAAATGACAGTTGACAGTTTAAAAGAAAAATGGGAAGGAGACATATGTTTTGATGTAAAATGCTGAAGGCTTGATAAAGGTTGCTGTGTGTACTAGTTAAGCCAGATTCAGCAACAGAATGTAACTAAAATTACAGCAACCAGAAACAAAGATTAAAAAAAAGACAAAAGATGAAAGTGAACACCCATATTTATGTTTCACACTGTCGCTGCCATAAACAGAAATTACTTTAAATCTAATGCTTTACCATTAGCAGACATCAAACAATATATTCATATGTTTAAACAACAGTAGTGTTCCCACCAAATCCATCTAACTGTCCATCTCTTCTGGCTAATTTTATCATTCGACACCACACTTCACATAGCAAACAGCATTGCAGAAGAAAGGGTGTGTCAGAGACAGAGAGACAAAGGGTGAGATATATGTGATGTGCTGTACATCTTCATCTTTATGAGACCCTATCCACGGACTCATTACGGTTTTCTCCCTTCTCTTTGTTTCCATGGAAACTTGTCAGCCAAGAGATAGGGGAAGAGAGAGTGGTAAAGGGGGGAGAGAAAGATGGTTGAGCAATGGTTGAGAAGGCCAATCTGGTCAATGAACATAGAAGAGGAGTCCACTGGGGATTTTAGGATGCCTTGTGAAAAGTGTCTGTTTCTTTTTGCAGGATGTATCTCCTGAACTGTCTCTTTGAATTGCTCATGTATGCTTCCATTTAGAATTTTGAACAGTTTATGAGTACATGTGTGTTCGCAAAATTGATTTGCAGGATAATACTCACTAGTTATCTCTTTACACACTAGAGTCAGGCATTTATATCTTCTTTGACGGATAATTCCTTTATCAGTGCACTATTCTCTAAAAATGTATCTTTCTAACAGAAAAAAAGCAACACTGCTTAGAACTTTTTAAAAGATTAATAAAACCGTAAAAGACCGATACGTAATGCCTGACACACTATTTTGCCAAACCTGATTCACCTGATTCTTCCTGCAATATGTGGTTCTTCTGAAAACTGTAACCACAAAGCTGGAGGCACACAACTGTATAGGATGTCTTTGGGTGCGGCGTATTAACAGCGTTCACTTGAACTCAAATCTGTTCCAGCATGACAGTGCGGCGTGCACAAAGTGAGCTCCATGATGATATGGTTTACATGGTTTTGAGAGGAAGCCCTTGAGTGGCCTGCTAGAGAGCTCTGATGTGAACCCTACTGAACACCTTTGGGATGAATTGGAACACAGACTGCACTACAGGCCTCCTTACCCCCTACATCAGTACCTGACTTTACTAACACCCTTGTAGCTCATGAACACAAATGTCTACAAGCACACTTCTTCTTCCTCAAAGAGTGAAAGCAATTATAAGGGCAAATTAGGACTAAATGTGGAATGTGATGCTCAAAAACCACATACTATACTTATGACCAGGTTTCAGCAAACTTTTGGCAATATAGTGTATATAAAATAATTATGCATGTCACATATACTTAAATAAAGAAATATAATATATTTAAAATATGAAATATGATATAAATATGATTCTCCTTAAGCACATAAATAGTTTTTTACACATTCTCAATCAAAGTATTGATATTGGGGAGTGCACCACATGCACATTTACACATGCACAAAAGTGTGTATAATTATAATATATAAAAATGTTGAGGAAAAGAAAATCCACACAACACTATAATACTTAATAATACAGAAGACAGATTTAAAGCAACCTTGGACTATAAGACAATCTGTTTATTTATTAAACTTACAGTATGTAACCATGTCACAAACATCATTATATGATATTATGAGTTTAGATAACAGTTTTTACTTACTGATATGAGGCAGTGGTTACCATAATCAGTGACTTTTACGAGTTACCAAATTTGATGCTGTGACAGCTTCCATCTCATAGAATCTGGTCTTTTCTAAGTGTTCTCTCATAATTCATATATATAACATAATAACATTATAATATATATAACATATCGCCAGGATTAGTGCTTGAAATCATTATAAATGTCATAAAAGGTATATAAAAGGTACAGTTAGGCCCCAAACTTTTTGGACAGTGACACAGTCTTCATGTTTTAGGCTCCGCATGCCACCACATCGAATTTGAAATTAAACAATTAAGATGCAATTAAAGGGCAGACTTTCAGATTTAATTAGAGGGGTTAAACAAAAATATACTATGAAATATTTAGGAATTGCAACTATTTTAATACAAAGTTACCTTATTTCAGAGGCTCAAATAAATTAACATTACCATAAATAAAATGTTCATTTTTAATACTTTGTTGAGAATCCTTTGGAGGCAATGACTGCCTGAAGTCTTCAACCCATGGACATCACCAAACGCTGGGTTTCCTTCTTTGTAGTGCTTTGCCAGGCCTTTACTGCAGCTGTTTTCAGTTACTGCTGTCTTTCTGCCTTACGTTTTGTCTTAAGCAAGTAAAATGCATGCTCGATTGGGTTGAGATCTGGTGATTAACTTGGCCATTGCAGAATATTCCACTTCTTTGCCTTAAAAAAGTCCTGGGTTGCTTTAGCAGTATGTTTTGCGTCATTGTCCATCTGTACTGTGAAGCGCTGTCCAATCAACTTTGCTGCGTTTGGCTGAATCTGAGCAGAAATTATATCCCTATACACTTTAGAATTCATCCGGCTGCTTCTGTCTTTTGTCACATTATCAACAAACACTTGTGACCCAGTGCCATTGGAAGCCATGCATGCCCATGCCATCACACTGCCTCCACCATGTTTTACAGGGGATGTGGTGTTCTTTGGTCATCAGCAGTTCAAGCCGTCTCCAAACTTTCTTTTTCCCATCATTCTGGTCCAGGTTGATCTTAGTTTTATCTGTCCAAAGAATGCTGTTCCAGTACTGGGCCGGCTTCTTTAGATGTTTTCTTGGCAAAGTCTAAACTGGCCTTTTTTGAGGCTGATTAATAGTTTGCATCTTGTGGTGAACCCTCTGTATTTTCTCCCATGAAGTCCCTTTATGGTAGACTTAGATACTGTTACACCTACTTCCTGCAGAGTGTTCTTTACTTCGGTGCATGTTGTGAATGGGTTTTACTTCACCATGGAAAGAATCCTGCGATCATCCACCACTGTTGTCTTCCGTGGACGTCCAGGCCTTTTTAGGTTCCTGAACTTACCAGTACGCTCTTTTTTTTCTTAGAATGTACCAAAGTGTTGATTTGGCCACTCCCACCATTATTGCTATCTCTCTTTTTCATCCTAATGATGGTCTGTTTCACTTCCACTGACAGTTCTTTTTTTACCACAGCATCAGCTTCCAAACAGAAATGCTACACCTGGACTCAATTTCAGACTTTTTATCTGCTCAACTGATGATGGATTCATGAGGGAACAGCCCATGCTGTCAATTTAATAGCTTTTGAGGCAATTGTCCAATTACTTTTGGTCCCTTGAAAAAAAGGTGGCTACATATAAGTATCTGTAATTCCTAACCCCTTCTGCTAATTTTGATGTGAATAGCCTGTGAATAACTGTATTTTGAATATGTTTTGATAAACTGCTAAAATAACAAATTTTGTGTCACTGTCCAAATATTTCTGGGCCTAACTGTATATTTCACACCATGGCCACATAAAATGCTTGCTTTTTATTATGTATGAGGTGCCCTTTAATGTAATCTAGATTTGTTCTAAATGAATGTTTCTGTCATTATGTAATCACACCATGACATAAAGCAGAATAACGGTTTATCGATGACTAATCATGTTTTAACTTAACTTGAGAAATTACATTTCCTTAGTGACTGCAGTATACTGTAGATATACTGCAGGTTTTATATTATCAACCAAAAAACGTATATTAAATCAAATATTAAGTAGAGAACACTTTGCGAAATAGGCATTTGGTATACGTTTATCACATCAAACATTGATGGCTTTGATGACAGTTTCTGCCAAAATGACAGCAATACACATTAGAGTAACCAGAAAAGGCAATCCATGACAGTGTATCTTGTTATCTGTCACACATGATTGTGATGTGGCTACATTAGACTCATTAGACAGGGTTTAAATGTAGGAAATTTCACTACTCAGTGTAACTTCAGACAGGATTTGTAACTTTTTGACTGTATTCAACCTTTTGATATATATTCAACCTTTGTGACAGCCAGCCAATCTGGCTTGGATTATTTTATTTATATGCAATTCAAGTAAAAAAAAAATATTTTATTATCTTTTTTTATCATGCATCTTTCTTATTCCACATCCCTCCCTCTTCCTCTGTGTTCTGTTTTACCAAATGACCATTTTGATCAAATAGTATTATGTTTCTCAGTCAGCCAGACTGCCTGACCAGTTCACAGGAAAAATAGCATCAGGAGTAAAAGATGTCTGTAAAGAGGAACATGGGAACAGAAAAGTAAAAGACGAATGAATGTAGCAGGAATACCTATGTGGCAGGTGTCGGTGTCCAAAGTGTTAATCTGTTTGTAGGTTTTTTCAGTGTAAGTCTGGTGTAGACGACAGCATTTATATGATAATCATCTCTTTGTGTCTGGCTTTTTCGTTTAGCGACGAATAAAAGCCGAGCACCAAAGAACCTAAAATGTTTTTGACTTAATATTGAAACTCAGATTGCCAATCTGTCGGAACCTTTGGTGCTGGCGTTTTGCCTAATGTCACATCATTAAAACACTTTCCTTTCAATATCTTTACAACAATATAAATCCCTGCACTTCAGCTCCACTTCAGTAAATTAATATTATTTAAACTTATAAAAATAAGGGCTTCATTCGTGCTTCACTAATTTTATTAACTTAAGCCTGAGTTAATTAGTATGTTTAAAAAAACAATCATTGCTGCATCATGTACTGTAATCCACTATTCACAGTGTCTTATTTAGGTAAATCCCTTTTACCCACTGCAAGTGTTCTGATTTCTTTTTGTAATCTTATTTATGTAACGAATCAAAAACTAAACCAATATTATATTCACTCTGAGTTTCCACTTTAAGTATACAGTAAATGTGTTGTCCTGCCAGCTATTATCATATACCTATTAAATATACAGTATGAGTTATCGTTCTTTAAAGCTGTTAGTTATAACCCTTTTAAACAGTAAAAAGAGATAAAAGATTTATTTGGCTGTTCTTCACAAATGGTGGTCATTATAGTAAGAGAATGATAAAAAAAAAATCGAAATGATATTCATCCTGTGAAGAAACGCTAGTGCTGGAGTTAACTGCCAGTCATTGCTTTCCTCTTTCTAATGGAAAAAGACAAGTTTTTACATGTAACACTCATTATACATCTTGCACTGACATACACACACAGCCACACTGAAAATTTGGAACACTGACTGCACCCCAGGCCTCCTCACCCTACACCAGTACCTGACTTTACTACACCCTTGTAGCTCAAGAACACAAATGTTTACAAGCACACTCCAAAATCTAGTGGAACATCTTCCCAGAAGAGTGGATTATAGAGTGGAATGGATTGGGATGTGCTAAAACCATATACCATACTTATGTCCAGATTTCAACAAACTTTTGGCAATATAGTGTATATAAAAGAATTATGCATGTCACATATACCACAGACACATTGAACATTTCTTGCAAAATCGTGTTTTTTGGCAAATTCACATAGTCAGGCAAAGATACATAGATTACACAAAGAAGAACCATGTAATGATTTTGCACAGGAGCTCCACTAAAACATCAGAGCAGTCTAGTACTAGCACTATTACTTAGAAATATGCCTAACCAGCAGTCTTTCTCTGCCCAATCAAATGAGAGCCCACTCTTGCACTTAGTTCTATGACTAATTGCAGGACCACCAGAAAGTAGGATTTTTTATTGACACAAGTATTATCGCTGTGCAAGAGCCGTTCTTGCTGACGTTAATATGATTGTGGAAGCTCTCTGAGAGGTGGATGATTAGACAGTAGAGTGGGCACTAAGGCAATGGGCTTTTTCCCTGCTGCTTCAGTGGAACTCTTCCTTCCCACTCTAACCCTATTTATTATTCATATACTGTAATAACCAAAGACCTATACACCACTCCATGCTGGGCTTTCCAGTGCTCTTAAATATATTAAAGAAAGCATTAATAAATAGAAAAAAGAATTAATAAATAGAAGTCAATTATATAGATCTATTTGTGCTTACTTACTTGCTGGTTCATCTATTTGTAATGTGTAATGAAGCAAACATAGTACAGAGCAAAAAAACCCTGTGAGATAATTCATTTTAAAAGTTTTCTTGATATCAACTGTTTTTGGGTAAAACAATTCCATATAATTATTAGAATAGGGTAATATTTTTATGACTCTGGTTCCTCATTTGGTTGATTTAGTAGATGTTAAATGAGGCAATGGGTATAGAGACATGCACAAAAATTTAATGTTAATAATATACAGTGTATTTACACTTTTACAATTTACAAAATTGTAGTATGGCCAATTTATAGATTAGGGCTCCCCAGTTTGATCCTGAGCCCAAGTTACTGTCTTTCTGAAGTTTGCAAACTTTCTCCATGTCTATAAGGGTTTCTTTTAGGTTCTCTGGTTTCCTTGTGTCTCCTAAAACATGCAGGTAGGTTAACTGCTCGGCTTTAATTGCCTCTAATTATGAATGAGTGTGTGACTGGAATCCTATCTAGAGTGCATTCTGCCTATAGTTTCAGTGTTCCCTGAATAAGCTCTGAATCCACCATAACCCTGACCACGTGTGTGTATGGGTGTGTGTTCTGTTTAAAATGCATTAAATGTATGAAAAGTAATATTCTTTCAAGCTTCATAGTGGACTTTCTAATGATTAAATATTATAAGCAGATTTCGGACCTCAACTCCAAATAAGTCTAACATTGTTTGCAGTGTGTTTGGGGAGTCACTAAAGTAATTAAAGCAAATGTTTACCAGTCAGTAAGCGTCCCAAAAAGTACAGCATGACAAATAAAAAGCACTTCTACATTACCTGTTATGCAAATCCAAAACCTCTGTGAGTTACTGGAAACTGTTAACTTTATTAGCTGTTCTTCTTGCTACACTTCTAAACTATTTTTTCTTCATAAAGTATGTTTTGCTGTTTATTCATTTTATTTATTTCAGGACTGAACCATGGACCCTGCACTGTGAGAGAGCCAGGCTTTACCATCACATTTCTTTAACAGTTTGGTTGCTTTTTTTCTAATATTAAAGTTTCTGGCTTTATGTTAATTATAAATGTGATATACGTGTAAGTTTTTTTGGATTTACAACTTTCTACATCATATTATTGTATAAATTCTACCAATGGTGCATGCAAATTTGTGAATAAATGAATGATTAAGTTGAATCGTGTGCTGCCAGTGGATTTTAAGAAATGTGCTGAATAGATATATGCCTTAATAAGACATTAGACTCTCTCCAGCTATTGTACAGCTTCTATTTGAACTCCCCCCCCCCTCCAAGCTGGGGGGGAAATCTGACCTTTGAGCACTGCTCAGTTCTGTGTCTTTCCATTTGAGAAGTTTGTTTTAACCAGATGAAGAAGGCATGAGATGACCAAAAAATTAGTATGCCACAAGGAGTTAACCTAATTAAGAATGGCTTAGTTTACACAATTTAAGCTATTATTGTAAAAATGCTGAATTATTTATACATGCCCACTGCATTATTTATACTTGCTCCTCCTGTTTTATGAGGAAATGTCTTTATGTTTCAAACCCCATGTGTACAATGTGTTCTTATTGACCTGTTAGAAATAAGTGTTTATGAGCCAAAAGGTAGCCACAGGCTAAATGGTTTTTGCCTTTCATTTGTAAAAAGCCAAAGGTAGACAGATGGTTCGTTTTCTTCTCTTCAGTATGCGAATCAGATTTTTTCCTAAAAAGACTAAAAACAATTCCCAGGTACTTAATGAATCTGATATTTCTAATTTGCAATATGTATACCAATTATTGTTTAATAATTATAAATTATTCATTATTTATACCTCCATCCATGTGGGGATTTTTTGCCTTTGCACAAGAATACACACATTTTTACTGAAGGATTATTTTTGTGGATGGGACAACTTCAACCTAACTCCCAAGAACAGTGGCTAATCAATGACCACTCATTAAGTGAGGGCTTTGTTTTCCAGCTTGTGAGCAGTTAGAGACAGTAGGAGTGAAATGCACCTGTGGTCTGCGGGTTTAAAATGATCTTATAGTATGATGACATGTGTCAAACCATAACCAATGAGAGTATGAATAGGAACTTTATTGGACAAGGAAGAAACAACCAAAACAGCAACAATCTTCATAAAGGCTTTTATAGACAATTGAATTACACTACAGATTATTTGACTTCCATTTTCTCTCTAAAGTTTCAGAATTTCCAAAAATCAGTGCTGACAATAATTTCATATTTAATTTAATAATTAATTGATTTAAATGACCCAAATCATTCAAACATGTATTGTACCTTTCTCTGGCTGTTAACAGACATGCACTTTCCCACTTGTTAGAAATGCAGAGGACAATTTCATATTTGGCCATATATATTTTTTATAGCACACTGGCTGATTTTTGCACCATTGCACTCTGAAATGCAAGGGTTTGTACAGTGTTTATTGACAGTCTGATCGTCTCCCACAATAACATTCTCAGCTAAAGTGCAAATTTTTTTTATTTTTTTTTATTTACATAATCATTCTAAAGAAAAAAGTAATTGCTTTTAACCACAATTTATCATTTATACCAATTTATACCTCTTTTACTGTCCTGCAAATGTTCTCTAATAATCTCGATACAAATTTCAGATCAACTTTCTATACTCAGCCTTTTAATACCTACTGTAGCCCACAGTAGAATGTTTGCCTAATAGCTTTATTATATGATTTAGTATATCTGTTTAGAATCAACATTTTTCCTCTTATTTATTCATGCTTTTCCTTCTGGAGCACCCACAGTCAGATGCCGTGATTAAACAAGTATAACTTATCACTCACTCATGACATTGCAGACTAATCTCGGGAGTTGCTAATCTTCTCTGCCATAAAGTCATTTTAGACCAACACCTTATCTATGTTACTAAAGACTCTGTGGATGTTGACAAGACGGAAAAGCCTTCTTGCCTTTACTAGACTGTTTCTTGTGGGAATCAGTCATCCAGGTTATGCCTCGAAGTCGGGCATTACTCAGACAAGTCATGTTCGTCTCAGATAAAGAGTCCTTCTTACATGCCATGTGTGATAATACTTCTGACCACATGCTCAGATAAGCTTATATTCAACTAGCCTGCTTAAGAGATTAACACACACACACACACACACACACACACACACACACACACACACACACACAAACACACAAACACACACACACACACACACACAAACATGATCGTGAGTGTCTGCTATGCAGTTAAAAGTGATTTCTATTAGGACCAAAGGGGTTTGGGACTTCATAACATGATAAGAGAATGTTCTGCAGCCCCAGTGAAGTTCTGAATTATTTACACCCAAGAATCTGTGCCCTTGTCTGCTGCCTCTAATGCTGTTCAACACTACGACTTTTAGCTTTTATTTACTCCCAGAGCTTTCACCATAAGATATATCATGTATGTCTTCACAGGTTTACTAAAATAACAATAATCTATATATAAATAACGGCACTAATTTGCCTTTATTTAATCACTTGTTGCTTTGTTGTGTATTAGGCTCACATAGGATTTATTATTAAAGATATATGCTGCGCAAACCGCATTGTTTTTCGTTATTGGGTTTTTTTTGTTTGTTTTTTTGGTACTCATTGTCTGTTATGCAAACATCAGACTAGATTAGATCTGTGAAATCTGATGTGAAAAATTGAACAAAACAGCTATGTTTCATCTTTCCACGAGCACTTGTTTAAACAGAACTTAAGCACTTTAACACACTTACACTACAACAAGAGCATGGCACTGTTCATCAGCTCATCAGCTTGAACTATTAGGTTTTTTTCTAACGTTAAGTCAGTAAGAGTGCATTCTGCTTATCGATTGAAAGCACACATTCGTGGAAATCTGTTTGATAGTGGGAAAGACTGAGCTGGTGACATGGTAGACAAGTTGGAAAATCTTTCTGAGATCATCTCTATATGCATATTATGAAATGTTAAAATAATAAATAAACAAGCAACCAAGTAAGCGTTCGCAACAATGCGAAACATGCGGTTTGAAGAAAATTATGAGTCTATATTACACTTTACTATTATGTATGTTTTGTATGATGCATTGTGTACATTTTATTTATATTATATATCAGTATATTTTTTAGAATATACTGATATATAATATATATAAAATATACATCATTCATTAGATTAAATAAGACATAATTGTTTGAATGACACGTCCAGGACATGACATGGGTTTTCTTCTACTTACAGTGTAAGATAGCATCAGTCTGACTGTTTCTTAGTCTGATCCTGAAATCACCGACTGTTTGCATGATGCCACACAAAAGCAGCTTCCTTTGCACATGTGCATTCGGACACAAACCAAACCTGAGTAAATGAACTATTTCATTCACATCATTTATCTCCAAAGAATGCCTGGAGCGTGTTTCTTTATAATAATTTTTTCAGTCATGCAATAAGAGAATGTTAAGACAGCCTTACCTGATGCGCGGGTCACATGGGAAGATCTTGAAGAGGTTGCTTTACGATGGGCTCTGTGTGTGTGTGTGTGTGTGTGTGTGTGTGTGTGTGTGTGTGTGTGTGTGTGTGTGTGTGTGTGTGTGTGTGTGTGTGTTTCGCTTGTGTGTGTGCGTGCGTGCATGCGTGTAAATGTCCTGCGGCTCCTCGGTGATGCTCAGCTTCAGGCTCGCGCATGGAGCTGGTTCCGCTGGGATGGATGGCTGTAGAGGTGAGCGCGCGGAGAGCTGTCCAAGGTCCTGAGCTGCGATTCGGCTCAACAGAAAGTCTCAGTGTTCACTCCTCACAAGCGCCTCTGTATTTACGCACGCGCAACAATAGGAATATTACTGAATGACATGTCGAGCGCGTGAACGTTCAAAACTCGAGCTAATACAAGACATATTACTCAACTTGTCTGGTCAGGTTCTGTAGACTGAAAGACAATTCATGGAAAAATGTTGAGTCTGTGGTCAAAAATGTGGTATGATTTACACGGAATAGGAGCGCATGTTGGCGCGCGCCAAAGAGGAGAGAGAAGGACGCCCTGAGCGCGAGCGCAAACTCCGGATGGTTCCCGACCGCAGTGGCAACGAAATAAAATAGATAAGTCAAATGAAACACCGCTCATATCCCTGCAATCAAGTCGCGCTGACTTGGTGTTGTATGGTTTACCTTAACACTAAATGCAGAAAAGAGTTGAAATGCTCTGAGTGGTCCTGGGAAAGGTCGCGCGCTGATGTTGGCTACTGACGCGTCTCGCTCTGTATCACGCCGTCTCCCAGTCTGAGCCGCGTGTCGGAACGCGCGCACTTTTTGTTAGAAGCTCGAGCATCGGCACACCGAGGCTGGTTGGTCAAAAAAATTAGACGGGACATCGTGGGCATCGCACTTTGGGACAGAGGACAAGTTTGGACATGGCGCTGATGGATATGCAAGAAAAGGGGCGCGAGCTCCCATGAGCTTAGGTCAGCGCTACATAATTATGCTCGCTTCCTGTTTTTCTAGTGATGGCCTGCATAATGTATGATGTAAATTACACTACAGGACCCTGACCAGATGAGCTCTGCAGTTACTTTATTGTGGCCTACAGACGAAATGGAAAGCATCTACTATACGTGCACATTATCAAGTCTGCTTGCTCGCATATTTAACTACAAAAACGGTCCTTATTGTGGTTTTAAAAAAGTTTTGTTTTATTGTCAGTAGTGAGAAGAGCCAAGCAGTTTACTGTGTAGCTGTCCAGGACGGCATGACATGACCATAAGTTTCTAAATTCTAACAGTTTCCAAATCAAATCAAATTTTATTTGTCACATACACATACATACAGGGTACGACATACAGTGAAATGCTTTTTACGACGGCATGGAATAGGATGGGGAGAAAAAAAAAAATAAATAAACCAAGAAAAAGAAGGCAGATAAATAAAGTATAAAATATATAAAGATATATATGAGAAAAAAAGGTGTATATACAAGGTATGCTTATGGCAGTAAACAGTAAATCAGTAAACAATTTAAGGTGGTTTATGTGATTGTCCTCAAGTGTCCGTGTGCGGTATGGTGTGGTGTAAAGTATAAAGTGCACTGTCAGAGTTTAAAGTGTCGTAGTGCGAAAAGAAAAATATGTGCAGAGAAAAAGTGTGATGATGGAGAGAGTGGACCAGTTTTTAGATCCTGGGTGTTTCCTGGTTCAAACTCCGAATGGCCTGGTGCTGTAGATGTCCTGCGTTTAGCTGAACGCACCACCCTCTGGAGGGCTTGCCTGTCCTGCATGGTGCTGTTCCCAAACCAGGAAGTGATGCTACCCGTCAGGACGCTCTCAATGGTACAAGTGTAAAAAGTCTTAAGCACCTGAGAGGGTAGTTTAAAGTCCCTTAAACGTCTCAGATGGTATAGACGCTGCCGGGCCTTCTTCACCAGGGTGTTGGTGTGACAGGACAAAGACAGGTCCTGTGTGATGTGAACACCTGGTTACCGGAAATTGTCCACTCTCTCCACTGGGGTCCCGTTGATGTGGCCCACCACAACAGTGTCGTCAGCAAATTTGATGATGGTTGTGAAGTTGGAAGTGGCCACACAGTCGCATGTGTACAGTGAGTACAGCAGGGGGCTCAGAACATAACCCTGGGGAGCGCCAGTGCTGAGGGTGAGGGTGGATGAGGTGTGTTTTGCAGGGTGTTTGTGTATATCATTACTCCTAACCATCAAAATAAAGAACCCATTGTAGAAACATATCTGACTCTAAATGCTTAATAATGCCCTAATGTTGATAACCTGAACTACAAGTTGCATAAAGCTCCTTAATGGTATCCACTAGACATAACTTTCTACCACTAGTATATCAATTAATTACCAGCAGAGACACACAGGTACCAATACAGTTACAAACATTAAAAACAATGCAATTTTAATTCTAATAATTAAAATAATTACAAATTCTAAACAGGTTTCTATGCAGGTTCACATATTTGTCACATATTTGCCATATATTTAGTCTCTAAATGTAAACAGAATAGTGTGGGAAAATAAATAATGTTTATGGAATAACAGCTCTGTAGATGGAAAGCTTTGTTGATAAGAGAATCCATAGGAGAATAGTTTGCAGACTGGTTTTAAGATGACAGAAAGGCTCAAGTAATGCACATAACCACTCTACAGCTTTGGTAAGCGTCTCATCATTTTTAGGCTATAGAATTTTAGGCTACATTGAAAGCTAAGGCTTTGAGTCATTGCTCAAAAGATCAGCGGTTCAAGCCCCAGCACCTTCAAGCTGCCACTGTTGAGCTCTTGAGCAAGG
This sequence comes from Silurus aristotelis, assembly GCF_946808225.1. NCBI lineage: Eukaryota > Metazoa > Chordata > Actinopteri > Siluriformes > Siluridae > Silurus > Silurus aristotelis. The sequence goes on along the minus strand of NC_139575.1, from coordinate 17,750,855 downwards.
CTCTTATCCCTATCTGCTCCAATGCTGCTGTATCAAGGCTGACCTTGTGCTCTTACTCTAATACCACAAGTTACGATTTTCTTCTTTAATGGGTACAGGCATAAATAAGCAGTTGTACTGGTACTGTACTAAGAAAGTGACCAGTGAGCGTATGTCAGTGGGAGAATATAACTGCAGTGTTGCTCTAAATCTGCAGTATAATTTTTTAGATTAGATTCAACGTTGTCACTGTGCAAGGTACATGTACAGAGCCAATTAAATCCAGTAATATTCTGAGAGCTCTGATGTAAGGTAGGAGTACATTCGAGATTGTATGCCAGTTAACATCCACATGCCCACCTATTGACAGTTTGGAGTTGCCTGCATCAATGGGGAGTGGAAACTCTGGAACCCAGAGAAAATCTGATATTTCATGCAGAGAGAAACCCAAGGTCAGGATCGCACTAGGGATTCTGAACCCGGGAATGCTACCTTGGCAAATATAAATACTTAAAAAAATATCCTATGCAATGTGTTATAGGTTTGTATATAGTGTATAGTGATACATAATAATTTCCCCAAAATAAATTTTCTTCAAACTCAATCATTATTAACTAAGTATTGGCACAACTACAATTATTTGTTGAAGCCTGTACTCTAGAGAATGAGAGCAGTGAACCTCTTCCTGTAATATCTAGCAAGATTAGATATTCCAGAAAGGTTAAAGACATCTGTAGTGATAGGATTGTTGCCTCATGTATGCTAAAACTTTCATTTATTGTGCAATAATCAATGGAAACATGGACGGATGTCAGGTATGTATCAGGGTTAATAGCCAAGTTAATTTACTAAAAAACCTAAAGAAATATAAAAAATTTTCACAGTTTAAACTGTCCCTATTATAGCCAAGTTTGTATTTTATGGTTATTTGTATTTTATATTCATTACCTATGTTTTGCAGATCAAAAACCATTTGCTTCTTTTGTGCTAAAAAGTGTTAGTCACCTCCCCATGGTGATGGAAAACAAACAGATTTGACATGCCTATCAAGCCTTATTTATTGTAGATGTGCTTAGAAAGTAACCGCTGAAATCTTCAGTACAAAATAGATCAGTCTAAGTTTGTTCAAAAAAATATGTTACCTTATAGCTTCAGAGTAAAAAAAAAAAAAGTTAAGCTGTTAACATAACTGAGCACTCAGAGATTAAAGAGCCCCTGCTGACACAACCACCAGGCCTTTTCAACCCACTGCTTTTTCTATGCATATAAGTTGCCGCTGATTACACAATCAATAGATACGAGTCCCACTGAGGCAGGCTGTTGGGTAATGGTGTAAATATTGATTATAGTTGGAAATCAACGCTTGTGTCATCTACTAGGAGGATCAAGATGAACTGCTGCTTCTTGGTGATAGAGTTTTGTGATACTGAGGCACAATACTGTTCTGTCAATGCCCCCAGCATACACCTAACAGAAATCTATGTTGTTTTAAAGATGCTTCTTGTAAGAACTGGAACAATTTTGTAAGAATGATCGACAAGTTGTTTTGTACTGAACGATTCTGATTTCTTTTGTTGCAAGTTTGAGGGAAAGTAAAAAAGGTGATGTTAGAATGCTTATGCAACATGTAATCCACCAACATCTACAGATATATTTGTTTTTATAAGCTTATATTATTATTATACCTTCGGATATGAATAATGATAATAATAATTATATATATATATATATATATATATATATATATATATATATATATATATATATATATATATATATATATATATATATATATATAAATATATATATAAAGGGGTGTAACAGAACACAAAATTCACGGTTCGGTACGCACCTTGGTTTTTAAGTCACGTTTGGTTCAAATTTAGTATGGTTAGGGGGAAGAAATGCAAAACATAAAATTGCCTGTAGTTTTTATTACAATTTATTACTATTAACATTTGTGATCATCAACATCAATTTTTTTTTTTTACATTTTTTAAACAATTTTAAATAAAATGCCTGCTTGGTTAAATAAAATATAAAACATTTTTTATTATATTTTATAAAAATAAAATAGAATAAATCAACTTAATGCAGTACACTTTTTAATTATATTGATTAAATTAAGTAATCATTTAAATTAAATTGATTAAATAATCAATAATAATAATAAAAAATGGAAAAGTTTTATATTATTTTATAGTATATTATATATGTTATTATATTATATCTGTATAGACCCCATTTTGGTAATACAGATATGTGTGTGTGCGTGTGTGTGTTTGTGTGTGTTGCATTTAATGTTTAATTTTCTAAAGATATTATCTACTTAACTGTTCTACTTATTTCAGCATTCTTTAAATGTATTCCTTCCATCCTTCATTCATTCATTTCCTTGATATGTGGAATTGTCAGTATTTTCTCCATTTAAGAGAAATTATTGAAGCTGGACATTAAATGCTAAAAAATCCATAGTGCTGGCGTTATCTGAAAGCCACTTCCTGGTTAGTGGCTTACGGCAGCGCTATGGATTCTTTTGCATTTTCATACATGCACAAAACAAATGTTATTTCTGGTACCAGAGCAAGTGGCCACAGTGACACTGCACTAACTCTAGTTTCTTTTTATACCCCTGGCATTGTTGTTGTTGTTGTTGTAAAAATATAAACAACAATAATAATAACAATAACAATAATAATAATAATAATAATAATAATAATAATAATAATAATAATAATAATAATAATAATAATAATCTTAATAATAATAATAAAATGCACTCAAGGTGCCAGATGGAGACTAAACAAACTTGTGGTCTGCCACCTCCTAAAGGAACTCAGATTTTAACTATGTTCCACACGTAAAAAAGATTGCATTTGGTACGGAAAGCCCTGTACCGAAAAAATTTTGGTATGGATACGTGTACCGTTACACTCGTAAATATATAACATTATGACAATATGACTCATGGAGTGAATAGTGAATAACTAATTATCTATGTAGTGGGTGGAAAGCAGAAAAAAATTGCCAAGTGTAAGAATTTTAAAGATTTTGACACAAGCCAAATTGTGATGCCTAGACGACTGGGTCAGAGCATCTATAACACTGTAGCTCTTGTGAGCTTTTCCCAGTCTGCAGTGCTCAGTATTCATCAAAAAGTGGTCCAATGAAGGAACAGAAGTTGAACCAGTGACAGGGTCATGGCTAATTGATGCACATATACAGTGGGTCAAATAAGTATTTTATACACTGCCGATTTTTTAAGTTACAAAGACTACACTTACAAAGAATCGAGAGATCTGTAGTTTTCATCGTAGGTCCACCTCAACTGTAAAAGACAGAATAAAAAAAAAATATCCAACAAAATATCCAACAGTGTCTGCAGCAGTGATTTTAGCCCACTCCTTTATACACGTGTTCTCCAGATCTTTCAGGTCTCTGGGCAACACGGAGCTTCAGCTCTATTGGGTTCAGGTCTGGAGACTGGCTAGGCCACTCCAGGACCTTGAAATGCTTCTTACGGAGCCACTCCTTAGTTGTCCTGGCTGTGTGTTTGGGGTCATTGTCATGCTGGAAGACCCAGCCTCCACCCATCTTCAATGTTCTTACTGAGGGAAGAAGGTTGTTGCCCAAAATCTCGCGATACATGGCCCCATCCATCCTCCCCTCAATACGGTGCAGTTGTCCTGTCCCCTTTGCAGAAAAGCACCCCCAAAGCATGATGTTTCCACCCCATGCGTCACGGTTGAGATGGTGTTCTTGGGATTGTACTCATCATTCTTCTTCCTCCAAACACGGCGAGTGGAGTTTATACCAAAAAGTTCTATTTTGGTCTCATCTCACCATATGACTTTCTCTTATGCCTCCTCTGGATCATACAGTTGTTCTTTGGCAAACTTCAGATGGGCCTGAACATGTGCTGGCTTGAGGGGGGACTTTGCGCGGGCTGCAGGATTTTAATTCATGATGGTGTAGTGTGTTACTAATGGTAACCATTGAGACTGTGGTCCCAGCTCTCTTCAGGTCATTGACCAGGTTCTACTGTGTATGTTAAGGCTGATTCCTCACCTTTCCCAGGATCATTGATACACCACGAGATCTTGCATGGAGCAACAGTCCGAGGAAGATTGACAGTCATCTTGACTGTCAATCTTCAATTTTTTTTTTCCCCTTTTCTAATAATTGCACCAACAGTTGTTGCCTACTCACCAAGCTGTTTGCCTATTGTCCTGTAGCCCATCCCAGCCTTTTGCAGGTCTACAATTTCGTCCCTAGTGTCCTCTTTGGTCTTGCCCATAGTGGAGAGGTTGGAGTGTGATTGATTGAATGTGTGGACAGTCTTTTGTGTCTTTTTTACAAGTTTAAACTGGTGCAATTAATACAGGTAATGAGTGGTGGATAGGAGGGCTTCTTAAAGACAAACTAACAGGTCTGTGAGAGACAGAATTCTTGCTGGTTGGTAGGTGATCAAATACTTATTTTATGCAATAAAATAAAAATTAATTATTTCAAGTGAGTACACCCTTCACATTGCAGCAAACATTTTATTATACCTTCTTAAAGGACAATACTATAGAAATAAAACTGAATATATATTAGAGTAGTTAATCTGCGGCTTGTATAGCAGTATAGATTTACTGTCCTCCGAAAACAACTCAACATACAGCAATTATTGTCTAAATAGCTGCCAACAAAAGTAAATACCTCCTAAGTGATAATAGCTGTGCTGTATAACCATGCAAAGCCACATCACCTATCCATCATGTTGATGTTTTTGTCTGCTTGACAGGATAATACAAATTTGTGTATCTTGCATTAGAGCATATACAATTTGGTGCTTTGAGTACAATTCTATAATACTGACCACTGGATGTTCAAAATGGCACCTCATGGCAAAGACGTCTCTGAGGATTTGAGAATTGTTGCTCTCCACAAGATGCTGAGGCTATAAGATCAGTAACACTCTGAAACTGAGTTACAGTACAGTGGTCAGAGTCATACAGAGGTTTTCCAAGACGGGTTCCATTTAGAACAGGCCTTGCAAGGGTCGATCAAAGAAGTTGAGTCCTCGTGCAGAGCGTCAGGTGCAGAAGCTGGTTCAATAAAACAGATGCATGAGTGCTGCCAGCATTGCTTTAAAGGTTGCAGAAGCGGAAGGTCCAATTGTCAGTGCTCAGACCATACACCACACACTGAAACAAGACGGTTTGCATGGCGATATCCCAGAAGTTGTTTTTTTTTAAGTTGGACTCCCACAAACAGTTTGTTGAAGACAACCTGTCCAAGAGCATGAATTACTGATAAGACTAAGATAAACTTGTTTGGCTCAGATCTCCAGAATGTGGCGATGCCAGGTGAAGAGTACCAAGAAAATGCATACACTAACAGTATACATACACAAACAGTCTTACATACACTAACAGTACAGTCAAGCATGGTGTAGGTAGCACCACTATCATTGAGGGAAACATGGATTCCAAGATGTACTATGACATTCTTTAGCAGAACATGATTCCCTTCCATTCAGAAACTGCAGATTTCCAACATAACAACCACAACAATGACAACTGCCTTGCTGAGGAAGCTGAAGTTGAAGGAGATGGAGTAGCCAAGTATGTCTTCAGACCTGAACCCTATTGAGAACCTGTGGGGCATCCTCAAGCAAAAGGTGGAGAATCACCATATGTCTAACATTTAGCAGCTCCGTGAGGTCATTATGGAGGAGCGGAAGAGGATCCCAGCAACAACCTGTGCAGCTCTGGTGAAATCTATGTCCAGGAGGATTGAGGCAGTGCTGGATAACAAAGTGCTCACACAAAATATTGACACTTTGTAAACAGTTTTGACGTGTTCACTGAGGGTGTACTCACTTTTGTTGCCAGTTATTTTGACAATAACTGGCTCTATGTTGAGTTATTTTCAGGGAACAGTAAATCTGTACTGCTACACAAACTGTACATTTTGCACATATTGTCCCCTGAGAAGATATGCTAATACGGTTGCTGAATTGTGAGTGGTGCACTCACTTTTGTAAGATACTATATAAAAGTGCATCAATGAGCCATGATCCTGTCGCTGGTTCACTACTGTTCCTTCCTCAGACCACTTTTTGAAGGATACTGGGCACTGCAGACCAGTAACATCCCAAAAAAGCTGTAGTTGTGGAGACGCTCTGACACGGTCATCTAGCCATCACAATTTGGCCCTTTTAAAACTCTTAAATCCTTACACTTGCCCATTTTTTCTGCTTTCCACCCACAACATTTAATATAATATAATATATCCTACCCACTATGATTTAGAGATAATAAGTGTTATTCATTAATCACTACACTGGTCATAATGTCCTAATGTTATGCCTGGTTGGCGTGTGTGTGTATATATATATATATTTGTTAAACAAACTAAAACTAAACTTGTAAAACAATTTAGAATATCATTACACTTCTAAAATATCCTGTATGGCAAAACACATTACACAAAAAAAAACACAAACTATTTAAGAATAGACACTAGATTGTTAATTTTATTTCAATCCATAGTTTGTCCATAGTTTTCTAGGAGAATGTTAACAATAAACACATCTGGCACATGCAGTGAGGATAGAGCTGGATTTGTATGGAGATATAACTAGTTATGAAGAAGTTAACAGTCATGCACACAGTCAACATTTGCCTTTTTTTAACACCATTATAAAACTACTATACATAATGTGTAAATAAGAGTAGTTAATCCATTATCGAGTATTCAAATATTACATCAATGTGTACATATCATTTTTTTTATAAATACATGTTTGCTTGGCTACATATTTTGGAATTGTTCTTTCAGAATTTTAAAGATGAGCTCACCATTTCCTTTTCTTTTTTATCCACTTCAAAAATAGGATTATTTCAGTAGCACAGGCTTTGAATACACTTTAAGAAATACATTATTTGTGTCATTGGCTTATTGTGTCATTAGTTTATTGCCTCAAAAAATTCGAAAGAGGTGATTTACCAATGATGAATAAAATCAGCAGGGTTTCCTTTTTCAAATAACTGGCAGCCGTTAGGAAAGATCTGATTAGCTACTGGACTAGAATCAGCAAAGTGAGAAAATCCATTCAGTTTTTTGGCTCCATTTGTAATGTTTATGTGACATACATTAATACAACCATATGTTTATAAAAACTGCCAAGATATCAGATTCACCAATTTAATTTTAAACCAATGATTACATATGATTAGAGTTTGCCTAGATGACTAAGAAGCACCTCAAACTGAAAAAGAAAACAAGAACAAGGAGGATTTAGGAACTACTTCATTCATGCACACATTCTATTCCTCATTACTTCCCGTTTCATTAACCCCTCTTTTCTCAGTGTCCTCTACATGATCATCCTCAGCATTTTCCCTCCCCTTCTCCTCTTCCTCGATGTCCATGTCTAGTTCTTCAAAGGATGAACCACTTCCTACAGACTCACTGGAGCCCTTGGCCCCCTGGTCTCCTTCCTCTGTCTGAGAATCTCTCTCATCCAAAGGTGGAGTCTGCTGGCACAGCACAGGCGTGGAGCTCTCTCCCATCTCACTGCTTTCGGCGTCTGCTTCCATTACTGCTACACCACTCTCAGATGTGCAGCCTTCACCTGGAACAAGATCAATAGAGTTTGTTAGATTTAGGACAGGCAGCCAACAAGTAATTGGCAGTGTGGCTTAAGGTTGTGTATGGGGTGTTAGAGAATTTATAAGGGTCAGACATTTTATGGGCTACTGAGGGAGCATTGCAAAAACATCCATTACACAACATCACACCTTATTACTGGAAAATTGGATTGGCTATAGGTGCAGTTGTGAATCTTTTGGGGCTTTTAAGGGCCACAAGTTTCACATTTGCAGACTTACAGTCTAATAATGATGGTGTAATTGGAGAAAATGTTGTTTGTTAACTGAGCCCGGGCAGGTGAGACCTGTAATTTCTAAGCAATGTAATAATTGAGCTGGAACACACTTCTAAGAGAATTTCGTGCCAAATATTGGAATATTCCAGGGAAGTTTTAACTGTTACAAACTAAAGGTGCCAGTAGGACAGACAGGAATTGTGTTAAACACCTGTGCTTCACCTAGAGAATTTTTTCCTGACACCAGGAGAACAGAAGGTATTTAAAATGCTTTGTAATCAGCCAATTATCGCATCCAAGTCTACCGCTACTCCTGGCTGGTTTATTGAGTGCTCTGCTTTTCTGGCTCACAAACTGCCAGTGCAGGCTGTCAGCTTCAGCTGTTTCTTATTAGCCAAATGTATAGAAGCTCCGTAAGAGTAAATTATTGCAAAGAGTTGGTATTCAGAGTCTCATTTTTGGTTTGTCTTTAATATTATTGACACTGGTTTCTCTGTGTCTATCTATCCTCAATCTCGGGTTTCCACAACCCCACACATTTCACATTATTACACATTTCTTTAGTGAAATCAATTAGAGCATTTACTTTGTTCAAGTTAAAAATATTTTTAAAACAACCTGTTATTTCAGCTTTAATTTACATCAGAATTCCAATGGATCAAAGTTTGGTAGTTTGAAAGATTCCAACAATGGATATAATTACTTCTGATTTGCCATTTGTCATAAAGAAAAAAAAGACACCGTTCAGAAAAGTTAAAATGAACACCCAGATCTTCAGGGACTAATAGGGGCATGATTCTGAGTCACCAGCTCTTTTTAACTTTCCTAATCATTGCAGCTCGTTAATATGCAACTCTGATTCTCATGATCAGTTTCAGAACTGGACAATTCCTGACCTGCCTGAGATTCATCAGGTAGTCCTTCATGGCCCAGTCTGACAAGCTGCGGCACAAGGAGGGATCCACTACTATACCCAGACAGAAGTTAACATGTGATCACCAGCATTTCAGAGGAGTGTCCTCTGCTCAGATGTAATAAAACTGTTTGACAGTAAGTATAAAGTAAAAAGGGTTTGTTAATTCAAATAAGTCAGCTTTTGGAACAGTAAATAAAAGCAGAAATAAATTAATTGCTTAGCACTTATTTATTATACCTATTAGCTAGATTATGATGTTTTATGGAAGTAAAGGAATAAGGGAAGTAATTAAGATGGTGGACTTCTGAATGGAAGGTAGTAAGTTTAAATCCCAGCATCACAAAGCCCTTAATAAAGCCTCTTAAACCTTCAAATGCTGATAGTTGTATAATTGAGATTCTTGTATGTTGCTTGGAATAAAGGCTTTTGCCTAATTGACTTAATTAAGGAAAATTATGCTAATAAGTAATGTATAAAGTTTAGAAAAACTGTGTTTGATTTTCCTTAAGTAATATTTGCCTTCAACTTGTGTGTGTTTAAGAAGAATCCATCTTTTCTCTGACAGAAATCAGTGGTTTTGGCCTTTTGCCTCTTCCTGTCATTATTACTTTACAGGTAGAGGACTGATCCCTCACCCGCACTCATCGTGCTGCTCTCAGCAAATTAGTCATGGCATGTGAATTAAGCCAAATCTCTATCCTCATTGTGCATAAAGAAGGGGGAAAGAAAATAGGCACATCCATGGTGAGACCTTTTCAAAACTGATTAAGAAAAGTGTCTCAGCACATCTTCCTTCCTTCTAGATGAGCTTAAATGTCATTCACATACAGTGAATAGTCACAGAGAGAGCCGAATGCATGCCCTTTATATGGCAGTAATAAACCTCTGGTAATAGCAAGAGGTGATGAAAAGCAAAGATCAAGAAATGGTTCACAAGGAAAGAAGACACATTTCTTTTTGTTTTAATATCATTCTGAGTTTGTTAGACATCTTCAGAGCTCATTAACCCTGGGGTCAAAATAAGCTTGTTTTAATTTTTAACCAAAGTAATACTAAAAAATATTTTATTGAATATTAAATTTTATGTTCCTGGCAAATTTTATCTGAAAAAAGTTTTGACAGTTGTTGGTGCTTCAAAGTTGCTTTTAACCAGATTTGAAAAAAAGTGATTTAATAAATACCAACTGCTTTTTACAAACAGAAAAAGAAAGAAATAGTGAATTCCCTCTATTTTGCAAACCCCCATGTCTTTTTCACACTCATACCTGGTCATATAATTACCTTCCAGTAGGTCAAGTTATGACTATGTCTTTATAGTTATCAAATCACATAGAAAATTGACAGTTCAAATATAATATTCTTTCTATTTCTGTGAACAGTACATTAAGTAATAGCAGTGACCAGAACACCAGAAACATGTCCTCTAATTTTACCCTAGATTTCTATTCAAAAGCCATGTCCCAGACCAAGTTTGTAAGGAACATTTTAATCATGAGACCGAATTAGATTGGGTTGCTCTGCTCTTGCGAGTTGCCTGCACATGTTCTGCACTCCTGGTCCTCTTGAGGGCCCAAGTACAGCAGACAGCTTTGTTCACAGCTTGGCCAACAGCTTTAAAATATCATTGTCACATCTGAAAAAGGTCACCAGGGACTAGGGTGTGATTCCAAAAGAGTGCTCCCATGTCACCAGCTCTCTTTAACTTGCCTAATCATTTCAGCTCATGTTAATAAGCCATGCTCATTCTCATTATCGGTTTCAGCACTGGACAGCTCCTGACCTGCCTGAGTTTCAGCAAAATGTGTTCTGAGGGAAAGACGCCAGGGACTGTGCAAGCTAACAAAGGTCTCACATTTTGTCTGAAATCAATTAAATAAAATGTAATAATACTTAAAAAATTATAATCATTTTGACTCATAGAACAATGAAAAGTTAAGATACTAAGGCCTTGAGATCTCTGCTGGAAGTATCTGGGGCATACTTGACCATCAGGACATGCTTTTTTACAAAACTGTTGGAGCTCATTCAATTTGCAAGTGGACTCTCAGGGGACTGAGCTCCTCAAGTCCTTCCACAGGCTTTTATTCATATTAAGGTCAGGGCTCTCACAGGGCTCTCATAGGGCTCTCACAGGATGCTTAGCTTTTTGTTCTGTAAATGTCTTTGCTCTAGCAATGCCAGATATGCTAAAAAGTAAACCTTTTACTTCAGGTTTCAGCAGGTTTTTCTTGTGTATTTTTTATTTTATTTTTGCAAAGAATATGTGTTATGCACCATCTATCATTTCTGTGAATCTGCACCAAAGAAAGTAATAAAAAAAAAATACAGTTTTCTATGCATTCAAGCTGAAATTGCCATCCCGTTAACTGGATAATGTGGTGAGTTTACACATTCCTAAATAAAATGTAGTTAAGGCAGTGGTTCGCAAGTGGAGGGCGGAGCTGGACTGGAACGCAGCACACTGATTAGTCTTATCAGCTACAGGTGTAAATCTTACCGCTCGTTTCGTTCGGCTCCGCTCTCAATTCATTAACTGCACAGTAATCTTTTTTCCCCATTCATTTTGCAAGCTATTTTATCAAGATATGAAATTTTGTAACACTGAAATTATTTAAAAATGAATTAGGATTTCTTGAAATTACATCTCTGCTTGAAAAACTTTCCTACAAGTGCTAAATCCTGTACAGAGCTTCTGAAAAACCATTAAGCCTACAATTGATTTTTAACTCAAGAAAATACATACAAAAAGACTTTAGAATTTTTCTCTGAACTAACCATAATAACTTAAATTTAACATACTTAAAGCCAGTTATTATGATTTATTTAGAAGACAATAACAATCACTTAATTAACAATTACTGTCGAGTATGCATGGTTATCCTAATGAAATGATGTGTATGTGGTCTGTGTCTACTTATGGGTTTGCAATATAAAATAGCAACAATAGGGGCATAAAAACATTTGATTTAACCAAAATGACAGTTACAAAGTCAGCGAGGTGCCAAGAATGCCAGATTTGGCAGGAACTGACAGGAAATCTCTATTTATATGTATGTATATTATATATGATATCATGTCACAGAATTAGACGTGAAAGAAGTCTGAGTACACAGTGACCAAGCTGGCCAAAAGTATGTGGGCACCTGACCAACATACATACTGTATCAGGGTCCAAGATGTTGTCAGGTTTGTCACTAAGATGACAAAATAAGGCACATAACTGGATTCCTAAGGGTGACATGGATGTACTCGACCAGCCAGTTTATAATGAGTGTCTTATTTGTGGCTGATTAAGCAAACCCACACAGCCCAATTATAAATCTAGTGAAAATCCTTTAAAAAAAAAACATGGAGCCAGGTGTCTATAGATATTTGTTCATATAATGTACTTTTAGAGATCAGTGCTCAGTACAACAGAACATTACAGTACAACTAGAAAAGGACTTGCTACTATGTTATAATAGTTTAAAGTAATCTTTTTGTCATGTAATTAAATGATCTGAATTAAAGGAAACATGAAAGAGTGTAGTAACAGAATCTTATCACAGAATATAAGTTTTACATTTACTGATATTTCAGACAAATAAACTCCATGATCCCTGAGGCTTCTTTCATGCAAGAAACCTGACTGAAATATTTACACAAGACTCTTCACCAACTGTGTGGGAAAGTCTCTTGACTAACAATTTATCTGAATTTCAGTTTGATGCTGGGTCCGATGGGATTGTTAAAACCAGGTCAGTATTTCTCATCAGTTCAAACAAAAGAATTAATTTTAAAGGCATGGAAAATCAGGAAAGAGGGACGGAGAATTAAATGAAGAAAACAGAGAGGTCAGCATAATGAGTACAATGAGCATTGCATTTTTTTTGCACAACCTGACACAGTGAACACATGCTTTAAATAAACTCTAAATAACTGATATCCATTGTAAAGAAGGCTAAAAATGAATATGAAAAAAGAAATGTGGTTCATTAACTTATTTTTACATTACATTTTTTTTTTTTTATGAGTTTATATAGAAATATAGAAATAAACTTGAGGACTTTACTTTTTAAAACTTTGACTGGAACCAGACAAAACTGGTTAAAGAAGTTTTGGACGACAGAAAAGTAAGTCTGTAGTAAAAAAGAACAATGGGTATACAAACCAAAGTGTATAATCCTAACTATTAGTGTAGTGTAGTGGGTTTCTGTCAATAAGGGATTGTTATCCCTCCAAATCTGTAAGAATATTGTAAGAATACATGGTTTCTTGGTCTCTATGGCTGCTTATGCTACAACTATGTCATGACTGGTTCTTCCAATAGGACAATGATCCCAAACATACATCCAAATGGTTTATGGTCCAGAGAATGAAGCAGATTGTCCCATTCCAGTCTCCTCACATAAACCTCACTGAAACTCATCAACCTGATATAAACCTGCTGAGGATGAAAATATTTAAGAGAGGACAAGGCAGGTTATGTGATCAGGAGTCCCAAACTGCTTGTTTAGTATTCATTAATCTCATCAAACATTACAGGAGAAATCTGTTAGGAATGTTGTACATAATACAATGCAATCTTCTGATGACCAAGATTAAAAATCCTGCCTAATTATGCGATTATGTGATGTAATGTAATAGCTGTATAATTACACCTTCAAAACAAACAGATATTATAAAAGGAAATATGCAATGCTTTTATTATTTAAGGTAATTAGGTGTTTATATTTAATATGTACAAGTTTAAATGGAATGGAATCAATATGCACACAATGGCATTAAAATAAATGTAAGTATTATGCACTGACTATGTTACATAACGATGCAATTAGACTTTACTGACAAAACAACTGTGACTTCTATACTGTAGAAGTAAGGATCTCATTATCATCTGTCACTGGCACCAAAACAGATACTCAACTCTAAAATGTTTATGGCATAGTTGAATGCTAACGATGCCTCCAGTCACCTCAGCTCTGTGTGTTGAAAGTGATGAATATGTCCAAAAAATAATGACACAAAGGAGGCTGTTGCCACTGTTCATTCAGAGCTGTTTCCCCTTTTTTTTTTTTTTTTGCAAATATTTGCGATCGTTCCTTTACTATTAGTGAAAAACTAGCTTGGAGTTTGACATAAGTCAGACACACATCATGCACAACATTCAGAATGTGAATATTGTTACCAAACAGGAAGGATGTTTATTTATCAATCCACCATCATGTAAGGGCTTTTGGTTTGGTACAATGCAATCCTTTTAAGGTTAATACATAGTTACATTTGGAGTTACCTCGGAAACGTATTAAGTGGCGAGCTGCAATTTTGTTTATTCTCTGTCTCGCACTTTAAGTGCATTTAATTATTACTATTATTATTATTATTATTATTGAACCTGAAAACATACACAACAATGCTAAGTAAAAAAAAGAAACTAGTGTTTGAGGAGCATCACTGTGGCTTTTCACTCTGTACCAGAAATAAGATTTATAAGAATCCATAGCGCTTGTGTTAGCCACTAACCAGGAAGTGGCTAGTGGCTAACACTAGCACTTTGGATTCTTTATCATTTTATGTTTCATTTCAAGAATTTCTCTAAAAAAAAAAGAACAAAATCCTGACAATTCCCCATATCAAAAGGAGTGAATAAATGAAGGATGGAAGGGATAAATACAATTGCAAAAGTATGCTAAAATACTACTTTTACTAAATACTACTAATTACTAAAATCATATCTTAGGAACATTCAATATTAAATGTAATACACACACACACACACACACACACACACACACACACACACTTACATACACATCTGTATTACCCAAATGGGGTCTAACAAATGTAAAAATGTTTATTTATATATATTTTTTTTTTTATCAAATTGTGGCAATTTAATTTATTACTAAATTTAATATTAGGGCTGCAATAACTAATCGATAAAAATAATAATCGATAATGATCAGTTAGTTATCGATTAGTTGAGCTGTTCATGTTACCAGTGTAGCTTTATGGTAAGATAACACAGTCACTTGAAATGGCGATGAGTACAGGATCAACCGTCAGCAGAAAAAGTGTGCGTTTCTTTGTCATCCAAGCATGTGAGCATTTTGGATTAAACGCAACAAAGAGGACTCCAACCTGGAAGTTATGCAAAGCAGAACTTGTGTGGCATGAAAGTACTACAGTGATGCACAAGCAGATAAAAAGAAAACAAATGAAGGTGAAACATCAGCACGGTGAGCAAAAACTGTATAATCCTCATCATGTGAAAATGGTGTAGTTTAATGGAATGCTATTGTGTAAACTGTTTGTTAACTACAGGACAGTCGCACTGGATCTGTTCTGTCAGGACTCGCTCGCCACATAGTGATGGATTCAATTAACCCTAAATATATTTCAATCTAATTAATTCAATCTAAAAGCACCAAATACCAGCAGCAGTAAACAATTATATTTTTAGTCACTGTTGTGGTTTTCAGTGAATGATTAAGCATTTGTACACCAATAAATTTTTTTATTAGTTTTTTTAATCAAATCTGTTTGCTTGCTGTGTTTTTCTGTTCCATTCTCTTTTTATTGCATTTGTCTACTACAACAGTTAACTTCTGTTTTCAAATGTGATTTAATGCAGCTTTATCACGATTAAATGCTTATCAATATTTGTACATTTTATTTATTTATATGTGCATATATTTAATTATTATACAAAACAAAATTAATTATATTCCAGATGCTTATATTTTCACAACTGAACAAAATGTGTATTTTTTTTAACTAAGATTTTTTAAACAACGTTGTATTATATTTTATATTGATTTTTTAAGCATGTTTGTCAACTTGCCATTAGCAATTATCATTAAAAACAATAAAAATGTTTATTTACACAAATTGCTTCACCTTGCATACTCAAATGCTGTTGTTTTTTTGTTTTTTTTACAGAAAGAAACAACCCAGCATGAGTGAATTTGTTCAAAGGAGAAATCCCCCATGCACTCCTCAACAAGCAGCCACTAAGCTTTATAATATCTAAATTAAAAAAATTATAATTTTTGTATCTGATTAATAGAAAAATAATCATCCGCTTATTTGCAGCCCTAATCAATAGAGTAAAAAAAAGTTTACTGCATTAATTAGATTAATTCTATGTATTCTTTTTTATAGAAAATTATTAAGCAGGCACTTTATTTAAAGTTGTTTAAAAAATGTAAACTGTTAATGTTCACAAATGTTAATAACAATGTTAAAATTGCGTTACTAAAAAAAGCCACTGCACTCTTAGTGCCAGTTCCAATCCCGGATAAATTGGAAGGGTTGCGTTAGGAAGGGCATCCAGCGTAAAACATGTGCCAAATCAAATATGAGGATCACAAATAAGAATTTCATAACGGATTGGTCGAGGCCCGAGTTACCAACGACCACCACAGGTATCGTTAGCCAACAGGGTACTGGTGGAAATTGGACTGCTGTTGCCCGAAGGAGGGGAAGGAGAGGAGGAAGACATCTACAAAGGCGGCAGGGAAAGAAGAAGTGTAGGAAATGAGGATTAGGGTTGGCACTTTAAATGTTGGTACTATGACTGGTAAAGGGAGAGAGGTAGCTAATATGATGGAGAGGAGAAAGGTAGATGATGATTTTCTGATGAACGTGAAGCTGGAAGTTGATGATAAATGTCATCAGCGCTTATGCTTGACAAGTGGGTTGTGAGATGGAGGAAAAAGAAAAATTCTGGAGTGAGTTAGATGACATGGTAGATGGTGTACCTAGGAAAGAAAGATTAGTGATTAGGGCAGACTTTAATGGTCATGTAAGTGAAGGGAACAGAGGTGATGAGGAGGTGATGGGTAGGTATGGCTTTAAGGAGAGGAATGTGGAAGGGCAGATGGTGGTAGATTTTGCTAAAAGGATGGAAATGGCAGTGGGGAACACTTATTTTAAAAGGAAGGAAGATCATAGGGTGACGTATAAGGAGGAAGATGCACACAGGTGGACTATGTTCTATGTAGGAGATGCAACCAGAAGGAGATTGGAGACTGTAAGGTGTTGGCAGGGGACAGTGTAGCTAGACAGAATCGGGTGGTGGTCTGTATGATGGTTTTGGAGGTGAAAGTGGAGGAAAGTAAAGACTAAATGAAGAATAAGATGGTGGAAACTGAAGGAGGAAGACTGTAGGGTGGGGTTTAGGGAAAAGTTCAGACAGGGGCTCGGTGGTGGTGAAGAGGTGCTGGAGGATTGGGCAACTACTGCAGAAGTGATAATGGAGACAGTTAGAAAGGAACTTGGTGTGACATTTGGAAAGAGAAAAAAAGACAAAGAGACATGGTGGTGGAATGAGGAAGCGCAGGAGAGCATAAGGGGAAAGATGTTGGCAAAACAGAATTGGGATCAAGAAGATGCTGAAGCAGGTGAAGAGGGATGTGGCGAAAGCCAAGAAAAAGGCATATGAGAAGCTGTATGAGAAGTTGGACACTAAGGAAGGAGGAAAGGATTTCTACCAATTGGGACCGAGCTCGGCTGCAAGTCAGAGCAATAGAGGATGGAGATGGAAATGTGTTGACTAGTGAGGAGAATGTGTTGAGAAGGTGGAGGGAGTATTTTGAGCAGATGATGAATGAAGAAAATTAGAGTAAATTTTGGATGATGTGAAGCAGGAAGTGGATAGGACTAGTAAGGAGGAAGTGAGAGCAGCGATTAAGAGGATGAAGAGTGGAAAGTGGGTTGGACCAGATGACATACCAGTAGAAGCATGGGTATGTTTACGAGAGATGGCAGTGGAGTTTTTAATCAGGTTGTTTAACAGGATTCTGGAAGATCAGAGGATGCCTGAGGAATGGAGAAGGTGTGTGCTGGTACTGATTTTTAAGAATAGGGAGATGTACAGACCTGCAGTAACTACAGAGGAATTAAGCTGATCAGTCACACCATGTTATGGGAAAGAGTAGTGGAAGCCAGGCTGAGAGAAGAGGTGACCATCTGTGAGCAACAGTATGGTTTCATGCCAAGGAAGAGCACCACAGATGCATTATTTGCTTTAAAAATGATGATGGAGAAGTATAGAGAAGGTCAGAAGGAGTTGCATTGTGTGTTTTTGGATTTAGAGAAAGCATACGACAGGGTGCTGAGAGTGGAGTTGTGATATTGTATGAGGAAGTCAGGTCTGTCAGAGACGTATGTGAGGGTGGTGCAGGATATGTATGAGGACAGTGTGACAGCAGTGAAGTGTGCAGTAGGAACAACAGAGTGGTTCAGGGTTGAAGCTTTAAGGATCAAGGATCGGCTCTAAACCCTTTCCTGTTTTCAGTGGTGATGGACAGGTTGACGGACGAGGTCAGACAGGAGTCTCCATGGACTATGATGTTTGCGGATGATATTGTGATTTGTGGTGAGAGTAGGGAGCAGGTGGAGAAGAGCCTGGAGAGTTGGAGGTATGTGCTTGAGAGAAGGGGAATGAAAGTCAGTAGGAGTAAGTCAGAGTACATGTGTGTGAATGAGAGGGAGGCCAGTGGTGTGGTGCGGTTGCAGAGAGAAGAGGTGGAGAAGGTGGAGGAGTTCAGGTACCTGGGGTCAACAGTGCAAAGTAATGGAGAGTGTGTTAGAGAAGTGAAGAAAAGAGTGCAGGCCGGGTGGAAAGGGTGGAGAAAAGTGGCAGGAGTGATTTGTGATAGAAGGGTATCTGCAAGAGTGAAAGGGAAAGTTTAGAGGACTGTGGTGAGACCTGCAATGTTGAGATTTTCATTGGGAGTGACAAGGATGAGTTTGAAATGAGAAATGAGTTTATTAGAGGAAAAGCTCATGTAGGGCATGTTAGATACAAGGTGAGGGAGGCGAGATTGAGATGGTTTGGACATGTGCAGAGGAGGGACATGGGGTATATCGGTAGGAGAATGCTGAGGATGGAGCCACCAGGAAGGAGGAAAAGAGGAAGGCCAAGGAGGAGTAAATTTTTAGATGTGGTAAGGGAAGACATGAGGGTAGTTAATTTGAAAGAGGCAGCTGTAGAGGATAGAGTAGTATGGATCCGCTGTGGCGACCCTTTGAAAGCATTCAAAAGAATGTAAAAAGACGACAAGCAATTTTACCTTTTGCATTTCTTGTACTGAAATTGAACTGAACTATGATTTAAAAACCAAAGTACCTACCGAACCATGAATTTTGTGTACCGTTAGACCCCTAATAGCCATTAGGTGTCTTTAAATCTTTTTTAAACCTTTTAAGCAAACCTGACTGCAGAATATAAATATTTTGTAACAATGTTGTTGATAATGTATAGAAATTATTCATGGTTTGTTTTTATACGTGATTGTTTTTGTTATGTAAAGCACCTTGAAAACACAGTTTAAAAGTCACTATATAAAAGATGTATTATTATTATTATTGTTGTTGTTGTTTGTTATTGGTGTTGTTAAAGCGTTAATGGGCAGATCCAACGTTGAAAGTTTTTACAGATGAAATTTTCACAAAGATGAACGAGAGCTGAAGTGCTCGGCAATGTCCTAAATGAAGGAGCTTGATTCACAACCTGCTCTTGTCAGTTCCAGCTATGCGTCAGTGATTGATAAGCATCTAATTAAAAAATACACACGCAAACACCCACACCCACACCCACACAGCACAGTTGTTATGGAATGATAAAGTGATGAGATTGCGCCGAGCAAAAAGCTTTGTCTGTGTATGCGAAGTCCGCAGTTTCCATCACTTTCACACTTTTTTTTGCATGATTGCTTTAATTAACTGATGTAAACAAAGACACCATATCCCTGTCTATAAATACTAAAAACTGCACAAGTTCATGGTTGTTTACTTGTCACAGACAGTATTACCTACATTATGTAACCCAGCAAAATATATTTAACTGCGTAGGGTAATAGTGTATATGGTTTAAAAAGAAATTAGTTTAATTTTGAAACGCAGGCATGCACAAGCATATGTATACACACTGACACACAGAAGTGTGACCTGACCCGACCGCCAGCTTTAGACCTGCCCTGGAGTATGAAAAGCCACTGCTTTTTACTGAACCACTGACAGATTTAAAACAGTTTAAAAAAATAAAGACCTTGAGAGGTGCAATAGCACTGGGCAACAGACTTACAGAAATACGATCTGAAAAGGAAACAGCAAGCAAGACTGGACGCATTAAAATCGAGTCCTGTTATGGGCTTTCACTATCAATTCACTTCTAATACGTGTCTGTACTGTACAAGTTTACATGCTTACTTGCATATGTGTCTCTTTGCTTCGTCACAATGATATCATTATGTCATATCCGGTCGTACCTAAACGACATACATGTCTTTCTAAACAACATCAAAATTTGGCACTGAGACGTTGGTCCTGTGGCTTTACAGTGTCATACCTGTGTGTGTCTCATCAGCCTCTTTGTCAGTCTCCGTTTTCTCTCCTGCCTCTGTTTGCTTTTCGAGAAGTTCGGGCACAAAAAAGCTCTCTTGGTTCTCTAGTGGGCACATATAATGGATTAGATCCCCTTTGCAGATCTCAATGTATGGGTATGCAGACAGGCCTCTATCCTGGAGGAGACAAAACCAGAAGAGAAAACAAAAATCAGATCACCATTGTAGAGAGGAACGAGCTTTATTGTCATTCAAGCTATCATAGAAGTAGACAGTAGATCCAAATAGCGTAGTGAAATACATTATATATGGAACGTGACAACACTGGAGTATAACATAATATCTGGGCAACAGGCAGTCCAAAATGGAAAAGCTATAGGCCAATTCAATATAATAAAATAAATTGACCTTCACCTATAATGTAATAAAAATACACCAGCATTATAAGTATCATACAGCATTGTGTACTTAAAAAAAACCAAAACCAAAATAATACTATAGAGTCTACAGAATACATTCCACATCAGGCTACTAGCACTTAATTTTGTTGAGAGCCCTGTGTTTGAGTTCATTAATATTCCCCCACAGTTTACTGATCTAATCTACTGACCTTATTACAGCTCTACAACTTTTTCCACCAACTCCACAAACTTTACACCAATTAGGCTGCTTTAACAAGACCACAAATAAGCACAATAGCACGATTCTGAGAAAGCAATTCTGCACAAGCCAAACGTTTTTAATAGGCATAAGTGTGAGACTTTCTGAAGATCTCATGACTATTACATCCAAATACTCATGTCAGGACATGATGTTCTGAAAATGTCACTTTTAAACCTGTGAGCTATAATTCTATTTGTAATACCAATTTATAATAAAAGTCACACATGTAAAGGAATGTTACTGCATGTGTTATATTTATTCACATTTGTCTGAATAACAATTCAAATAATCCTAAAATGTTTCCCCAATTGCTGATTATGAATTAGAGGCATGTTCAGATCCACAAAGAGGACAAATCCTCCATACATCATCGGAGTCGCTGTGAAAATGGATGAACAGGCTGGAAAATCTGGGGGTGATACAACTTCAGTTACATGACTATCAGTCAGGAAATAGGTTATAAAAGGGAGAAAAAAAAAGGACTCAACTGACTGACACATTGTCAGAGTCGGATAAAATCATGTGTGCAATGAAAGGATGGTGGAGGAATAAAAAAGAAAAAAGAAAGGAAAAAAAGGCAGCTCCAGAAGATGAGAGTTCAGATGAAGAAAAGAGTCATGTATTAGAAGATGGAGAGATGGTCAGTAAACAGTGCAGGGGGGGAGGAAAAAAGAAAACAGAGAAGGAACACTTTTCTTGCAGGGTGTTATACATAGCTCTCCATCTCCACATCTCGCACCCGTTTATAGCTGATTGATGGCTTTTAATCTAATCTTGTGTGAAAGAGCTATGTACTGAGCAGCATGAGCCGCCTGCTACAGGTAAAGTGTGCGGCCCCTGGGGGCCTGCATGTAAATGAGAGTGCATCTTCTCCAAGCAGGAGAGATAATGAGTGGGGGGTGGGAAAAAGTGCAGAGGAGTAGACAAAGACAATATATTGCACGCTCACACCTCAACAGGAAAAGGTGTCAAAAAAACATCAGCCTGAGAGCGAGGAGAGAACGAGAAAGGGAGGAGAATAGTAAACATCGCTCCGTTTCTGTCTTGATGCTTTCAGGCTTATACAGTGACATGAATAGAGATCATATTGATCTAGATTCTAATGAAAATGTGATGAAAAGCTTGAAATTAGCATTCCTCAGCTTAATCCGAGTTAATCAGGACTTTCTGCACACAATTGTGGCAGCATTATTTATACTCGCATCGATGAAATCTTTGGATTTGCATTCATACAGGTTAATCCAAGTTAATCACGTCTTCCTGCACATCCTTTATATTAATGTGTTTCACATAGGATTAAAGATCCATGTTGAGTTCCTATGCAATAACACGGAGAACCAGCAACCTATCAGCTTGGTTCCAGGTTGTGAAACTGCCTTTAGATCCCAATTTTAATATCGTGTACCTTGCAGTTGAACAGACAGCGCCGTTTTTTTTCTAAGGCACACATTTGTTTAGTATTCAGTAGGAAGGAAAACATACTTTAGAATTCATAGATCTCATATGAAAATCCTGCTGTAAATAAGTGTAAATAAAATGACTAAGAATTAAATGAGGGCTGGAATGATCACATTTCTAATGATCTTATTTCAAGCCGCACAACATACAACCTCCTTGTCTCCATTTGCGTCAGATTACTAACGCATCACTGAAGCACCGCAAGCAATATCTCAGCATCTCAAGATTAATTAACCTAAAGACCTTCAATATAATTCTAAAAAATAGACATCTATTCACACGGAATGGTAATGCAATTAGAATTAACATGAGTATTTTACTAAAAGATACTCTAGTGCAAACTTGTGTCTGGTTGTAGCACATAAACATTGGTTAAATGCGTTTTATTATATTTTTTTTTAGCATGAATGTGTCTTCAATTATTGCCAATAGTCTATTTCAGACCTGGGCATTTTATGTGAGTTTGTGGTAAAGATGTAACAGTGACGCCTATTAATTTGTGATACAAAATACAATTACATGCCTTTTATTTTAATGGCCACTATTGTTTTCCTTTATTAACGTCATCAGTGCGCTTATGCAAGTCAGCGATCGTGTTGGACAGCCTCCAAGAAATTAGCTTCTAACCCCTTAAATATGTCAACTAACGTTACAAAAAGAAAAATTGAGGCAGAATGTAGAGATATCCGGACCCAGACCCAGACCCACATCCTCTCTCAGTGATGATCATTTGTGTGATGTCTTTCGCACATCCACCTCAGATACTGTATTCAACCTGATTTCAGTGCACTTGTTCAAGCCCAAAACAGGATTTCTCTCACTGCACACTAAAAGAACCGAGGTAAACCAACAAAAAAACACTGGGTGCAGTTATTTCTTTTTTTTTTTTGCATAAATGTATGTGATGTTTAATGTGAAAACTAGTTAATAAAGTTAGGATGCTATTTTAAAAAGGTAATAAAAAAGGCACATTTCTTATTGTTTTTTTTTTTTTATAAATGTTCCTTTATTAGTGCAATAATTCTGACCACTGCACATGTTTGATGTACTGTTTGATTGACTGTGTGACATATTTGGTTTACTGTTCTTTATCCATGTGAGGTGATTCTGCAATTTCACGTTAAGTTTTAATGCTAGTTTTTTGGCAAAAGTTGAAATTTTTTTTAAACTGTTTTTGAGATTATTTTATATATATATATATATATATATATATATATATATATATATATACAGTGAGGAAAATAAGTATTTGAACACCCTGCTATTTTGCAAGTTCTCCCACTTAGAAATCATGGAGGGGTCTGAAATTGTCATCGTAGGTTCATTTCGACTGTGAGAGACATAATCTAAAAAAAATAATTCCAGAAATCACAATGTATGATTTTTAATTATTTATTTGTATGATACAGCTGCAAATAAGTATTTGAACACCTGAGAAAGTCAATGTTACTATTTGGTACAGTAGCCTTTGTTTGCAATTACAGAGGTCAAACATTTCCTGTAGTTTTTCACCAGGTTTGCACACACTGCAGGAGGGATTTTGGCCCACTCCTCCACACAGATCTTCTCTAGATCAGTCAGGTTTCTGGCCTGTCCCTGAGAAACACGGAGTTTGAGCTTCCTCCAAAGATTCTCTATTGGGTTTAGGTCTGGAGACTGGCTAGGCCACCCCAGAACCTTGATATGCTTCTTACAGAGCCACTCCCTGGTTATCCTGGCTGTGTGCTTCGGGTCATTGTCATTTTGGAAGACCCAGCCTCGACCCATCTTTAATGCTCTAACTGAGGGAAGGAGGTTGTTCCCCAAAATCTCGCAATACATGGCCCCGGTCATCTTCTCCTTAATACAGTGCAGTCACCCTGTCCCATGTGCAGAAAAACACCCCCAAAGCATGATGCTACCACCCCCATGCTTCACAGAAGGGATGGTGTTCTTGGGATGGTACTCATCATTCTTCTTCCTCCAAACACGTTTAGTGGAATTATGACCCAAAAGTTCTATTTTGGTCTCATCTGACCACATGACTTTCTTCCATGACTCCTCTGGATCATCCAAATGGTCATTGGCAAACTTAAGACGTACCTGGACATGTGCTGGTTTAAGCAGGGGAACCTTCCGTGCCATGCATGATTTCAAACCATGACGTCTTAGTGTATTACCAACAGTAACCTTGGAAACGGTGGTCCCAGCTCTTTTCAGGTCATTGACCAGCTCCTCCCGTGTAGTTCTGGGCTGATTTCTCCCCTTCCTTAGGATCATTGAGACCCCACGAGGTGAGATCTTGCATGGAGCCCCAGTCCGAGGGAGATTGACAGTCATGTTTAGCTTCTTCCATTTTCTAATGATTGATCCAACAGTGGACCTTTTTTCACCAAGATGCTTGGCAATTTCCCCGTAGCCCTTTCCAGCCTTGTGGAGGTGTACAATTTTGTCTCTAGTGTCTTTGGACAGCTCTTTGGTCTTGGCCATCTTAGTAGTTGGATTCTTACTGATTGTATGGGGTGGACAGGTGTCTTTATGCAGCTAACGACCTCAAACAGGTGCATCTAATTTAGGATAATAAATGTAGTGGAGGTGGACATTTTAAAAGCAGACTAACAGGTCTTTGAGGGTCAGAATTCTAGCTGATAGACAGGTGTTCAAATACTTATTTGCAGCTGTATCATACAAATAAATATTTTAAAAATCATATATTGTGATTTCTGGATTTTTTTTTTTAGATTATGTCTCTCACAGTGGACATGCACCCACGATGACAATTTCAGACCCCTCCATGATTTCTAAGTGGGAGAACTTGCAAAATAGCAGGGTGTTCAAATACTTATTTTCCTCACTGTATATATATATATATATATATATAAATTATATTTTCCACATTTTCTCATTGTTTAATTTACTGTTTTTTATAGTGGGATATCATATATATTGGAACTTACTTAAGAATATTATAAGCAATAAGTATATATTAAATATATTATATATATTCTGGTCCTTTAAAACCATTCTAATTTCTTAAATAGCCCTTTTGGAAAAATTATTGCTCACCCCTGGTCTATTCTCTTCATTTCATAGCTTTTCTCTTAGTTGCTCTGCTTCCAGTAGTGTATTTTTATGTTATGTTTATTTTAAATTTGATCACATTTCAGCAATCATGTGTTGCCAAGGTCAAAGAAATCTGCCTTGAGGCATTCAAAATCAGAACTGCGGCCACCTGTAGCTTCAAATACATGACAATGAAACTGTTGCTTTTAACAATCGGATTCCGAGTTGGTGACACCGGGGTCACCTAGCAGGCGTACACTAACGCTGGTATTTGCACATCCTTTGATTTTGTCAGAGCTTGTGAACCGCATCTGTAACAAACTGCACAAGATCAATTATATTTATGTAGATTTAAAAGCTGTTTTATTCCACGATGGCTGAGAGAAAAGAAGAATTTTATTTGGTTGCATGTACACTAACAAGCACCATTTCAAGATGGACTTTTCAAGAAAAGCTGGAAAGTTTCTATTAAAACTATAAAAAATAGTTCAAAACAGTTGTTAAGCTTTTTAAAGAACCATTCATGCTTTTGCTTTTTATTTCCCAAAGGATTTGCATTAAAACACACAATTTGCCTTCATTTCAAATCCCCAGGAAAACTTTTTCCAAAGATCAAAAAACAATACATAAAACAATAAATTAAAGGCAGGTATGAGAATATTGTAAAGGTTGATGTTACTTGCTTTAGTTTTACAAATCATTTTGTGGAATTTTGTCATGTATTGTCGTATAATGTGCAAGTTATATATATATATAAAAATAACAACAAAAATTTAAACCAAGAACAATAAACATGAACAGTGGACAATGTAAGACAAAAACATATTCAGACTACAAACAACAATTTCAACATAGGCGTGAGAGATAACTGAAACGTGGCATACTGGGGCTGATATATATTGTAGTTCTACACCCATTTTGTAGTTCTACACCCATTGGTGCAACCATGACATCTTTTCACATGGATAAATTTGACTATAAAAGGCAGAAGTACAATTAAAGGTCAAAGCCTTTAACCTTTGTACTTAAAATAATAACGTGAAAAACAGTGGAAAATGTTATAAAATGTAAGTTATTAATACAATAATATCCACTGCATTTAGTATGCATTTGCAAAAAAAACAAAAAAACGAATCTCATGTTCGTCATTTCTCACACTACCTTTCTGTGAGCATTTGTTACGTGGAACCCTTGGGTATACGTTACTGTGGTCCAAATAATTAGTGTCGCTGTATTTGACAAAGTTTAAAACTAAAGTTATGCGCACTCCTGACGTAACCTTAATCTTAAAGATTTTATCATTTAAATCTAGATGCTATATCTATCCCTGATCCGCTAAGTGTATTGATGCTTGTCCAATTTAAAAGAGTCTTTTA
This sequence comes from Silurus aristotelis, assembly GCF_946808225.1. Lineage (NCBI taxonomy): Eukaryota > Metazoa > Chordata > Actinopteri > Siluriformes > Siluridae > Silurus > Silurus aristotelis. Next base: position 17,724,212 of record NC_139575.1, on the reverse strand, counting down.
ATTTACAACTATGCTTAATCCTAAATAATTGGCCTATACACAGACTACTCAATATGCGGTATATAAACTCACCGATGCTGTGAATGCCGCAAATTATTCTGATTGACAGGAGGAAAAGGAAAGCTTTTCACTTTTTACTACCACATCAAGTCGAATGACGCTCCTCTAGACTCCCAGTCGGGGACACTCTGCATGGCCGGCATTAAAACTGATTATAGAATCACATCGTTGTTGCTTTCATTCCTTTTTTTTTAAATCCACAAGAATAAACTTCAGTAAACTTTGCAGATAAATAAAAAAAACTTGCAGTTGACCTGATCCTTATCTTGAAAATGTATGTGTTAATTGTTACCCATACATGCAGTGGTTGCAATTCAAATGAATGATTATTGCTCAGAAAAAGGAAATAAACAAAGATATGCTTGATTAACCATGTCTGTGTAATTGGACCTGTGCTTCTGGCATGAGCGATTTTAATTACGCCGAGAGAATTCTTAATTTTCCTCATTGTCCCTCTCATTAGAAGAGCCTCATCCTTCTGTCATGGCTGCAGGCCATACGTTAGCTAAGCCAAAGAGCATGACTCCACTTAGGCAGCATTGAGAGTGCAATCAGGCTGTAATGAAACAGAGCCACGGGGTGGAGAGCAGGCAGGAGAAGCTCGCTGCGCTCTTCACATTACCGAGCAGCCAGCATGACATCCTGCACTCTCATCAGCACTGTTTACTATCGCTATTGGACAACTGGAATTGTGGTCAGGGCAGAGGTATTAAAGTTACTGCAAGTTTTATGCCTTAGCTATAATTAATTATAGGCCTAATGGAAAATAAATAGCTAAAGATAAAAGAGGAAAAACAGCTTCCACAATCTCCCAGACTTTATTTATCGGCCCTTCCCTTCAAACATACGCACCCATGCTGCTTAGCAAAAAGAAAAAAAGAAAGCGACGAGAAAAGATACAGGGAAAAACAGCAAGCACTAACACACTTAAAAAATAAAAATGTGTTCATGTTATCATCGATATTGCTAGTCTGAAGTAAAGAATTCTATTAGGTAGCATGTTAATTAGTTGAGATGCTTCTAGCTAGCAAATGAAGGACTGTCAAAAATGTATATTATACAATATTATAGTGTAAGTGTAGGATTATCTAGCTAGCTTGCATGTTAGCACATCAATGGCCTTTTCAGAAGTTCAGCCTGAATGGTTGGAGCTTTCAAAAAAGCTGAAATAACTCAGATAAACACTCTGTACAATTGTGTTACGCAGAAAAGCATCTCAGGATACATAACATGTTGAACCTTGAGATGGATAGGCTACAACAGCTGAAGACCACATCCGGATTTCACTTCTGTCAGCCAAGAAAACAAAACTGAGGCTACAATGGAGCCCGGCTCACCAGAGTTATACAGAAGTAGAGAAAAAAAACGTAGCGGGTCTGATGAATCCAAACTTTTGCTAAGACTCACATATAACAGGGTCAGAGTTTAGCACCAACAGCATGAATCCATGGATCCAACCTTCCTTTTTTTAACAATGTAGGCTGGTGGAGGTGGTGTAATGATGTGGGGAATGTTTTCATGCCACGTTTTAGGTCTGTTCAAACTAATCAATTATCGCTTGACTATGAATGACTATGTGAGTGTTTCTGCTGATCATGTGCATCCGATCATAGCCACAATTTACCATCGTCGAATGGCTAACTTCCAGCCTGAAAATGCACACTGTCACAAAGCAAAACTAGTCTCCTCCTCCTTTCCTGAACATGACAATAGGTTCAGTGTTCTTTGGTGGCCTTTCTGGTTACTTTGGTTTGAATCCAGAAAAACACCTTTGAAATATAGTACAATGGAAAATTCACAGCGGGATAGTGCATCTCAAAAAGCTGCAGGAATTCTGTGATGCAATCATTTCAACATGGACCAAAGTCTCAAAGGCATGTTACCAATTTCTTGTGAAATGCATGCTATGAAGAATTTTGAAAGCAGTGGGTCTGCACAGTATTAGTATAATGTTTTTGATATTTGCCTTTAACTAGGGAATACCTTTAAATGTGTTTATGCATTGAATTAGTTTGTTCAGTGGCTATAAATCTGCTACTAGACGTGTTCTTTATAGCATTAGATTTTAAATGAAGTGTGTTACGTAGCTACAATAGTTTGCTTGGACCAAATAGTTGCAAATGAAGAAGATTGGAAACACACTTCAGTATAGCTGAAAATAGAGCATGTTCAGAAACAATATCTTCATATAATTGTTTGCATTTTCCACATTCCACAGTCAAAGCACAGTCCGCTTTGCTTTTAATTTTAATAATAATAAAATGTCAAGATCGCTGTCCTTTTGTGTCAATTGTTCATTAAGGTGACATTGTACACTACACTTCAGTCATGAAATATTATATAGTATGAGGTTTTTCTCCCAAATGGTTTTGATATGAGGATTTCATATGAGTAGGAATAAATGAAAATAGTATGAGGGAATATAAGTGTGTTAAAATAGATAATAATAATAATAATTTATAATTATAATTATTTTATTTATTAATAATATATATATATATAATTATTCTTTTTTTAATCATCCATTATTCTCTTAATAAAAAATATTCACTGATATTTTTATATTCTACTCATTTCTTGCAGTTGCCTACCTCTGTATATTTCCCACACAAAATGATTCAAAAACATACACACTATGCTCTACTGTTTAACACATTTAGGCTAAATTAGATTTTTCTTTTCTTTTCCTTTGAGACTTAAACCTGAAACAATCACAGAAACAGGAGTTCTTCTCCTCGAATACATTTTGTGATTGCTGTCAGAATTTAAAGAAAGTCAAGTGCCCCAGCTACTTAACCCGATTTCAATTAAAAAATCTCATAGTGCAGCTCCAGTAAATATAAAAATTATTTGTTGTTCCCATAATGAAATGTCAAACTTTTGGATCTTTAAAAAACAAGAGAGAGTGAAAGAAAGTGTGAAAAATAAAAGAAAGGAAGTGTGCAGACTGCTACCAAACCCAACTCCAGCGGTGTAAAAAGCTGGTAATTACTATCTCAGAGTTTGCTGTGTATTACCTTTCACTTAGACCTGATAGTGTGAGTGTATTGTTGCTAAAACAGATTTGGGAGTAGAGATAAACAAACGAATCAGCCGACATATTAAAAACATCTTAAAAGTGGCATCTCTTTCTTTCACCATCTGCAAATCTTCCAACGCTAAAAGCCTAAATAAAACTTCTACAATTATTCTAGTGCCTCTACTAAACATGACATGATACACCGGCCAATTTAATAAACTTTATTTATATAGGATATTTTAATCGACATCTGCACCAAGCAGCTTAAAAAAAATCTGGATATAGATCTGGATGTTAAATCCATAATGAGCAAGCCAGAGATGATGGTGCCAAGAAAGAGCTTCCTAAGATAGTGGCATAGTGCGAATATAAATCATTACAATAGACAGGTGTGGAAGAGTAAAGGTGAACTACCAAGTGAGTTTAACTCGATCGCTTTTTTTATATTGTTATTGTTTTATAGTATATACTATAAAACAACTGCTATATATATATAACTATATATAGTACAGACCAAAAGTTTGGACACACCTTCTCATTCAAAGAGTTTTCTTTATTTTCATGACTATGAAAATTGTAGATTCACACTGAAGGCATCAAAACTATGATTTAACACATGTGGAATTGTATGCATAACAAAAAAGTGTGAAACAACTGAAAATATGTCATATTGTAGGTTCTTCAAAGTAGCCACCTTTTGCTTAGATTACTGCTTTGCACACTCTTGGCATTCTCTTGATGCCTACTTTGAAGAACCTACAATATGACATATTTTTAGTTCACTTTTTTGTTATGTATATAATTCCATATATAATTCCACATGTGTTAATTCATAGTTTTGATGCCTTCAGTGTGACTCTACAATTTTCATAGTCATGAAAATAAAGAGAACTCTTTGAATGAGAAGGTGTGTCCAAACTTTTGGTCTGTACTGTATATATAATATATATAAACTTTTGGTCTGTACTGTATTTACTGTATTTTACTGTGTATATATATATATATATATATATATATATATATATATATATATATATATATATATATATATATATATATATATATACACACATGTAATATTACAGTTATAGATAATATACTATATTATATACAGTATTATTATAGTTATTACTGTTATTTCTGACTGTAATTTTTGTTATGTACTGTATATGTATGTTCTATGCTTTGGCAATACGAATGTTCATATTTGTCATGCCAATAAAGCAACCTTTCAATCTTGAATCTAGAACATTCAATGTTTCATTGATAGGTTTCCTAGAAAATGCAATTTGGATGGAAATTTGGAATCCAACTAGAAATGTTCTAAAAATTCTATGATTTATTTTTAGGATGTTTGAGCACAGTTAAAAATTATATACATGACAGAAGTCGGACAATCACGTGAACACAAACTCATACTCTGAAAGCATTGACAACACATGCCTCCACAACATAATGCTATCAGATCTCGGGGAAACGACGAATTACAAATCAAATTATTAGAAGTGGGGAAGAGGAAAGGGGGTAAAGATCCAGGCAAAAGAACAGCATGCTAAAGCTGACCACTCTTTATCAATTAGCAATACGACGAAGCATAATGAAATTTTCCCTTCAAGGATCGGGGAAATGGGTTCTATAGAATCTGGATAATTGCAAACTTTATTAGGAATCAACATGTAGAGAATTTTACAATAAAAGGGCTCTGAAAAACAACTCATTTTAAAAAGCTTTCTCCCAAAAGGGAGGATAAGTGAGAAAATGGTCCTGAAAGATCCATGAAAGAAAGGAGAAACACAAAAGACATACAGATTAAAAAAAAAAGAGATGAGTGAGTAGTAAGAGATTAACATAGTAAGTAGGAAAAGCAAAAAGGGAAAGAGTGATAAGAGGGATTTTGACTGAAAGAAAGAGAGAAAGAAATTGAGAGAGAAAAAACTGAAGAGAAGACCCCAGGAGACATGTCGTGACTATGGTCTCCCTGGCAGCTGCTACATGCATGTGTCTGCCCCAAAACAGAAGGAGAGCAGAGTCAGGTAAGTGCCAGTAAGCCCTCAATCCCTGTCTGATCCGCATTTTACATAATCCACATTCATTGCATCTAGTTGATTGTGTAGAAAACAATGAAGTAAGTCTGGCTGTCATACACCATGTGATATATACTACTAGGATCGATTATTTGACATTTTTACGGGGAAAAAAAACAACACAAATAATTTCATACTGAACTATAAAATACTTAAAGAGAATTTAATATATCGGTATTTACAATTAATATAAAAATCATTATCATATCTTCTGATAAAGTGTCAAATAGGACAAATGTTAAGAAAGCAATAAACAGTGTAGCAATTCATCCTTTTGTGCACATTTCAGTACCGGGATCCTTCTTCTACGCAGCCATAATGTTGTAATTGGTGCAGTATGTGGTCTGGCATTGTCATGTTGGAAAATGCAAGTTCTTCCCTGAAAGACACGACATCTGGATGGGAGCATATGTTGTTCTAGAACTTAGATATACCTTTCAGCATTGATGGTGCATTTCCAGATGCGTAAGCTGCCCATGTCACACGCACTCATGCAACCCCATACCATCAGAGATGCAGGCTTCTGAACTGAGCACTGATAACAACTTGGGTTGTCCTGATCCTCTTTAGTCCGGATGACATGGCATCACATTTTTCCAAAAAGAACTTAAAATTTTGATTCGTCTGACCACAGAACAGTTTTCCACTTTGTCACAGTTCATTTTAAATGAGCCTTGACCCAGAGAAAACGCCTGCGCTTCTGGATCGTGTTTAGATATGGCTTCTTTTTTGACCTATAGAGTTTTAGCCCGTAACGGCGAATGGCACGGTGGATTGTGTTCATCGACAATGTTTTCTGGAAGTATTCCTGAGCCCATGTTGTGATTTCCATTACAGTAGCATTCCTGTATGTGATGCAGTGCCGTCTAAGGGCCCGAAGATCACAGGCATCCAGTATGGATTTCCGGCCTTGACCCTCACGCACAGAGATTGTTCCAGATTCTCTGAATCTAGATGATGATAACTTCAAACTCTTTGCAATTTTTCTCTGAGAAACTTCTTTCTGATATTGCTCCACTATTTTTCGCCGCAGCATTGAGGGAATTGGTGATCCTATGCCCATCTTGACTTCTGAGAGACACTGCTGCTCTGAAAGGCTCTTTTTACACCCAATCATGTCCCCAATTGACTTAATAAGTTGCAAATTGGTCCTCCGGCTGTTCCTGATGTGTACATTTAACTTCTTCCATTGCTACCTGTCCCAACTTTTTTGGAATGTGTAGCTCTCATAAAATCGAAAATGAGCCAATATTTGGCATGACATATCAAAATGTCTCACTTTCAACATTTGATATGTTATCTATTTTCTATTGTGAATAAAATATAAGTTTATGAGATTTGTAAATTGTTGCATTCCTTTTTTATTCACAATATGTACAGTGTCCCAAATTTTTTGGAATTGTAATTTGTAAAAAGTTGCGAACTATCGAGGTTCCACTGTATATTGGGGAATATGTGGTACATTGTGTTTATCATATATTGTTATTGTAGAGTGATATTAAATTTAAACCTAATGACACTGCAGCATTTTTAGCCAGATGAGAAAGAACGCAGAGAGAGAGAGAGAGAGAGAGAGAGAGAGAGAGAGAGAGAGAGAGAGAGAGAGAGAGAGAGAGAGATGGATGGGGGATGTCTCATCTGGAGATGAGATACTGTCCACTAGACATACAGGTATTTGTGACTAATGTTCACAATAGAATTATTAACACTCTTCAACAATCATTTTCAGCAGCCTTATCACTTTTGCACAAAAAGCAGTTTGGAAAGAAAAATTGCTGGAGAAGATTAATATCTCCAAAGTACTCCGGCAATAGAGCAAAGAAAATGTGTTCAATTTTATTTCAGCAGGAGAGTGAACTCCTGGCTTATTAAGAAAATAAATATTATCTGTTCACACTGAAGAGTTTCTCTCTCTCTCTCCCTCTCTCTCTCCGTCCAATATATAAGTGTGATCTCAGTGATCATGACCATGGTATTTCATCTGGTGTCAGAAGGGCTTGAATTCTGGAATTGTAATGCAAAAGTCCCTGAATTTTACACAGAATGGTGTGAAAAACTTATGAAACCCCACTATTTTTGGATGGTCAGACTGGTTCAATCTGATGGCTGATATATGGAGACAGGGAAACCAAAAGACAGACAGACAAAGGTGTTGTGTTAAGAATGAGGCTTACGAGGAATTTATTCCTGGAAAGATGCAACCCTATAAAAACGATCAGAGAGAATCTCAGAGTGATGAAATGATTAAGCTTGCGCTGTGACATTTTGAGACAGAGGGGAGAGTCATAAATATAGACTGAATGAACAAGCTAAAAACAGCTGGCACATCTGCTGTCTGAAGGGCGACTACCATGGTGAGCTGCAGCTCACATGGAACATCAACATGAGAGTCAGTAAAAGGAGAGATACAGAGAGAGAGAAAAGGAGATGAGGGAGGTAAAAAAAGAGACCTAAGAAGAATGAAAGGCAGAGATATGGGAAGAGATGGCAACAAGAGCATCCTTGCCACAAGTGTAAACCTTTTATCCTTCATCCTCAGACGATTTCTATTCATCCTCATTTCTGCGCAGCATCTCCGGCAACTGAAAAGTCATCTCTGGCTATTCTTAGCCTGACCATTTCTCACAAGGATCCCCAGGCAAAAACGCAGACACAGGAATTAATACAAACACTCCTCACGGTGACAGCCGCTGACAGTCCCACAAGCCCTTTCTCCCTAGCCTATACTCCCATACGCCGCTCTCGGCAGACACGTGCACACGCTCATCACACTGAGATCTGTGAAAATGGCAGCAAACTCCATTTCTCACTTCCAGGAGTGTTCAATTGTGACTGTCCCTCACTGTCATTTGCTACACAAGAGTGATGTATTTTTAGCTTTCATCATCGCACCTTTATGTTGTGTCCGTACGGGCATGTCCGAACCACAGGCGTACCTCCCGTCGGGTGATTCTTAACAGAAACAGCCTGACACAGGAGGCGTGTGCTATAAATTGGACTGGACAAATTTAGCGAGTAGAATGATGCATGTGAACAAGCAGGCTTGTGGAAGAGTGGTTATATATGGATGCAGTAATCAATACACAGAACCACTAATGAACAGTAATTGTGGGCATTCGTTTCTCAGCACACCTACAGTAGCATGAGTTTTACAAAGCTAGCAAACAATCTGGTTTCTTCTTTCTAGTATACTTTAAATGGGTCTCTTTTTATATTATACTGGTTTTGTATTTAGCATAAATTAAGAGTCATAAGTTATGGCTAGAGCAGACATCTGCTTGTTAAACAGCTCTCCTCATACGTACCACAGAACATCCCAGACACAATCACTACCCAGCTGTCTGCTGATATTAGTTCTGCTATTCAGGTTGTAATGACAGTTTTAGAATTGCTTGTGTTGTTCTATTTGTAGGTTTTGATCTCCTGCCAATAGAAAAAAAAAGAAAGAGAAATGTAAAGCTATTACTGGAGCTTCCATTTGCCAGTCTGTATCATCGTAACAAGGGCATGCAACATGTTACTGCCAACTTTGTTAGCCTTGTTACCTTTAAAGTTCTCAGAAAATATGAATTTGCTGCTGTGAGGTGAGTCGCCAAAAAAGGTCTGTTCAACTTTTTAAAAATGTAAGCATTACTTTTATAAATAATAATAATAATAATAACAATTATAGTAATAATAATGACAATAATAATAATTATTATTATTGTCATTATTATTATTATGTGAATGTTTAGACATGTGTGTGTTGGCATCTTATCTAGGATGGTTTATTGCTGCTGGATCCACTGCAACCCTGGTATTATTATTATTATTATTATTATTATTATTATTATTATTATTATTATTATTATTATTATTATTATTATTATTATTATTATTATTATTAGTGGCAGTAAAGGTAGTGGCAGTTTTTGTTTGTACATTTGTACTGAGCGTCTACAAGACTTGTTTTTTTTTGTACAGTATAAAGGACTTTTGAAGTATTTGGCCTATAATGCAGAGTTTCATCTTCTACTATTATTCTACTCCTAATATAATGATTATTATTACAATAGTTTTTTTTTTTTTTTTATTACAATTATTATTAATATTTTTAATTATTACTTAAATTAATTAATGACTACTAGTAATTATTAAATATTACTATTATTACTTCTCGACTTCCCACTAAATCACGTTTCCTTGTTTTCCTACAGAAATATCCAAACACTGCAAGATAGCGGTATTTAAAAACATCTTCGTCTGGGTAACAGCTTCAACAATTATAATTATTTACTAGAGCACACTACATTAAAAGAAACAGTATCATCATTAATAGGCTATAAAATAACATTTGTATTTTATGAAGAAAATGGTTGTTTAAAGCACTCTGAACAAGAAACGTTCTGTTTAAATTACAAGACCAGAACCTTTTTTTTTTTTTGCTGCTCTATAAAACAGACTGCACCAGTTAACATGCACTACAGGATGATAAATTGGGTAAATTAGACAAAATAGATTGAAAAATGGTGCCTAATTACTGTGCAATGGACAACAAATTTAGTGCATGCCACTCATTTTATGTGTCCTGGGTGGGATAATGTATGTGTCTGCGTGTGTGTGCCACTACCCAACCTGAACATGCTCTGTGATATTTAAACTTTAAATGAAGGAGCAAACATAAAACATACAAAAGCTTGACCAACACCCTTCCTATCTTCCTTTCTTACTTTGTAGAGATTCTTGCTCAACATCATGGTTTCCTTTATTTTAATATATTGTCAAACAACTGTGTTGTTTTTTTAATATTGTGAAATCTTATAGTATAGATCTTTATTCAATCATATGTAAATAGGACATTCATAACATGCAGCATAAAGTCACAATGTGTATTTATTATATAGAGCATGTAGGGCACAAACTGTTCTAACAAATATATATTAATGCAAGTACAAAGAAATAATGAAATAAAGTTATTAAGATATGATAAAACTATATATAATATTACTGTAACATATAACACAATCTAAAAGCAAATAATTAGCGATCCATCTTTATATCTCCATCTGGAACAAGAAGTCCTCATCACCTTAAACAAAGTCTGTGATTAAATATGACTTGTTTAAATTGTTACATAAATAGGTTAATTAATATATTAATTGAAAAAAGTAATTGTATATATATATATATATATATATATATATATATATATATATATATATATATATATATATATATATATATACAATTACAAATATACAATACACACATATATATATATATATATACACACACAACATTTTAATATGGAGAAGATATAGGCCAAAGTACACAAAGTTTGGGATCATTTCCAATAAAACATAAAGAAACCACTGTACAATGCGTTTACCTTTTTAAAAGTAATTTGAAATTTATTTTTATCTTTTTATTTATATATTTGTATTTGCATTTTGATGTAATATGCCAATTAAATGTACTAAATGGGTTTAGTTTTCACTTATTGCATTGTCAGCAATAAAAATTTAAGTTTTTCTGAAACAGAAGCAAATCTATCTATCTATCTATCTGTCTGTTCTAGAAATCAATAGCCATTTTCTATACTTATGGTATAATTATTAAATAATATTGGATACCCAGGAACAAAAAAGAAAATAAATATGGAATATGTAAATAAAGAATGTTTTGTTATATAGTGTTAATTGACTGTCATTTTGTACCTTGATTTTCTTTTCTGTACCAGAAATAGAATTGATTGCTTAAATGTAAAGACCTTCAGGATTTTCAGAAACTTTTGACAGAGAGGGCAAAATCATGGTTTTGTTGTTAATGACTCTGTTCATTAGCTCTTTTCACTCTTGCTCTCACTCCTGCACAGGCTGCTCTCAGCTCGTTTGCTGTAGGGCTTTGAGTGCACACATCTCTTTCTGACATCTATGAGGCTGTTCGACATTTTGCTCAGACTTTCCATGCGTGCTTAGTTTGCTGGTCTGTCATGTTATTAGGTTGCTTTTTTGTTTTTATTTCTTCACTTCAACTCACCTAATCAGATGACCTTTATTAACCGTATAATAATAAATAATTCCTAGAAAAAAGAAGACAATGAATATGCATTAATATGCAAAGTAGGAACAGATACCTGTACAGGCAAACAGCTCACATTTAACACAGGTAAACACCAGTTAGAATTCAGTAAAAAAAGCTGTCATTTCAATTTATTTATGATCATCCAGACCTGCCAAACTATCACTATTTCATTCATCGCTTAAGCTTACATGCAGGTTCAGGGAGTAAAATTTTCCAGGTACCAGATCGTTTTTTTTTTTATTATTATTATTATTATTTGCATATTGCTCACGGTTGCATGTGTACACAGAAATGTATTAAACATTTTCACCAAACCCCAGCCATGTTCTTCAGTCTATCTGTCCAGTAGCTCCATTTACATTAGCACAATGCCTGTTGCTGCCTTAATAAAAGCCCCAAAATAATACCATAAATGTTTTTATCAAATCAAATCAAATCAAATTTTATTTGTCACATACACATACATACAGAGTACGACATGCGGTGAAATGCTTTTTCCGAATACACAGTTACACATTTTTATATTGTTTATATATATATATATATATATATATATATATCTATATATATATATATATATATATATATATATATATATATATATATATATAGATATAGATATAGATATAGATAGATATAGATAGATATAAAAAATAACATTATATATTAATACTTAATGTCCTACAATAATTTTATTTCTTTCAGAACTAAAATCTTTTAATTTTCTGCCCAAAACAATATAAAGCACAATAAACAAAGCCTTTAGAAGTGCTATTTGCACTCATCTGCCCTCGAAACAGCAGTGTCTACATTATGTGACATAGATGTGCAAACAATGTGCAGTGGTGGACAGTAATGAAGTACCGTATTTTTCGGACTATAAGCCGCTACTTTTTTCCCACGTTTTGAACCCCGCGGCTTAAACAACGAAGCGGCTTATTTATGGATTTTTCCTGGGTTTTTCCCAGTTTCACAAACTTCAAGCCAAAAAACTGAGCTCCATAACATGAGACCAATGGAATTTCCGAACGGAAACGAAAAAAACGCACCTCACCTGTGTTCTGAGCTGCACGGCATCGGGAGAAAAAACTTTTTTTTTTTTTACGCACCACGATGCCAAAAGAAAAACTCCAGAGAGAAATTTTTTTGAAAGGAAGGAGGAAGACAGTGAACAATGACTTTCTTGGTGGGCTACTGTTTAGATACAAGCCGTTGCAACGCGTTAAGTCTGGGTCAAGGGAGAGCTCGCTAACTCCAGTTGCAACAGAAATCATATCAGCACAGACAGGTTTCCAAAACTCGTGCTTTTTTATTTTTCCTGGCAACAGCGTTAAGGGTTAGTCAAAGAAACATAGAAATGAGCACCAGAAAATAATAAGGACATAATCCTCGGTCTTGCACACATGCAGTAATACTGGAAAAAGGCTATTCCAAAAATGCCGCTCTGCTCTTAAAGGAGCCACAACATATTTCACCCGTTACACCGTGTAACAGACACTGTCTTTCATTAAAGCCTGTGTAAAGTTCATTAGTTTCAGTGTAGACACCTGCGGCTTATAGACAGGTGCGGCTTATTTATGTTTAAAATAAAAATCTTTGTCAAATTCAGTGCTTATATATGGGTGCGCTTTACAGTCCGGAAATTACAGTAAATGTAATTTCTCACTGTACTTAAGTAGTTTTTTGGCAAATCTGTACTTTACTTTAGTGTTTCCATTTGGAGAGACTTTAACTTCACCACATTTCAAAGTCAAATATCTTTTTTTAAGTAGTTGAAAATAAGTTTTTGGGCTCATTATAATTTTATTAGATATCAATCAGACTCATTAATATCATTCTATTAATAGATTGTTGTGCTGAGAGTAATATTAGAGCCTTTTCATATAAACTGAATTGATTAAGCAATGAGTCCTGTGATAAAAATTATTATAATAACATTATAGTCATAAATCATTGTACATTGGTTACTTAAGTACATTTAGAGGCAAATACCTTTGTAGTTTAAAAGGGAGCAATTTTACTTTTACTGAAGTAATATTTTACCTACTGTATCTCTACTTTCACTCAAGTACCTGCTTTGTGTACTTCATCCACAACTAAAAATGTGCATATTTATTTTGCCACCGATTCAGATGTGATGTAATGGCTGAAAGCGACCCCCTGCACCTGCATTGTGTTAAAGCCGAGTCCATCATCTCCTGTAGCAGAGTGGAACGAGACAAGAGCACGAAAAGTCTGTACTTAGTGTCCTTTAGTCTGACAAGCCTCCTAATCAGCTCTAAACAGCACTGTTCCTACGCTAATGACTGTGATTTTGGGAGAGAAATACAGACACCCTCAGCCATTCGATAAACAAGGGGAACATGCAAAGGAGCACAGGGAGGAAAATAATCTCTTACATAATTACATCTACGTGTTCGTAATGCTGCTTTTTTTTCCAACAAATGTCAGCCTAAAAGTTCTGACTCTTGGGTATCTTGAACAATGTCAAGAATATGTTCTGCACGTAAAAAACCCACTCTTCTATCTTGCACTCCACTAATACAAACGCAATCATGTTTTGACAAAAAGAAGATAAGAAGCTGAACAATTCAGTTTCAAATATAGATTTCTCCTATTACTATATTACCCATCCTGTACTGCATCTGAGAATGTGCAAAAAATAATAGATCTGTGATTCTAGGACCACCGGAGGTCTGTGAATCGTAGGACACCATAATTATTCATTTTGTTACAAGGATGAAAATAAAAGTTTCTATATTAATAATTGACTTTTTAAATAAAAGTCTATTCTAACCTTATTTGTTATGGACTACAGGGATATAAATATATATTCCACCAATCACAGGTGAGAAGCACAAGATATTAAAGCCCAAAGTACTTGTGGGCAGTGTGCACATACTGTACTTTTAGTGACAACCAGCAAATGGGAGCAATTGTGTTTGACCTACTACTTCTACCTCTGTGCTGTAGGAGCAGTTTAGTGGGAAATTAGAGCTACACAGCCTTATCTTGCTTTGTGAAATAAAAGTTTATTGTTATTTAGGTTTGGGGCTTCCTGTAGGGTGTTTAAAGTGCTTTCTTAGAGGAGAGGGTGTTGTGTTTGTTAATATTTATATGTATATGATCATAGAGATATACAGACATAGAGAAACCTGAAGGTCTTTACATTTAAGCAATCAATTCTATTTCTAGTACAGGAAAGAATATCAAGGTACAAAAATGATGTTTTTTTGATTCAGAATTAGATAGATAGATAGATAGATAGATAGATAGATAGATAGATAGATAGATAGATAGATAGATAGATAGATAGATAGATAGATAGATAGATAGATAGATAGATAGATAGATAGATAGATAGATTGATTGATTGATTGATTGATTGATTGATTGATTGATTTTAAATTCTGCAGCATCTTCTGTGTTACCTGTCCAGGGGTCTCATTTATAAACATTGCGGAAATGGTTTAATGGTTAAAAGTAGTGTATGCACATTTCCAACCACATTATGTGCATACGGCACGTTTATAAATGAGAACCAAGAGTTTAGTGGGTGGTGCGTCAGTAATAATGGTCCGAGGGAAAACACAATGCTCCGTATGTAGTTAAATAGACTAAACTATATTGTCATTTCTCCCCCTGGAGTGACACTGGCAATGAAATGTTGTAGGTCATTGCACAACTGGCTGTCTCACTGCCCTTTCTTTTTTTTTTTTTTCCAGGATCACCTAGATGTTACATAGCAATATTTGTGCATGTTATATATCATAATTATTTTCACCATACAAAAAACTTTCAGTGCCATATAGTGACTTGGATCTGACACATGACACAAAAAAAAAAAAAAGAGACAGAGATGTAAGGTGATGATGAGATGTAGACTAAAAGCTGCTTGTTGTGTTTGGTCCTCCAGGCAGTGGGGCTTAAGTGAGCTGGTTGCCAGGGCAACTGTCTCCACCAAGCATCTTCTCACTTTTCCATGGAGACAGGATAGTTTGATAATTGAAGGAGTAGAGGTGAGTGAGAGAAAGAGCATGCTTTTTCTCACACACACACACACACACACACACACACACACACACACACACACACACACACACACACACACATATGCACACGCACACAAATAATAAAATAACTAAGGTTTTTGTAGGTTGTCTACATTTGCATCAGGACTCCTCACATCCCAGTCACAAACTGTTTAACCGCCTTCCATCAGAAAGGAGATACAGGAACATACACACCAGAGCCAGCAGGTTCAGGGCCAGCTTTCTTCCATCCACCATCACACTATTGAACTCTACACTACACCGTTAGAACACTGTATACACCTTCTGTACAGTTGTACATACAATATACATTTTGCATATTGTACATTTATACACCCCTTATTCTTTACACATATTGTGCCCTACATTGATCTGCACTAACATTCAGTAACATATGCTACTATTTGCACTTCTGGTAGATACTAATCAATCAATCAATCAATCAATCAATCAATCTATCTATCTATCTATCTATCTATCTATCTATCTATCTATCTATCTATCTATCTATCTATCTATCTATCTATCTATCTATCTATCTATAAAAAAACAATGCTCATAAGCTTTACAGCAGTAATTGCAAAGTTTGGGGGCATGTGGGATGGATATCTGGATGCTGAAATGTCATCTGCATTCCAAGACCTTATGACCAATTATTGGTAGATTTTGAGTAGAAATCTACCAGGTCATCAATTCTATACTGTCAGTAGTTTGAATTTCTAATATCATACCACAACCCAAGCATTAATCACATTTTTCCTTTACATTGAAATTGTGTTCACTATTTTGTTGAAATAAGTCTAACTTAGTTTGTAGCAAATTGGAACTACCAGCACTCAAAGCCTCCACATTTCGAGTAAATAATCTATTTTTGACTTAGATCAGCAAAAAGACAAATCTCTGGACAGTCATTTAAAATGATGGAGCATAGTTTGTGCGGTCAATCGATCGTCCCAAAGTACCTTAAGGAGACATTGTGACAAGACTGACTGCTAGCACAAGGAAATACAGATATAAACGATGAACTTATTCAACATCAGGAGATCATATTTGTTTACTTGCACACCTCCAAAACTGTATCGGATGTGTGCTTCTATCTTATCTACACCAAACAGCGAGTGATAGTCCACTCAATTTATCATCATTATGAGAGCAGTGGTGAAGAACAGAATCACTTTCAGCTTCTTGTGCACTTTGATAAGACAATTCCATCTGTTGATTATCACCATGCAGCCCTTATCAACACTTTACAATATACAGGCCCAGTAACGGAACAGCTTGTCGGGTTTATCATTAATATATTTCTCTGAACATCAGGTCTACATACTTCAGTAATTTACCCAGTTCTAACTGCTTGATCTGCACTGAGGAATTTATGTTTCGGAAAACTCCAGATGACAGAACTGCAAACAGAGCTAAGTAATGGGTCTAGACAACAGCACCAGGAATGTATGTGATTGATTGAATGCAATTGTGTGTGTGTGTGTGTGTGTGTGTGTGTGTGTGTGTGTGTGTGTGTGTGTGTGTGTGTGTGTGTATGTGTGTGTGTATGTGTGTGTGTGTGTGTGTGTGTGTGTTTCAGAACATGACTCCTGAATGACAGATATCAGAGATGTGCGAATTACTGCAGCCTTTTTTGCTGTCTTGTTTATGCCAAGGAGTGACTGGTAGAAGTTCCAGACAGAGCTGTCCAATCTAGCTGAGAGACAGGCTCAAACTGGATGTATGAGTCGAAGAGCTCAAATTGACAGGCCAGTGCTGCTCGGTGTTTTATTGCTTAACTTTGCCCACACGTTTTCACACCTGCTCCCTGCAGATCCATTTCCATGCCTCCAGCCTTTATAGGCTCACATCTACCCTGCCACTCCCTTCTTTTGCTTTGCTGTCTAATACGCCATTCTTTCGATCACCGCTTATATTATCTTAATAAAATAGATAAATAAAGACCAAAACACTATACACAATGCTCTTGACAGCAAATCATTGGTCGGAAAATGTGTAAGAATCAGTCAAATAGTGCAGAAAACCCTCTCCTCTATCAATCCTGATTCCATTTATGAGCTTATTATTAGGCTCCTGAGCTGAATCACGTGCGGCAGAGAACGTTACAGATAAACAGCTCACATTTATCACTGGTAGACATGAGTGAGATTTCAGGAAGAAGGCTCTGATTCCAATTTATTTAAGATTATCCAGACCTGTCAAATTATCACCACTTCATTTATCACTTATATGACTTAAGTTTACATGCACGTTCAGGTAGTAAAAGGCCCAGATATAAAGGAGATGCAAAAAAAATAGCTGCTAGCATTAACGTTTTATATAAATGCTGTTCACTCCTTTATTTCCATTCAAGACAATAAACAACTTTAACTATTTTTTTGACCAAAACAATGTAACCCTAACCCTAACCCTAGTCAAATGTCAGATAATCCTAAATTATGACTATTCATCGAATGCAGCAATACCTTAAATTATGATTGGAGCATGTGGGTATACACATTTTGGATTTATTCCCATTTTCTCTCCTGCAACTAGCTACAACTTATTAATTATAAGCATTTTCTACTGGTCAACCAAAGTGGAAATTATATGGATAAATTGCACAAAATATTCATTGCCTTTTGTAATAATCACTCGAGATCTAAACACAATCAAAAATACATAAACAGCATCATTAAACCCACCACTTAACCAATACCACCATCATTTTAAGTGATCCTCTCTAATCAGTATTGACATACTGTCCTCCTCTGATAGTGGGTTTGAACCAATTTTCTGACATGTATTTTCTCACACATTGCCTTACTTCAGCCACCTACAATCCCAGAGAGGCTGGAGTCATTATGTACGGATGGTTGGGGGTGTGTGTAGGCCGAGTAGAGCAGCTTTACATCGCCATCCGGGTTTGTCTAAGACAAAAAAGGTGTGAGGGAGGGAGAGACAGAGAGAGAAAGAGAGCAAGAGACATATCTTACATGCACGACTACAGGAGACGGCCTGGTCATATGTCAGTTTGACTGACTTCCCACTGCTTACGTCAATCACTGTTCCTGCAGCAGAATGTGCTTAAACACCACTTCCCAGCTTGTGAGAAAAAAGTGTGTGTGTGTGTGTGTGTGTGTGTGTGTGTGTGTGTGTGTGTGTGTGTGTGTGTGTGTGTGTATTATGGATGCCTGAGCTTGGTCAGAAGCTTGCTAATAAGGCAGAAAATGAATAGAAATGAAAGAACATTGCAGACCTCTGCATGCTTCCAGAAACACATGGAGAAAGAGGAAACAGTGTTATCTTAATCAGATTTATTTCTTTTTACCTTTCTAAACCATTAATTTTTCTGTCTTTTAATTCCTGTTTCTGAAGCTTTAATCATCTCTCCAAATTGATGAAAGAAAGTGAGAAAGAGGTTGGTAAGCTGTAGTACAATAAATCTTTATTCATTATTTCTGTAATTTATTCTAGATGTATATTACAAAAGGTGAATGACTAATGATGTACATTAAAGAAAGATGGAGAGAGAGAGAGAGAGAGAGAGAGAGAGAGAGAGAGAGAGAGAGAGAGAGAGAGAGAGAGAGAGAGAGAGAGAGAGAGAGAGAAGACAAAAAGAAAGAGCGAAGAAAGAAAAAGGGAAAATAATGTTTGTCTTTTTTTTAAATTTGACTTTTTGTGAGGAATTTTTCTTCACAATTTCATCATTCAGCCCCGCTTTCAAGTAACATTTTAGAGTTATACACAACATTATTTAAAATAGTACAAGACCTTAACACTGAACTGAACCCCAACACCCCCACAATCTCCAGAGCATCATTCACTGCACATTCATGTCTCTCACGGTTCCTCTCACTAAGAGAGGGTTAAGTTATAAATGCACACCCAAGGATACCTTTAACCATCGTCAATAGCAGCAATCCAACAATGGTCTACCACTGAGGAAAAGCACATCTCATCACTTTAATATTCTATTATGGTCAGTGAGGAGTCAGGAGGGACATGTGGATATCCTATTCGTCACAGGAACAAAGAAAACTCCTCTTCCTGTGCCCTGAAGAATTCAATAGCATGCAGAATCAAAAGCTTCCCTTTGAGCAACTGCACCAAAGGGTCTCAATGGTATTGAAAAGGTCTCCTCGACTGTGGCACATTGTAACTGATAGAATATTAAATGTAGATATTCATTTATAGTAGGAAGGACAAGGATCGAAATGGATTCATAGTAATTAGAGGACCAGGAATGTTTAAAAAAAAAAAAAACGTTTATGAAGGTTCTGGAAAAAAAGAATTCTACAAATGTTTTTGTTAAACAAAGTTAGAAGTATTTATATTGTTTTTGTATAATATCACAGCTCAGGCAATAATTTCGACTTTAAGGTTTATATTAAGACAATCGACATAAATGAACTCAAAAACATGTGTAACTGATGATAAAGGTGTTTATTTAGTAGTTTTGAAATTCTGAGCACTTTGATCTATTAAGTTGTAAATAAGACAATGTTTAGGACTTTTTTGTGTTATTTACCCAATTAAGCAAAATGAGAACCTGTTGAGGAATAAATGTTTAGTTTAACCATGAAACTGTATCCATGCTCTGATTGATACTCTTAACCCTGGTGCCATGACCTCAACCTTTGTTTCTTCACCAAACTGTTCCCACAAAATTGGATGTCTTTGGATAAAGTAAAATTATTTATTTTTCAAACCTGTTCCAGCCTGTTCCATGCCCCTGTGCACAAAGCAAGCTCCTTGAAGATATTCTTTACATGGGGTAGACTGGAAGATCCTAGCCTGCTATATGGCTCTGCCCCCAACCCTAGTGACCACCTTTGGGATCAATTGAAATGCTGGCTGCAACCCAGGACTTCTCTCGCTAAATTAGTACCTGATTTACTTATATCCGCGTGGCTAAATGAGCACAGATATCTCAAAGCTCATCAGCCACACACCAACATATATTGGAATATCTTCTCAGAAGAGTGGAGGCAACAGCAAATGGGAACTAAATGTGGACTGGGATGTTCAAAAAGCACAAACAGTCATCCACAGAGTTGTCATGGCTTAACTGTTTATAACAGAAACTCCCTTCCCTGACATTCCAGAACATTGGTGATATCTATAAAAGGCTAAAACTATAGCCTTCATCGAAAAACAATCAACCTTAGAATGCAACACCACATTGCCATTCATTGGTTTCCAAAACTGTTTCAGCATGACAATGCCATGTGCTCATGGATAAGATTGGAAGAACTCGAGTGACCTGCACAGAGCCCTGACCTCCAAATCACTGAACACCTTTGGATTGAATTGGAACGCTGACTGCACCCCAGGCCTCCTCACTGTCTGCCCTCATTAATGCCCTTATAGGCGAATGATCACAAAATCCCTACACAGCCACAATCTGAATGCTGGTGGAAGCATTCCCAGAAAAGCGACGGTTATTATAACAGAAAAAGTGGAGTTAATCCGCAGCCTAATAGGATGTTTGACAAGGAAATATAGGTCTGATGTTCATGTGCCCAAACCTTTGTATGTTCATCCTTAGTTTGCTATTTGTTTTGGAGTTGTACTCACTAATAACAATTTTGCAGAGTAGTTATATTAATTTTAAGTTTAATTTTTTTATATAATATTATAAACGTTGTGTACTGCCACAAAAACAGTCCCTCAAGCCATTTATATGTGTGGCACTAGGCACACCTAGATCCAAGCCTGTAGTCTGTGCTCACTGAATCAGTATTGTTGATAGCAGACAGTATTGTTTAGAGCAGCCCTTCTGTAAGCCCATGTTCTCTAGCATAACTATTGTTCTTAGTTCAAAACAGATTTATAGGAATCAGGTACAAAGTCCGATATATCTGGATAAAATGAACCATGTGAGCAAAGTGTTATTTTATCTGCCTGTACCTTTACTTCCTCTTGGTTTGAGGAAAATCCCTTGAAAATTTACACTCAATTTCTTGTGATTGAAGCCTGTACTATCATTCAGACTGCTACATGACTCATATTGCAAAAGAACTCCTGTGTTCATGTTTACTAACACTGATAAGGTCTGGAATTTATCCCTATGATATGTAGTAGAATTCAGAGTAGCATTTCCAGACCCTTATTTCTGTAAGAAGTCATTAGGGGAGAAACTTAAATCTGGAGATTTGATGGTAAAGCAGACACAAAGTTTGAGAAAAGAAGCCAACTAACTGGATGAAGGGAGAACAGAGGCTCTTTGGGAGATGCTAATGTGATATTTGAAGGCAGATATGATATAATAGGAATGGACAGCACACTGGAGATGCCTGCACACTAAGTTAACCTTCAATAATAACCATGAAATCAGACACTCTGAAAAATTAGTCATATTCGAAGGAGTCAAAAGTCAGGATCAACTAAAGCTGCTAGTCTACTGTTTTTAAATATAGCACAGGGGTTTGTTTTTGATGCAAGATGTCTATATTGTTTAAGAAAAAGAAGCAGAATAAGTTAGTATTTGACAACACTGTGTGCTTAATTGCCTCTATTTTGCCAGTGCACTTTGTAGATGTACACTGCATCTTTTTCCAAGTAGCATGGTGGTTTATTGTAATCCAGACAGTCATGTGAATTATTATAGTTATAACACAAGCAGTTCTCAATCTGGACAGTACTAAGAGAAATAAAATGCTTCAGGAATTGCTGTCACGAAAAAAACTACGTAATATTAATGGTATTAATGCACGTTTTTGATTCACTTTGGCCAGAAAACCCTGGCAGGTTTTATTCTGCGCACATATAATCACACAAAAACACAGCAATACTAATAATCAAAAGCCAAAAATTGAGTTTTACCAATACAGGAAATTGCCAGCTCCATTATCTTCTGAAGGCAGGTAGACTAACAGCACCACACCGACCATGTAGCCCTACGATGCTGCTTTTACTCTGCGTGAGCTCATAATAATCGCAGAATCTTGTGATTGCCATAACGCAGATCAAATTTGCCACCGATTGATCAAATTACAACTTGGCACGTTCACCCGCCTCTGTAATCAGCAAGAAGGGTATACAATCAACCGATCTCTATAATTAAGTCATTTTGTGGTTTAGTTGCTCACATTTTTTAAAATCTTTATCCAAGCATATCTTCACACATTAAAAAAATGCACTTGTGAAATAATACACAGCCATACTGTCAAATTCACAATGCACAATCATCATTGTGTACCTTTCACAATTAACGCAATTCACCCGAATATAGGCGATACACCAATCTGTAATCATCAAAGGAAACTCAGGGTTAACTATTTTGTTTGTCTCTGACACACACACACACACACACACACACACACACACACAAACACACACACAAACACAATGAGCGTGCTGTACCCAGGCTCTTCATTTATAGCAGGAGAACAAAAGCAGTAGACGGGGCACAGAAGCGAGTGCAGAATCAAGAGCAGGAGTTCAACTTGCCTGTCAGTTCATCAACACCATTCATCTAAACAGTATGCATATACACTCTTCTACATGCCAGGCAAAGTATACAAAGTGCATACAAAAAAAAATTCTATATTCTGCTACAGCTTAATCTATCCCAAATTGAGAAAATACTACATATAGGGAAAATATTGTTTCTGTTCTTGTTCATGCTCCAGTTGTATGATAGGACATTTAAATACCTACCCTACAATCCCTACAGTTATTATAGTGTTCGGAGTTCGGAACCCAAGAAGACCACAATAGGAGGTTTAATTACAGCTTTAGAGGCCTATGATTTCTGCCTGTCCCCTTTTTTGTCTCCAACTTTCTCTGCTGGACACCGGGCCTTAAGAGAGACTCCCCATGGTGCACATTACAGCTGAAAATGCCAGAGTGCTGATGCCAAACACAGCCGTGCCACTGTCTCTGGATAGGAATAAACGGCTTTACCAGTGCACAGCAGCCTGCAGTGTGTATTAGCTTTATTAAGCGTGTTTGCCTACAAGTAAAACAGATGTCAGAAAATGTATTGGTAGAATTAATAGGGTGTTTTAAAATGATCTGTAACACCAAATTTCTCTGTACTACTGTTCAGAACTTCTGGGCAAGACAGTGGGTTAAATACAGCATAATCTGTCAAATGCCAGCAATTAATATTCAAAATAATTCAACATTGTTTAAAGATTAATCAATTCCTAAGTGTCATACTATAAAACTAAATTTAGTGTGACAACAAGCAGGTGGGAAAATACAAAAAAAGCAAAAAAGCATGGCCATTAAAGGGGCAAAAAGGGCCAAATGACCGATTTGTTGAACCCCCTCCTCTGCATTTAAATGCTCTTCTGGATCTGCCTGGTTCAGCAGATACACTTATCTGGATCATTAAACAAACACAGATACAGGTTGTGGCATTGTGTTACACGCCTCTGTCATCAACATACATTCAGTTGGTTTGTTACAAAGAAACAAGTCAGATGTGCAAAAGTCTTTTTAACACAGAAACTACAGTATTTTTTTTCCATGATGCTAATCTCCAGCTACTGGCTTCAAATACAATAAGTCACTCTTCTTCTTCCTCTTCTTCTTCTTGGTCTATTTTGATTCACGTGTAATTTAAACAACTGTATGCTAAGCACGAAGGAGACCCTCAGTGTTTTATGGCAAATCCAAAATTAGAAACTGCTCACCTAGAAGGCAATGATTTTTTCACTTGAAATAATTGGTGAGATTCTTCTCACACATAAACCAATAAAAATGATCATTTAATTGCAGAAACGGCTACAAAGTACATTCTGGAAATGCCGCGAGTGAGGTGTGAAACCTTGGATGGCTTTGAAAGGTAAGAGGACCCACAGGAAACCCATACGGACATGAGGAAAACTTAGGTTTAAACTCTGGAACCCTGTAGGTGTAAGACAGCAAAGCTACCGTATTCTTTTTTCCATGGTGCTAATCTCCAGCTACTGGCTTCAAATGCAATAAGTCACTCTTCTTCTTCTTCTTCTTTTGGCTTCTCCCATTAGGGGTCGCCACAGAGGCTCATCTCTGATTCTTGATCCACATATTTGATTTGGCACATGTTTTACGCTGGATGCCCCTCCTAACTCTACCCTTCCCATTTATCTGGGCTTGGGATCGGCACACAATAAGTCACTATTATAATGTGTTTTTAGAATTATATATAATTGCATTTTAGAGACAATATTTAAAAGTTTAACATTTGAAGTTTGAATTATTATGTTCTATAAAATTTTTTTGGGTGGTACAGTTGGCATCTTAGCTATTCGAGTTCTTTATTTCCATTGTTTCTTTTACCTTCTAATGGGTAAATACTCTTTATTTAAGCAATAGCCAAATGGTACAGATATTCAATTAAACACATTTCCACAAGTAATGCATATAAAAGCTTTACTTGCCTATTTGAGGTTTTAGAGAGCTTCTGAATTTTGACATTTTCATGCATCTAAGTATCTAGGATTGGGGTAGTGTTTGGATCTCTTGGCAGTAGGTATTAGCTTGCTTTTCCATGTTCTAAAGCTACAACTCAGTTCCAGATTACACTTGGTGTGACACATGAATAGCTCCTAAAGTAGCTAAAACAAAAAGAACATTGACTCTACACCGACTACCTTAACTAATTGATCATAATCAATTGTTTGGGCTAAAAGTCTTGAAACTCTCCCACAGCAGATCCTGGTACAAAGCTCTGCATGTTTAAATCAAAACTTAATATGAGCTTAGTTTTGCTGATCATGCAAACAGAAATCTTCACAGTGAAAAGTAGAAAGATCATTTTAGTTTAGCCTGCTCTAATCTCCATTCAGATTCTCCGAATGAGAACACAGTTAATTTCATTCGGAAAGATCCCTGGCCACTGATGGACCCAAAATTCCAACCCAAATCCCACTGGTGGGTCCTTCATCTGCTTCGCTAAGCAGTGCGTTCACCGTGCATGTCTCAGGAGGAGGCTATATTTAGCACACACTCACCCACATTCGAACGGTACTATGAACCTTCATGGCCATAGTGCACATCAATTAGGTTCCAGCTTCAGTTCTAAGATGTATTCTTTGTACCAATGCTAAATAAAGAAAGTCAATTAGTTGTGAACCACAGGTCAAAATAAGTGAGCCGTGGACCCAGGCTTGGCTTTTAATAACCAACTTTCATCATGTCTTTTTATAACCAGCTGTGCCTTAGTAGCACACTGCTCTAGAGGAGCACATTTCAGTAATTCATGCATATCTAATATTACATACTCTAAACACAATGACGAGTCCTGACACAGCATGTTCCATTACATTTCAGCGCCTTTGGTCAATCACAGAGCCACAAATGCGATGGAGCAAATCAAAAACAGTGTGGAGAAAAATCTATATGAGCGTCGGGTGTATGAGGACAATGCAGGCATTTAGAATCCAGATAGAAATCCTTCTTTTCATCTTCTCTGCTTTTTTTTATTACCGGGTTAACTGGAGCTGTAAGATATTGTCTGTCTAGCCCAAATACAACAAGATAAATAAATGATGTCTTTGTAAAAAAATTCGAGGGCAAGTCATTCAAAATATGCAGTATGTGATCTTGTTTTAGGCAATCACTCTCTCTCACACACACACACACACACACACACACACACACACACACACACACACACACAGACATTCAAAAGCATCATATCTGTTTGAGCATGATTCGTTTGTGTGTGCTCTCAAGCACACGATGACAAGCATAAAGGAGGATGAAAAAAAATGAAAAACTGAAAGGATGCACAGAAAACCTCTTTCAGCTGGTAGCTACTATATGAACTGTTGGTCTATTTTGGTTCACGTGTAATTTAAACAATTGTCTGCTAAGCACGAAGGAGACCCTCAGTGTTTTATGGCAAATCCAAAATTAGAAACTGCTCACCTAGAAGGCAATGATTTTTTCACTTGAAATAATTGGTGAGATTCTTCTCACACATAAACCAATAAAAATGATCATTTAATTGCAGAAACGGCTTCATCAGACGGCTCCAAAGTACATTCTGGAAATGCCGCGAGTGAGGTGTGAAACCTTGGATGGCTTTGAAAGGTAAGAGGACCCACAGGAAACCCATACGGACATGAGGAAAACTTAGGTTTAAACTCTGGAACCCTGTAGGTGTAAGACAGCAAAGCTACCGTATTCTTTTCGGACTATAAGCCGCTAATTTCTTCCTACGTTTTAAACCCCGCGGCCTGGGTTTTTCCCGGTTTCACAAACTTCAAGTCAAAAAACTGAACCCCATAACATTAGACCAATGAAATTTCCGAACGGAAACGAAAAAAACGCACCTCACCTGTGTTCTGAGCTGCACGGCATCGGGAGAAAAAACTTTCACCGGGTGATTTTTAAACGCACGACGATGCCAAAAGATAAACTTCCGAGAGAAATAGTTGTGAAAGGAAGGAGGAAGACATTGAACAATGACTTTCTTGGTAGGCTACTGTTTAGATACAAGCCCTTGTAACGCGTTGAGTCTGGGTTAAGGGAGAGCTCACTAACTCCAGTTGCAACAGAAATCATATAAGCACAGACAGGTTTCCAAAACTCTTCCTTTATATTTTTCTTGGCAACAGCGTTAAGGGTTAGTCAAAGAAACTTAGAAATGAGCATCAGAAAATAATAAGGACATAATCCTCGTCTTGAACACACGCAGTAATAGCGGGAAAATGCAGTGCCAGGCTATTCCCAAAATACCGCTATGCTCCTAAAGGAAGCGCAACATATTTCACCCGTTACACCGTGTGTAACGTGTCTTTCGTTAAAGCCTGTGTAAAGTACATTAGTGTAGACACCTGTGGCTTATAGACAGATGCGTCTTATTTATGTAAAAAATTAAAATATTTGTTAAATTCAGTGGGTGCGGCTTATATATTGGTGCGCTTTATAGTCCGGAAATTATGGTACTCATGTACCCAAAATGCTGCACAAAATCTGTA
The DNA here is from genome assembly GCF_946808225.1 of Silurus aristotelis. Lineage (NCBI taxonomy): Eukaryota > Metazoa > Chordata > Actinopteri > Siluriformes > Siluridae > Silurus > Silurus aristotelis. The sequence goes on along the minus strand of NC_139575.1, from coordinate 17,697,028 downwards.
CAAAGCAAACGATTAACAACCAAGCAGACTAAAAGAAATGTCTAGTCAACCTAAAATTTGTAAAAAAAAAAAAAAAAAAAAAAAGAAAAAAAAAGAAAAAAAAAAGAAAAAAAAAAAAAAAGAAAAAAGAAAGAAAGAAAGAAAAAAAGAAAGAAACAAGTGGAAACAGACCACCAACATTCAATCAGGACAGCTCTACTTGCGTGTCAATCATGCTGTCTGGCAGTACAGAATCCTCCCCAGGTGTTCCAGCCTAAGTAGAACATCTATCTGGTTTAGGTTTAAATGTAAAATTTGCTTGAAAATATCGCACGTCCTTTTTCTGTACACTTCTACTAATTAGAGAAAAGTTTGTATTGACATGGAGGCACTGTTTGATCTCTAAAGTTACCTCAAAGGGTAGAATTCACAATGAAATGAAGACTGCTGGATGTAGAAAAAAATGACTTTTTAATTAAACAAAAACAAAAACAAAAAACAGTACTAAGACATGATATTAAGTAGAAAGCTTAATTATAGCTTAATCATCAGGCATAATAATAATAATAATTAAAAACACTTTAAACTGTCCTTGTGAGTAAAGTGTACTATAATTGGACAGTGTTTAGTATCAGATCTCTGGGATCAACAACCAACAACACAAACCCACACTAAATGTAAATGCAATCAAGATGCACATTTAAAATCCACGTCCACACTTTCGTATTCAATCATTTCCCAAGGGTAACTCATCCACACTAAAACGTCTGAAAATGCTTACGTCCCTGCACCGCGCATGAGCAAAACGTAAAGACGATTCGGCCTGCGCCATTTCCGCCTGGCGTTTATATCGGCTCTCTGAAACATCGCAGCAGTGACTAAGAACCTGTCAGCGTTTTTTAAAAGCCTCCTTTTTCACAATTCACACTGCGATGCCAATATGGTGTTTTAAAATGTATCCACTTTGGAGAGCGTTTTCATAAACCTACGGTTCGTTGACTGAAAACGCCACCTGAGAGCGGACGGAAGGCCAAAACAAGGAGAAAAACTTTTTTACTTTCCAAAACCGCCCGCGATAAACGGACGCCATCTCGAAAATAATATTTTATGTATACAGTCTTCTTCTTCTTCTTCTTCTTCTTTCGGCTGCTCCCATTAGGGGTCGCCACAGCGGATCATCTGTCTCCATACCACCCTGTCCTCTATATCTGCCTCTTTTACACCAACTACCTGCATGTCTTCCCTCACCACATCCATGAACCTCCTCCTTGGCCTTCCTCTTTTCCTCCTACCTGGTGGCTCCATCTTCAGCATTTTTCTACCAATATAATTCATGTCCCTTCTCTGCAAATGTCCAAACCATCTCAATCTCGCCTCCCTCACCTTGTCACCAAAACATCCTACATGTGCTGTCCCTCTAATAAACTCATTTCTAATCTTGTCCATCTTCGTCACTCCCAACGAAAACCTCAACATCTTCAGCTCTGCTACCTCCAGCTCCGCCTCCTGTCTTTTACTCAATGCCACTGTCTCTAATCCATACAACATCGCAGGTCTCACCACAGTCCTATAAACTTTCCCTTTCATTCTTGCAGATACTCTTCTATCACAAATCACTCCTGTCACTCTTCTCCACCCACTCCACCCTGCCTGCACTCTTTTCTTTACTTCCCTAACACACTCTCCATTACTTTGCACTGTTGACCCCAGGTACCTGAACTCCTCCACCTTCTCCACCTCTTTTCCCTGCAACCGCATCACTCCACTGCCCTCCCTCTCATTCACACACATGTACTCTGTCTTACTCCTACTGACTTTCATTCCCCTTCTCTCCAGCGCATATCTCCACCTCTCCAGGCTCTTCTCAACCTGCTCTCTACTCTCACCACAAATCACAATATCATCTGCAAACATCATAGTCCAGGGAGACTCCTGTCTGACCTCGTCCGTCAACCTGTCCATCACCACTGCAAACTGGAAAGGGCTCAGGGCCGATCCTTGATGCAGTCCAACCTTCACCCTGAACCAGTCTGTCGTACCTACTGCACACTTTACTGCCGTCACACTGTCCTCATACATGTCCTGCACCACCCTCACATACTTCTCTGACACACCTGACTTACTCATACAATATCACAACTCCTCTCTCGGCACCCTGTCGTACGCTTTCTCTAAATCCACAAATACACAATGCAGCTCCTTCTGTCCTTCTCTATACTTCTCCATCAACATCCTCAAAGCAAATAACGCATCTGTGGTGCTCTTCCTCAGCATGAAACCATACTGTTGCTCACAGATGGTCACCTTTTCTCTCAGCCTGGCTTCCACTACTCTTTCCCATAACTTCATGGTGTGACTGATCAACTTAATTCCCCTGTAGTTACTGCAGGTCTGCACATCTCCCTTATGCTTAAAGATCGGTACCAGCACACTCCTTCTCCATTCCTCAGGCATCCTCTCCCCTTCCAGAATCCTGTTAAACAATCTGGTTAAAAACAGTACAGTACTGTATTAACATTTTACTTCATTTTATAATCAATAATTATATTTGTATTAATAAATTTCATTATTTCAACATAAAAACTGTTGCCCATAAGTATTTGGTCTATCTGTGACCACGACTTTGATATTCGTTCTGGATTTGTCTGCCTTCTGACTAAAACTGTATGACGCATCATGCACTACATTTTAATAGTTCTACATTTAAAGCTGCTCCTTCCAAAACATTTCAGGGCAAAAACATGTCATATAAAAATATCAGCCCAAATGGGCATCAAATCCAGAAGGCATTTCATGCTGTGTAATGACATATATGGGCTAGAAAGAGATCGGGCCCAGCTTCAATTCTTTGTATTCCACAAAAAAAACCAAACCGATTCGCCTCAACACACCAGCTAAGAGCAAATAATCTGATGCCGAGAGCAAGCTGTAGTTAATAAACCTTTTTAGAGAGCAAGAAGTTTTAAGTGCTGAAGCAACAAGGAGTTACTTTCCTGAAGAGTTGTAGTGCACAGTGAAGGCATCATGATAAAACCAGCTGCTCCTCTGATTGATTCTTTTATTCTGTTTGCTCGGGGGGTGCTGTCTGTGTTTACCCTGACTTCCTCTGACCTGTCTGCCTGTAACAGTTCTTGCCAGAGAGACTAATAGAAGAAATGTGGAAGGAGTGGGAGGAACAGGGTGAAAGTGTGAGACAGAAAGAGACAGACTGGACTGGACAAGACTCCCTATCATGGAAGTAAAGATGTGGCTTGAATACTAATTAAACCAAACTCGACCTTAACGTGATAGAATGCCAGAAAAGGTGCTGCCTCTCGCTGTCATGTATCTGTCACTCTCTTCCTCTTGCTTTCTCTCACTGTGTGGTAGTCTGACAGTGTGATATGTGATAGGTGCTTCACAGGACTGTCCACCAATAAAAAAAACAGATACACAATAAAACCCAAGAGAATCCACACAAAATATCAGTGGCAGCAGCATGAGTCTCTTTACTGAACAACACTGTAGGTTGACCCTCTATGCTGAAACCCTTAACTGAGGTGCTTCGATTTTTTTATTCTTTTAACTGCAAACTAATTTTGTAACAGGCCAACAGATGGCAGCACAGGGCTCCAAGCACAGTCAAAGGGACCACCAACCTTTATAAGCCAATGTACAAAAAAGACATCGTCCTGTGTACATCGGGAGCTGTGCAACTGGTGCTATTCTGACCAAGTGCATTTCCACATCTACAATTTCATCATAGACAGCAACTTAGAACTCCCAGTCACTGAGCTCTCCTGACACTTGATTTTCTCACTGGAAACATCATCATCTCACTTCCACACCCAACCTACTCTCCAGATTTGTCTCCTGCGGACTTCGCCCTCTTCCCGAAGATGAAGAGCAAACTCAAAGGTCACCATTTTGACACATTTGTTTTGGAGATCCAGCACGAATAGTCAAGACGGTGCTTGACGATTCGAAAAGAAGACTTCAAGGACAGAAGTGGCAGGAACTCTGGGAGCGCTACATTGCTGTGCAAGGGTACTGTTTTGAAGGTGAAAGTGTGTAAATGCAGTAAAATTAAGTATTTTCTTGTTAACAGAGCTAGTCTCAAAACTTTTTGATACCACCTGGTAGTAACCAGCACAGAAAATTCCACATGTTCATCAAGAAAAAAAATATTTCAAGGAGTATAGATTTTTTCATGATTTGAAAATAGTGTTTGTGTCCCTAAAAGGGTAAGATGAAAAAGAATAAGCACTTCATCTTCTTGATGGGGCATCTGGGGTGTTAAACAAATTGATATTTTTTACGTTTGAACAACTTTCTGAAGCAGTAATAAGAATCCATTATATTGAAATCTAAAGTCAAGACCAAGTCAATTCATTTATTCAACTTCAGTAATCGTTTTGTTCCCGTCAGTGTCTTGTACATAGTACATAGACACTGGGGTCGTGAGGAGGTAACGCTACCTACTGCATGACTCAAGAAGAGTTTTACTGACTGAAAAAACAAATCAGCATTGTTCAGCATCTCTTCATTTTTATAGACTTATTATTGGGCACTCTTTCATATTTAAATTCGGGAAGGTTTCATCATTTTAAGGGCTATCACTAACGTCCCCAGTGCAGACTCCGACACCCTTTAAATCCTATATCCCTTCTTTACTTGCTTCATACTTTCATTCCTGTCTTCCTCACTATTAGCTTATTTCAGGGCAACAATCCCCCCATGACCTGCAATCTGCCCAGTAACACACCCCCACGCACATTCATGGACACACACATACACACCACTCATGGACACACGAACATCATACAGGCACTTTTAAATTTATACCACAATGTACGCGTGTGTGTGTGTGTGTGTTTTCTCGCGTTTACTATTATTTATCATGCCCAGTCCGCCCTCAGTCTGCCAGCAGATTGAGAAGAATGAGGCCAGGTTTACTGGAGAGGGGAGGATTACAGGGAATGCATCGGAGAATAGAGCAGCAGGAGGTAACAAAAAAGTGGAGAAAGATAGGGCAGTAAAAGCAACGATTGTTGATGAAGGGATATAAGGAAGATAAACAACTGTGTCTGATCTGAGAGCGTGCCAATGTTTAACCCACAGCCTTCATTAAACCCTTCCACCTCTTATTACTACTACTACTACTACTACTACTACTACCTCTACTACTACTACTACTATTACTACTACTACTACTACTACTACTACTACCTCTACTACTACTATTACTACTACTACTACTACTACTACTACTACCTCTACTACTACTACTATTACTACTACTACTACTACTACTACTACTACTACTACTACCTCTACTACTACTACTATTACTACTACTACTACTACTACTACTACTACTACTACTATTACTACTACTACTACTACTACCTCTACTACTACTATTACTACTACTACTACTACCTCTACTACTATTATTACTACTACTACTACTACTACTACTATTAGTACTACTACAACTACTACTACTATTATTACTACTACTACTACTACTACCACCTCTACTACTACTATTACTACTACTACTACTACTTCTACTACTACTACCTCTACTACTACTATTACTACTACTACTACTACTACTACCTCTACTACTACTACTACTACTACTACTACTACTACTACTACTACTATTACTACTACTACTACTACTACTACTACTATTACTACCTCTACTACTACTACCACTACTACTACTATTACTACTACTACTACTACTACTACTACTACTACTACTATTATTACTACTACTACTACTACTACTACCTCTACTACTACTAATATTACTACTACTACTATTATTATTACTACTACTACTACTACTACTACTACTACTATTACTACTACTACTACTACTACTATTATTACTACTACTACTACTACTACTACTACTATTACTACTACTACTACTACTACTACCTCTACTACTACTATTACTACTACTACTACTACTACTACTATTATTACTACTACTACTACTACTATTATTACTACTACTACTACTACTACTACTACCTCTACTACTACTAATATTACTACTACTACTATTATTACTACTACTATTATTACTACTTCTACTACTATTATTATTACTACTACTATTATTACTACTACTATTATTACTACTACTACTACTACTACTACTACTATTACTACTACTTTTACTACTATTATTAATACTACTACTACTACTACTACTACTACTACTACTTCTACTACTACTACTACTACTACTACTACTACTACTACTACTAATACCATTATTACTATTTAAAATTAAAACAGTGCTGACAAGTAACAAAGCTAGCAGAGCTACACACCCTGAAAGACATACCAATAATTATTTTATTATTAATAATTATAAGTAAATGTTTAGGTCAAATATATTAATTTACCAGGGATTGCTGTGTGTAAACAAGAATGTAGTGTGTTAAGGAATATGGACACTTTTCTCTACCTTAATTCGCAAAGGGCTTTTGTCATGAATCTTTCTATAAAAAACATTCCAAACTACACACTCTATTGCACACACACAAACACACAGATGTCTTTCCATTATTAATCTGCTGCATTTACTCTGCAAAAATACAGCACATGTACAACCCACACACACACACACACACACACACACACACACACACACATACACACATACACACATACACACACACACACATACACACACACACACACACACACACACACACACATATCCATAACCCCACACTCGTACAATCTGATCGTCCTCCTCTTTCTGCTGTGGCCATGTAACTATTGCACTGACCACCATGAGCAATCAAACACACCAGGTAGGCTAAAAAAAAAAGCTCCTGTGTGGGGTTTGGCAGTCACAGCATGGCTAACAACTTGGGGGGGGAGGTGTCAAGAGGACAGAGTGGTAAGAACAGAGACTGGAAAACGCATTGCTTCTTCAACTCTTACATCATGTGGACAGACTGTTGTCTGGGGAACTGTTATGTAACTGGACAGAGGCCTGCTGCTGCTGCTGCTCTGTGGTCAGAGATCCTCTACAAAAATATATAGGAGAATGAAAGATTGATATTAATGGACTGTTTACAAATACAAAGTAAAACAAAACAAAACTTTCAGTTTCAAATTGACATTGCCTCTCTGTGTATCTCCCTCAGCTGACTCATGCATAGGAAAAGGACAATTTTAGAAAGAGGACATCCTCCGAATACGTATTTATCTTTGATTATGCTCTGACTGTGCGATTTCCACAGACAGATGGAGACGCCCACACACGGGAGTACAACATGCATACCAAGTCAGCCAAGCCGGCCTCACCTTCCCTGCAGGATATGACTGTTGCTGCTCACGGAGACATATGGAGCTTCACGTGGAGTCATCGCTGCACAGAATGCATGCAAGCACCACCGCAGAATCAGCCGTGTTCCTGCCAGTTCACTAGAGCCGTATTTGGTGTTCATAAAATGATGTAATATTTCCGGGTATGTTCCTAATGAATGCATGCTCCTAATGAAGTGGGAGTACACAGGACCTCTTTGCACTTCTAGCTATATTCGAGGGAGGTGCAAAAAATCTAAAACTAACAATGTTTGGTTTTGAGAACGACATCTCAGTAAAACCACTCCCACTGACTCAAGCAAACATTTGCCAGCAAGCTAAAGACATACAGATTTCATATAATACTTGAACATCCCATTTTAAATGTACAATCACTGACCGCTATATTTATAACACCTGTATCTTCTGGCTGCAATAAAATGAAGAAAAAGATACATTCAACAATTCCAGGAGAAGAGCAGCCATTTTGACAGCCAGTATCCAATCAGGCTTACGACCTGCAACTTATCAGCAAAAGCACCACTGTCATTCAATATATATAGTATATGCAATATGCAAACTTTAACATGCCATGTTTTTAGTAGTAAGTGCTAGAAGTGAAACATGAGTCAGCAGGGATCTAAAAAAAAAATAGTTCAGTCCTGAGACAATGCCCAAGATAATATTCCTGAACTGTACTGTTCTCCATTTTAACTATTTACTATAGTAAATATCAGCATCATTATATATATATATATATATATATATATATATATATATATATATATATATATATATATATATATATATATATATATATATATATATATACACACTGTGAAGGTGGCATCACGTCCCAGGCAAGCGCTCCGAACACGACAACCAGGGGGGTGCTGGATGGACAGCGCCATATCAGCACCTGTGTTGTGGAAAGCTGCAGAGCACATGGCAGCGGGGCGGAGTGGCATAACGAGGCACGGCTGGAAGCTCATGACGAGAACGCTACCTCCCCATGCTCATCAAGGAGAAGGGGGGATATAAAAGGATACACTAAGGAGCACACAGGGGGGAATGGTTGGCTTTCAACTAACGAAACGAACAATTTGTCTCCCTTTTTCTTGACAGGAAGCAGCGACAGCGGCGAGAGCAGCGCGAATACACCGATTCTCTTCCAACGACTGTGTAAAGACCTCTACGTACCGAGGACACCGAGCACCCACTCGCACAGACAGGTTTGGGTCTCAGCTCACCTCGGACGGGCCGTGGCCGCGTACAACACCCATTTGGGGCGCCGCTACATCGGAAGCTCCAGCGGGCACGGCGTTAAGGACTAATTTGCAGTTCTATACAAAATTTCACTTCTTCTTTTCTCCGGCCGCCTGTAAAACTATAAATAAAGACATTTTGTAATTTTTCTTTGACATTCAGCTCTCTGGTGTGTGTGTGTTCGTCCCAGCACGCGAGTGAGGCGCTACAATATATATATATATCTACAGTGAGGAAAATAAGTATTTAAACACACTGCTATTTTGCAAGTTCTCCCACTTAGAAATCATGGAGGGGTCTGAAATTGTCATCGTAGGTGCATGTCCACTGTGAGAGACATAATCTAAAAAAAAAATCCAGAAATCACAATTTAGGATTTTTTAACTATTTATTTGTATGATACAGCTGCAAATAAGTATTTGAACACCTGAGAAAGTCAATGTTAATATTTGGTACAGTAGCCTTTGTTTGCAATTACAGAGGTCAAACGTTTCCTGTAGTTTTTCACCAGGTTTGCACACACTGCAGGAGAGATTTTGGCCCACTCCTCCACACAGATCTTCTCTAGATCAGTCAGGTTTCTGGCCTGTCGCTGAGAAACACGAGTTTAAGCTCCCTCCAAAGATTCTCTATTGGGTTTAGGTCTGGAGACTGGCTAGGCCACACCAGAACCTTGATATGCTTCTTACAGAGCCACTCCTTGGTTATCCTGGCTGTGTGCTTCGGGTCATTGTCATGTTGGAAGACCCAGCCTCGACCCATCTTCAATGCTCTAACTGAGGGAAGGAGGTTGTTCCCCAAAATCTCGCAATACATGGCCCCGATCATCCCCTCCTTAATACAGTGCAGTCGCCCTGTCCCATGTGCAGAAAAACACCCCCAAAGCATGATGCTACCACCCCCATGCTTCACAGTAGGGATGGTGTTCTTGGGATGGTACTCATCATTCTTCTTCCTCCAAACACGTTTAGTGGAATTATGACCCAAAAGTTATATTTTGGTCTCATCTGACCACATGACTTTCTCCTATGACTCCTCTGGATCATCCAAATGGTCATTGGCAAACTTAAGACGTGCCTGGACATGTGCTGGTTTAAGCAGGGGAACCTTCCGTGCCATGCATGATTTCTAACCATGACGTCTTAGTGTATTACCAACAGTAACCTTGTAAACGGTGGTCCCAGCTCTTTTCAGGTCATTGACCAGCTCCTCCCGTGTAGTTCTGGGCTGATTTCTCACCTTCCTTAGGATCATTGAGACCCCACGAGGTGAGATCTTGCATGGAGCCCCAGTCCGAGGGAGATTGACAGTCATGTTTAGCTTCTTCCATTTTCTAATGATTGCTCCAACAGTAGACCTTTTTTCACCAAGCTGCTTGGCAATTTCCCCGTAGCCCTTTCCAGCCTTGTGGAGGTGTACAATTTTGTCTCTAGTGTCTTTGGACAGCTCTTTGGTCTTGGCCATGTTAGTAGTTGGATTCTTACTGATTGTATGGGGTGGACAGGTGTCTTTATGCAGCTAACGACCTCAAACAGGTGCATCTTTCTTTCTTTCTTTCGGCTTCTCCCGTTAGGGGGCGCCACAGCGGATCCTCCGCACGTTTTGATTTGGCACATGTTTTACGCTGGATGCCCTTCCTAACGCAACCCTCCCCAATTTATCCGGGCTTGGGACCGGCACTGAGAGTGGCTGGGGATGGTTCCCTGACCGGGGATCGAACCTGGGTCGCAGCGGTGAGAGCGCTGCATCTTAACCACTAGACCACCAGGGGACCAAAACAGGTGCATCTAATTTAGGATAATAAATGTAGTGGAGGTGGACATTTTAAAGGCAGACTAACAGGTCTTTGAGGGTCAGAATTCTAGCTGATAGACAGGTGTTCAAATACTTATTTGCAGCTGTATCATACAAATAAATAGTTTAAAAATCATATATTGTGATTTCTGGATTTTTTTTTTTTAGATTATGTCTCTCACAGTGGACATGCACCTACGATGACAATTTTAGACCCCTCCATGATTTCTAAGTGGGAGAACTTGCAAAATAGCAGGGTGTTCAAATACTTATTTTCCTCACTGTATATATATATATATCTGTGAGCAAAAGTGGCAAAAAGATTAATTTAGGCATTAAACTTCCACTGCTTACCGTTATGTAGTGGTGGAGCTCTGGGAAGACTCTGTACGCCCCACAGATGGAGGAAAGCATGCATCGGTTAGGAAACGAGGATGTCACAGCACAGGAGACCTCTGGGAAGGAGATGATCCGAAATCCAAACTTCTCATACAGACGCTGCAACTCTTCATCAGGTTTTTCTTCATCCTGGCTCAGGATACTCCCTACTGCATAGCGACAACAATCATCTTCAACCTGAAAATAGACAATGCAAGAGAAAAAGAGTAAGCTTCGATATACTTAGCTACTAATACCACTAATATATATACAGTGAGGAAAATAAGTATTTGAACACCCTGCTATTTTGCAAGTTCTCCCACTTAGAAATCATGGAGGGGTCTGAAATTGTCATCGTAGGTGCATGTCCACTGTGAGAGACATAATCTAAAAAAAAAATCCAGAAATCACAATGTATGATATTTTAACAATTTATTTGTATGATACAGCTGCAAATAAGTATTTGAACACCTGAGAAAGTCAATGTTAATATTTGGTACAGTAGCCTTTGTTTGCTATTACAGAGGTCAAACATTTCCTGTAGTTTTTCACCAGGTTTGCACACACTGCAGGAGGGATTTTGGCCCACTCCTCCACACAGATCTTCTCTAGATCAGTCAGGTTTCTGGCCTGTCGCTGAGAAACACGGAGTTTGAGCTCCCTCCAAAGATTCTCTATTGGGTTTAGGTCTGGAGACTGGCTAGGCCACGCCAGAACCTTGATATGCTTCTTACAGAGCCACTCCTTGGTTATCCTGGCTGTGTGCTTCGGGTCATTGTCATGTTGGAAGACCCAGCCTCGACCCATCCTCAATGCTCTAACTGAGGGAAGGAGGTTGTTCCCCAAAATCTCACAATACATGGCCCCGGTCATCCTCTCCTTAATACAGTGCAGTCGCCCTGTCCCATGTGCAGAAAAACACCCCCAAAGCATGATGCTACCACCCCCATGCTTCACAGTAGGGATGGTGTTCTTGGGATGGTACTCATCATTCTTCTTCCTCCAAACACGTTTAGTGGAATTATGACCCAAAAGTTCTATTATGGTCTCATCTGACCACATGACTTTCTTCCATGACTCCTCTGGATCATCCAAATGGTCATTGGCAAACTTAAGACGTGCCTGGACATGTGCTGGTTTAAGCAGGGGAACCTTCCGTGCCATGCATGATTTCAAACCATGACGTCTTAGTGTATTACCAACAGTAACCTTGGAAACGGTGGTCCCAGCTCTTTTCAGGTCATTGACCAGCTCCTCCCGTATAGTTCTGGGCTGATTTCTCACCTTCCTTAGGATCATTGAGACCCCACGAGGTGAGATCTTGCATGTAGCCCCAGACCGAGGGCGATTGACAGTCATGTTTAGCTTCTTCCATTTTCTAATGATTGCTCCAACAGTGGACCTTTTTTCACCAAGCCGCTTGGCAATTTCCCCGTAGCTCTTTCCAGCCTTGTGGAGGTGTACAATTTTGTCTCTAGTGTCTTTGGACAGCTCTTTGGTCTTGGCCATGTTAGTAGTTGGATTCTTACTGATTGTATGGGGTGGACAGGTGTCTTTATGCAGCTAACGACCTCAAACAGGTGCATCTAATTTAGGATAATAAATGTAGTGGAGGTGGACATTTTAAATGCAGACTAACAGGTCTTTGAGGGTCAGAATTCTAGCTGATAGACAGGTGTTCAAATACTTATTTGCAGCTGTATCATACAAATAAATAGTTTAAAAATCATATATTGTGATTTCTGGATTTTTTTTTTTATATTATGTCTCTCACAGTGGACATGCACCTACGATGACAATTTCAGACCCGATCATGATATCTAAGCGGGAGAACTTGCAAAATAGCAGGGTGTTCAAATACTTATTTTCCTCACTGTATTAGGGATTGTAATGGTTTATGTATTCGTACCGAACAGTTTCGGTACAGGGGTTTTGGTTCGGTGCACATGTGTACTGAATTTTACGTGCAAAACGTAGTTAAATCTGAGTGAGGATCGCCTGTCTCCGTCTTGCACTGTTTTTCTTTTTTGTATTGTTGTGTTTTTTATTACTCAATCTACTCAATCTACACTGGAAATACGATTTGTAGTGCGTAAAAATACAATTTGTAGTGTGTTGTAAAACTGTATTGCGCATGAGTGAAATCGCTGCCACTTCCGTTCCCAATATCCAAAATATGGTTGTTGTTTTTTTTTTTTATCTCCAGAATTTCTTTTAAAAGGCGAAAATCTTGACAATTCCACATATTGAGTGAGTGAATGAAAGAAATAAAAACATTTGTTAAAGTATGCTGAAATAAGTAGAACAGTTAAGTAGAAAATATTGAATGTTAATATTGAATGTAAAACACACACACACACACACACACACACACACACACACACACACACACACACACACATCTGTATTACCCAAATTGTTTCTAACAAATATAAAAAAATTTTTTTCATTTATAAAATTTTATTTAATCAATATAATTTGTGCCAATTTAATCTATTACTCAATTGAATTAATATTATAAAAACATGTATTGCATTAATTTGATTTATTCCATTTTGTGTTTTTATATTTTATTTTTATATAAACAACTTATAAACAACTGCAGCCATAGTAACATACAATTACAGTTGTATGCAGAGTGAGACAACGGTCATATTCTTTTCCTAATTAGCCTATTAAAATAAATTATTCATTTTGCATGTCATTGAACTGATATGGTAAAAACAGCAGTTTCAATTGGACAAACAACAGAAAATAGTGTTAATTATATTTAAAGTACAATATAACAATTAGCAATGGTTTCATTAATGTGTGTAATGTGTGACTTAAGTGCTCATTTTTATATTACATTATTATTATTATTATTATTATTATTATTATTATTATTATTATTATTAGATAACACACAACAAAATGGAAGTTGCTCAACACATGCAAAATTCATAACTGCACTTATATAGCAATTTCCCATTGGGGTGCTGTGATGTAATATCATATTCACAAGCTCTACAGGCAGTATTAACCGTTCTGAGTATTCTAACCATGACTTAATCCACTCTGCTGGACTAATCTAGTTATTCCTACATCAACTAATTAACTTTAATGCAGTGTTTAGAAAATCTGCTCGAGAAATTTCAGCAGGTAAAAAACTAAACAGATTGACTGCTACACTTCAAGCAAATGCAAAATAAATGGTTCATAAATGCAAGATCCTAAAGGAATAGTGCCTTAGGCGCCTTAACCAGCCAACAGCAGTGTGTGAAATGCAGCCGTTAAACTAACTCTAGACTCGCACTACTCCTTCATCAGCAATATAAAGAATGAAGATAGAGTGTGTGCATTTATAACATGTAAGGCCATGCGCTACTATTTCACTCCCATAACTATTTGTCAAACTGTCCTTGGAGGGGAGAAAATATCTGACAGCAGCAATAAAGAAACAGTCAACCATCTCTTTCAGGTGTAACCACCACGATATCATATCTCCTACTGCTGGACAGATTCTCTTCTCACAAGTGTGTCCATTACACCTTACAGTGAGGAATTATAGGGAAGCAGCCAGTCAGATAAACCAGTGCAGTAAAATGCAGCAATGACAGTTATGGTCGCACTGATAAAGCTGTTATTGTTGTTAAATGTTAGCACTAGAATTACAGACAGTCGAGTGTAAAACGCCACAACAAAGCCTGGCACTACATGTACACCTTCTTCCCAGCTAAAATAACTTAGTAATTAATAAGTTATTTAAAACATTTCCTTTCAATCACGGACAAGATGTCCTTATAGCTAAACCTCCTCATTTACATACTGTTGTTTGATTACACTTAAATACAACAGGGATTCTAATTCAGCATTCAGGCCCTATGATGACACTCTATATAAAATTATGACATCCTTATGTTACAGACACTTTATGGCTGAAAGTATCGGAAATTAGCAAAGAGACAATCCCCCCTCCTTCACTCATTTAGGAAGGTTTTCTACTAGATTTTGGAATGAGGTTAATGGGATTTGTACTCACAGCACTACAAGATGTCAGGCATTGATGTCGAGTCAGGAGGCCTGGGACAAAGCCGGCATTTCAATTCACTTCTGAGGTGTTCAATGATTTTTAGGTCAAGACTCTATTGACCAGTTGAGTTCTTCTAAATCGCCACTGGCAAACAATGGCTACCATCCTAACTGGCAAACCATTGGGGGGGGATTCATCCGATCAATCGATTATCAAAATAATCATTAGTTGCAGCTCTAGTTTAAATCCATCTGGGATTAGAATTAAATTAGATGGAAGTGCTTGTTATACAAGTGTATGAGTGGTTAAAATTGATCATCAAAACAAGAACAATATTCAAACTCTGCCATTTGTTTTGCAGCTACTGTCGGAGTCGCACTGCTACACCGTATGCCAACCAGATTCAAAAATTTATCAGCATTGTGCTATAAAATAGTTTCAAATAAGGAGGGGTATTCACATTGTTTACATAGTTAACAATGTCAACCGGACACCAACTCTCCTTTTCCTATTTAATACACTTTTTGCCCTATTAGTCCTGCCATCTACACAAACACACACACATGCAGCGAGTTGCAATCCCCATCTTATTTAGAGATCTTTCAATCCCTCTCATCCCACACAGTTCGTGACCACATACCCAAGACACTACAAGCAATTACTAAGGAACATAGAGGCTTTCACATACACCATTCCTCAGCCCTGAAGTTGATTTAGCCAAAAGCATTTCTCACACCGAGTTCAAAAAAAGAATCACACTACTGATGTTTACACAAATCAAGCATGTCCAGAAATGTAGATAAAAAAAAGAATCAGAAGGATCAGAACAAGTAAAACAGTCTCTGTGTGGCCCATGCACAAAGTGAGGCATCAGATAATATGCTAGGCATGGAACTATCTTGCAGCATAATTGGCTGTCATGTCAGTGTTTTGGGCAGACAAGCTGAAGAGAAACAAATCGAGCTGTCGTAAATACTCTGTGAAATGCGTCCACTGCTCGTGATTCACTGCACATCTTTCCAACCGCTTACTGTTCTGGAAAACGAGGCCGTGGTGTTTTCCGCGTGGCCACGTTTGAGGTTGTTCCTCCCCACTTTCCAGTGGTTATCGTGCTCATTAATTTTAGCCTGTGATAATGTGCAGAGGTGTTCTCGAATGTGGGCTTGGCCCTTGGGATTGAAAGATGGCCATCAACACAAAGCACAGTGTCATTTCTTCTCTCTGTTCAGATTTCGTTCTGTGTGCCCTCCGGAAGACCGGAGGCGGCTAAGCAATTTCAAAACTAATTCTTTGCTTGCTAATGTAAGAGGCATGCGTTTTTGAAAAATGAAAGCTCCACTACAATAAAAAGGTAAGCTTCAGCCAGGTAATTCTTTATTAGCCGACACGTAACTCAGATTTACTCCTTTCATAATTCCTTTCCCCCTTATCGCTTCCCCCGCTCCTTCCCCAAGGGCTAGGGCTTCTGGGAATTCACTCATCCACAATATCAGCATTAATAATAAGTAATGTTGCAGGGGGTTTTCATGCGCATGTCTGACGCTGTGTGCGTGCGAGTTGCTTTTTCAGTGGCGACAGAAAAATGGCAAGGCTTCGTGCAAAGCTGAGGAGCCCCTGAGGTGCTCAGATCTGCATAATTATGAGCAAGGAGTCAGCTCGCCCTCAAATCAAGAAGCAACTCATAAAAATGCAACAGACGCCGGCTCTCCTGGCCCTGACAGTCACAGTCACACCAGGAAAAAAAAAAAAAAAACAAAAAACAACAATCACAGAAATAATCACAGAAACTAAATGCTTCCAAGTAATCCCTAAGTAACAGTTTTGCTCATGGTTAGGCCTTCTCATAGACTTGCAGACTTTTTTTTTTTTTTATCTTTCAAGACTTTTGTACCAGCGAATATAGGACACATAAAAAATTCCTGGCTGAATTTATTTAGCAAACTTGATTTACTATTTGTACAAAAGATTGTGAAAAACGTAACCATGAGATTCTATTGAATTTTTTACCTTCACATTCTACCATTTAGTCCCCATTTGCTGTTATATTAAACTCCAGTCATCTGCAAAGGTGCTCCACTAGATTTTAGAGTGTGGTCGAGGAGATTTGTGCTCATTCAGCCATAATGTAAATTCAGGCGCTGAGTTTTTGGAGATTTGCTGCTGAGCTTTTGTTGATGCACACACCTGGCAAATACTGTATGAAGCTTTTAATGGTCATAATAACAATTCCTTTGTCAGAAGTTAAAAAATTTTTTAAATGCTTGAGGTATAGGGAAACCAGCTTTTTACAGAAAGAAGAGTAAACTTTGTTCTAATTATTGTTGATCTTCAAACAGATGATGATTAGTCAAAGATTTAGTGAACCCAAACGTATTAAATTTTACATCAATAATTTTAATCATTAATTATTATTTTACTTGTGCATACAGAGTAAAACTACATACAAAAATGTACCCTATATTATAGTGTTTTTCCCCCCCAAACAGGTCACTGCAGTAGTAACTGGGCAAATGGTGGTACAGGCAGTGCAATTTTTCAATTCCTGTTCATTTTCTGACCACTAATTTTTGTTAAAAACCAATAACCAATAACAGCTTCATATTTTTTCTACTCAGAAGAGTTTAGTTCCAATGTATTAGTTTAATGCTTAACATTCCATATCTCTCATTCTTTCTCTCTCTTTCTTACCCTCTCTCACATTCTATCTCAACCAAATTTACCAGTTTTATTTCAGATTTTCTGAACTAAAACTAAGCTTGTAAATGAATGCAGCCTTATCAGACATTGTTGGAGTGTTTTTTGATTCTAATCATTTATCGTATACACCTTTACAAAAAAATCTCTAAAGTACTAAAAAACAGACAAAAAAGACTGCTGTTTCTATTAGTACATTAACTATAATATGCTTTTAAAAAACCTTAGTGTGTCACAGCATCAACTGGTGCACAGATATGCATACACATGGAAATCATGTGCAAACAGCCAATCAGACCACAACCTTTACACTTCCAAAGTTCGTATCCACGTAAATGTGAAATAGAGTTTATATGCTCTCTGTTCAGATGTTGGTGGAGTTTCTGAGGGTGTAACTAAATAAGTAATAATTTACAACATTTCAGACACCTATCATGACTGGTTAATGAAATCCAGGAGTGAAGAGAAGGAAATCCTTTTATAAAAGTATAAAAACTTTTGAGAAACAGATGATGAATATAACATTATACACACCTTGTGAAAACAGGAGATATGCAAGAGAAGCATACTTTTTGACTGTGTGCATAAATTTAAAGCAGATCTCCAAACAAGCAGGACAGAGCAGAATGTGGACATTTTTATTCCCCAGACAACAGCAAAACAAAGCAAAAAGATTCCTGTTCATGGAATAG
>NC_139575.1:17578887-17673887 GCF_946808225.1 Silurus aristotelis | reverse complement strand
CACCCCCAACATTTATTAAATGATTCTACTGCCCCCTAGTGTTTATAAAAGCATAATACGTGCTTTGCAGTACATGTTATTAAAACTGTTCTCAAATCTTTACAAAAGCATATGTTAATACAACTTGTTTAAACAACGTTATAAATAAAGTATTTTTATTTATTTATTTATTTTTTATTTTATCGTTTATAAGAATTGTATTTGCTATAGATGGCTTCACTATGTGTGCTCTACTTAAGGTCTCCAGACAGGATTAGCACATTAACACTTTGGGGAAACACTTCAGCAGTTTTGTTGGATATTAAATAAATGGAGCGAGAAGGCACCTAATCCTGCCTACAACTGTCACAGCACACTACCTGCCTCATTCCAAGTTTAAGCAGCACCACTGGAGCTGTACATCATATGACTCGTATGCGGTTAGCCAAGCTGCCACGTCTCTGTTAGTGGAGCCTGGAACGTTCTAGCTCAGCAGTCGTTGTGCCTCCTTTTTTTTTTTTTTTTTTTTTTTTTTTTTTTTTTTTTTTTTTAAAGTTTTCCAGAAGACTGCTAAATAAGCCAGATTCAGACACAAAACTGCATATGAACTATATGGACAAAAGTATTGGTACACCTGACTTTTCTAGCCATATGTGGTCCTCCCACAACTGTTACCACAAAGATAAAGGCAGACAATTGTAATGATTTTTTTTGGCAAGGGTAGTAATAGATTTCAATTTACTTCAACCAGGATATATAAACCCGTTCCAGCATGATTCCTTCAAGATATGGTTTACATGAGTGAAAGATTTCTGACCTCAACCATATTATACATATTTGGGATTTACTGACTATACCCCAGACCCCCTCACCCTACATCAGTACCATCAGTAGATTACTAACACCTTGTGGTTGAATGAGTACAAATCTCCACAAGCACACTCAAACATCTAGTAGAACATCTTCCCAGAAGAGAAGAGGTTATTATAATAGAAAATGGAAACTAAATGTAAAATGGGATATTCTAAAAGCACATACAAATCCTATAATATTATATTATTATTACTCCATCGACTCTGCCAAACATTGAAGAGAGTTAGAAGTTTTCTTAAAGTTTGCATATCACAAAAAACATTGATCCTGTGATTAGATGTAATCGATCAGCATGAAATTCCGTACCATTTTATATACGAATGCTCCTGCGCTGTCACAACATCATGAACCACAGGTAATTTACTCAACAGAACCGAGTGAATTAAGCAGGGATTATTTCCTCACCAAGGTGAGCACAAACCTTGGTGAGGTTGTATATAAAAATGTGGTTTGTGTTTAAATGCAGTGCATGACTATAAGATAAATCAGTACTTTTTTTCCCCCACACCTGTCAATGTAAATGAAATAAAAATAAAAACCTATGACTTTAATTCTGGTTTGAGAAATATGTTAATGTCCGAGAACTATATATAATAGTATTCTTGTATAAAAGTTTCGAATACTTTTACATTGCAACTACTCATGTTGCACACTGTGGATTCCAAGCAATTAAACAATGTGTAGGCGTCTTTGTTTTTCAGGAAAGCCAGTCTGCTTTTTCACATCTCAGGCTGATTGTGTGCGCAGTGCGAGAGTGCAGTGCTGAAAGGAAGAGTATTCACTGAGAGACAGTGAAATCTTCTGCAGCTTTGTATACTCGAGGGAGCAGCTGAGAAACAGGTTTGACTCAGCCGACTTAGTTTCAGATTTACAACATTAGCATACATTCCTTTAACCTGCTGTTAATAAATATGTTGCAGAAAGAAATTAAGTAAATATTTGTGAAATATGATGTGAGCTTTTATATATATTTTTTTATATTTTTGCCATCCATTATCCCAATCCATTATTTTTGTTAAAGATTTGAGTTTCTATCAAATTACCCTTTGTATTTGCAAATGGCTTTCTGTTTGCCAGAGAGACGTTTTCTTTATACAAAGCAGAGTGTGTTGCTTGCAAAATGGTAGATATGTTTGTTTTAGTTTTTGCCACGAATTAATCTCTATTGTTTTCTTGCCCCGCCATCTGGTGTAGGCTTTGGATCTACAATGACCATGAATGAATCTAATAATATAGTATATAAGAATCGAATAGAATCACAAAATAGAATAATATCTGCTTAACATACAAATAAGTTGTCGATGAGAAATTGTGAATGACATGCCCTGTGGGTACTGTGTGTATATCTTCGTCTTCTTTTGCGTCTTCTTTTTTTGGCTGCTCCCATTAGGGGTCGCCACAGCGGATCATCCGTCTCCATATTCCCGGTCCTCTACATCTGCCTCTTTCACACCAACTACCTGCATGTCTTCCCTCACCACATCCATAAACCTTTTCCTTGGCCTTCCTCTTTTCTTCCTTCCTGGAGACTCCATCCTCAGAGATCTCCTACCGATATACTCTGTCCATCCTCTGCACATTTCCAAACCATCTCAATCTCGCCGCCCTCACCTTGTCTCCAAAACGTCCTACAAGCGCTGTCCCTCTGATAAACTCATTTCTAATCTTGTCCATCCTCAGCACTCCCAAAGAAAACCTCAACATCTTCAGCTCTGCTACCTCCAGCTCCACCTCCTGTATTTTACATAATGCCACTGTCTTTAAAACATACAACATCGCAGGTCTCACCACAGTCCTATAAACTTTCCCTTTCACTCTCACAGATACCCTTCTTTTACAAATCACTCCTGTCATTCTTCTCCACCCACTCCACACTGCCTCCACTCTTTTCTTCACTTCTCTAACACACTCTCCATTACTTTGCACTGTTGACCCCAGGTACCTGAATTCATCCACGTTCTCCACCTCCATGCAACCGCACCATTCCACTTCCCTCCTCAACTTCTTAACCTGCTCCCGACTCTCAAATAACAATATCATCCGCAAACATCATAGTCCACGAAGACTACTGTCTGACCTCGTCCTTCAACCTGTCCATCACCACTGCAAACAGGAAAGGGCTCAGAGCCGATCCTTGATGCAGTCCAACCTTCACCTTAAACCAGTCTGTCGTTCCTACTGCACACTTTACTGCTGTTACACTGTCCTCATACGTCCTCATATGTCCTGCACCACCCTCACATACCTCTCTGACACACCTGACTTCCTCATACAATACCACAACTCCTCTCTCCACCCTGTCATTCACTTTCTCTAGATCCTCAAACACACAATGCAACTCCTTCTAACCTTCTCTATACTTCTCCATCCACATTCTCAAACTAAATAAGGCATCTGTGGTGCTCTTCCTTGGCATGAAACCATACTGTTGCTTACAGATGGTCACCACTTTTCTCAGCCTGGCTTCCACTACTCTTTCCCATAACTTCATGGTGTGACTAATCAACTTTATTCCCCTGTAGTTACTGCATCTTCCTTATTCTTAAAAACCGGTACCAGCACACTCCTTCTCCATTCCTCAGGCCTCCTCTCACCTTCCAGAATCCTGTTAAAAACTCCACTACCATCTCTCCTAAACATCTCTATGCTTCTACCGGTATATCATCTGGTCCTACCAACTTTCCACACTTCATCCTCTTAATTGCTGCTCTCACTTCCTCCTTACTAATCCTATCCACTTCCTGCTTCACCATCTCCACACAATTCAACCTTCTCTCCATCTCTCATTTTCTTCTCATTTCTGTCACTTATTTTAAAATAAGTGTTCACCACTGCCATTTCCATACTTTTAGCAAAATCTACCACCATCTGCCCTTCCACATTCCTCTCCTTAAAGCCATACCTACCCATCACCTCCTCATTACCGCTGTTCCCTTCACCTACATGTCCATTAAAGTCTGCCCCAATTACCAATCGTTCATTCCTAGGTAAACCTTCTACCACTTCATCTAACTCACTCCAGAATTTTTTCTTTTTCCAGAATTTTTTCTTTCTCCAGAATTTTTTCTTCTCTTCCATCTCACAACCCAATTGTGGAGCATAAGCACTGATTTATCATAACATTTATCATCACCCCTTCAACTTCCAGCTTCATGTCATCACCCTATCAGAAACTCTCTTCACCTCAACTACACTCTTACTGTACTCTTCCTTCAGAATCACCCCTACACCATTTCTCTTTCCATCTACACCATGATAGAACAGTTTAAACCCACCTCCAATGTTCCTGGCCTTACTCCCTTTCCACCTGGACTCCTGAACACACAACATATCTATCTTTCTCCTCTACATCATATCAGCTAACTCTCTCCCTTTACCAGTCATAGCACCAACATTTAAAGTGCCAACCCTGACCTCCACTCTCCTCCACTTCCCTTCTCCCTGCTGTCTTTGTAGACGTCTTCCTCCTCTCCTTCTCCTCCTTTGGCCAACAGTAGCCCAATTTCCACCAGTACCCTGTTGGCTAACGATACCTGTGGTGGTCGTTGGTAACTCGGTATGAAATTCTTATTCGTGATCCGCATATCAATTTGGCACATGTTTTACACTGGATGGCCTTCTTAACGCAACCCTCCTCATTTATCCGGGCTTGGGACCGGCAATAAGAGTGCACTGGCTTGTGCAACCCTAATATATATATATTTATATAAATATATACATACACACACACACACACACACACTATATTGCCAGAAGTATTGGGTTGATTTTGCTCTTATAATTCCCTTCACTCTTCTGGGAAGATGTTCCACTAGATTTTGGAGGGTGCTTATGGATATTTGTGTTCATCGTCCACATGGGTATTACGAAAGGCAGGTACTAATGTAGGTGAGGTGAGGAGACCTGGGGTGCAGTCAGCGTTCCAATTCATCTCAAAGGTGTTCAGTAGGGATGAGATCAGAGCTCTATAGCAGGCCACTCAAGATCTTCCTCTCAAAAGCATGTACACATATCTTCAAGGAGCTCACTTTGTGGGGCACTGTCATACTTGAACAGGTTTGGGTTTACATACTCAAGTGAAAGCAAAGTTTTATTATAGCGCATCTAAAAGACATCCTGTACAATTGAGTGCCTCCAGCAATATATTGTTGCTGTCTGCTTCTCTGAAAGTCAGTTGCTGAGGGAAGTGATGTTTCCTCTGGCAGGATATCTTTTTTTTTTTTTTTTGCTGTGTTTTGTGAAATCAGCTAAGGGGGGTGAGGTTGAGTTAAGATGTTTTTGTTCACTAATTTTACAATTATATACATTAATTGAATTTTTTATTAAATCAAAGAAGCGATATTTACAGGCCTGTAACCTCTAATCCCAGCCCACACCAAGTTGCTACTCCTGGCCCTGAGCAAGACTCTGAACACTGTAGCTGCTCAGTTGTTTTTAATGCAATAAAGTTGCTGGACATTGGTGTCTAAGAAATGCCATAAATGTAAATGTAATAATCACAGACCTTACTTTGAGAACCAGCAATTTACGCAATTACATTTATTTAAGTTTTTTTTTCTTTTCTTTAGACAATTAAAAAAAGAAGACTACTGTGTCTCTGTGGTTTCCAACCTACATGAGTAGATGTTCATTATATGAATAAGTGCTTTCTACAGCAAACTGTTCCTCTGTTCTTGTTTCTTCTCTAAATAAATCGTTTAATCTTTAGGAAGTAATCTGCAAAAAAGTGCCCTTAATTGTCAATATAGGCAAAGAGCACCACTATAGGACTGTGTGTACAAGAAGTGTCATATACATGACTCCTGATCCTGTCACAATCAAGTGATTCTGTTGCTTTCACCCTCTTAGTTTGCAGCATTAACACTAGTTAGACAATCAGCAAGGAATATTTGAAATGCAAATGCTCGATATATCCACTGAACTTACTGGTTCTAACTTTATTGACTAGATAGCACATGTTCAGTTTTTCATACTGGTTTAGCTTAATTATTATTTATCAGCTCACTTTGTTGACTTTTACTTTCTTTAGTGTGTGTCAATGACATTTTATGTGTGCGTAAGGTTTATACTTTAATATTTTTTCAGAATTTGCCATGACAAATGTTAAACCATGTGCTGAAAGGATTGTGTCGCTGTGTTTAAACACAAATGTCTGACTTGTACAAGGGCAGATTATAAACTACAGCAATATCCCTGACTAAGCACATATCCTGAGTTGTTATGGCACCACTGAGAGCAGTAAGTAACAAAACCTTACTAAAGGGGATGAAAATAACGCTAATATTTTGCATCCTGGTCATTTTCAATAACACCAAAAAAACAAAAAACATTCCAGCAGACAGGCATAATGTTTCCACACCTGATACATTATGCCTACTCTAATGTAAACACTGTGGTCTTAAACCAGTTCATGTCAGTGCTCTGGCTGGAATAAGAGCACAGAATACAGCCAGTAAAGCAGAATGTGAACCTACAGGACATGTGCACCTGGGAAACATCCAGCACACCAAAAGAGAGGAGAGCTGCACAAGCAATCCATTTAAAAATTAGCTGCCATTGCAGAAATGACAAATACCGGATTAGCAAATCCACAAATGTCGCAGGCGCATGGTTTTTCGCACCAGTTACTGCCAATTTTTGGAGGGAAATATGTCCATTTTCTTTTCCAACTGATTTCTGTACATGTATATAGTGGAAAGTTACGTTGGTATTGGGAGAACGAAGGGAACCATAGTGTGAATGCAGTGAAATATCTAATAAAAAGTAAAATAATAGTTACTTTTGGCCTTAGTTAACATTTTAAGGCCAAGAATATCCCATAACTGTGAATAATCAAGTAGTGCTAATTAGATATCAAAACTGTGGTCATAAACAATCTCATGATTATTTGCATTTTGCAATCTCCATGTATTCAAACTCCGAACTAAAAAAATTAGAGCTCTAAGTGATAAGTGATTTATATTTACCTACTCAAAACAGTGACCGGTATAATCAAAGTTTCAAATATAACAAAAACATATGCCTGTATTTTGACAAATCTAAAGCAATTACTGTATTAAAACTGATTCGAAAGTAAAAAAAAAAGTGCTGTTGAGTAGGAATTTCAAGTAGGAATTCCAAGATCAAGGGCGCTACCTTTGCTCTCTGTTCATAATAAGTTTAGAAAAAGTTAGACTTTTTATTTGAAAGTTTGACTAAATATTTGGTGTAAAATAAAAAAAAGGTTTTCTTTGAAAATTGAATATGGTACAGACTAATGATCTCTCCATGTAACAAAAACAATAACATTTAATATTCATGCATCATGCATTCAATATTAATAATAATAATAATAACAACACAATGCAATAACCACATAACCATGTCAATCAAAATGCAGTGAACAGTGCACTGACTGTGCAGTGTTCAAATGCACACAAGTGCTGTAAACTGTCATATAAAAAAAAGTATTATGTAATAAATTGTATTATCTAACGAATATCTAATTAACAGTTTAGTGTGGAGTAATGAAGTAAATTTCCATTTTATGACTGTGTAACAGTGTTCAGTGTTTTGACCAGAGAGAGATCATATCAGTAAACACAGCTGATTATCTCCCACGCTGAGCTGTAGTGGAGGCTTGGTTTGTTTGCTTAAAAAAAAAAAAAAAAAAAGTCTGTTATTGTCTCTTACATGTTTGTGTCTCTGAATAAGGGCCTGCAATACTGTACATACACACTGAAATACTCTTGTGTTTAAGAAGGTTGCACAGCACTGCATCACATCACACTCAACTGACTACATCAGATCTGTCACTGGATTTGTACTATTATTATTATTATTATTATTATTATTATTATTATTATTATTATTATTAATGAGTCTATGCAACAAATAACCAAAATAGTGTTCACGTCAAAGAATAAGGCCCAAAAAAAAAAAAAAAAAGTCTGAGGGCA
This sequence comes from Silurus aristotelis, assembly GCF_946808225.1. Classification (NCBI taxonomy): domain Eukaryota; kingdom Metazoa; phylum Chordata; class Actinopteri; order Siluriformes; family Siluridae; genus Silurus; species Silurus aristotelis. The sequence goes on along the minus strand of NC_139575.1, from coordinate 17,666,097 downwards.
AAGCATGAGTCAGTGCAAAATAAGATGGAGAACTTCCATGTCCAAATAAACACATATTTGTAGTGTAAGAATGCAACAGTGTAATAATGCAACATTGTAAAGATGTAACAATGTAATGTAACAGTGAACCAATACAACAGTGTACGAATGTAAAAGTATAACAATATAATGGGTCAATAATGTAACAGTGTAACAATATAATGGGTTAATAATGTAACAGTGTAACAATGTAATGGGTTAATAATGTAACCGTGAATGATGTAACAATGTAATGGGTTAATAATATAACAGTGTAACGATGTAACAATGTAATTGGTTAATAATGTAACAGTGTAACAATGTAATGGGTTAATAATGTAACCGTGAATGATGTAACAATGTAATGGGTTAATAATATAACAGTGTAACGATGTAACAATGTAATTGGTTAATAATGTAACAGTGTAACGATGTAACAATATAATGGGTTAATAATGTAACAGTGTAACAATGTAATGGGTTAATAATGTAACCGTGAATGATGTAACAATATAATGGGTTAATAATATAACAGTGTAACGATGTAACAATGTAATTGGTTAATAATGTAACAGTGTAACAATGTAACAATGTAATGTGTTAATAATGTAACGGTGTAACAATTTAATATTGTAACGATGTAACAATGTAATGGGTTAATAATGTAACAGTGTAACGATGTAACAATGTAATGGGTTAATAATGTAACAGTGTAACGATGTAATGGGTCAATAATGTAACAGTGTAACAATGTAATGGGTTAATAATGTAACAGTGTAACGGTTCAATAATGTAACAGTGTAACGATGTAATGGGTTAATAATGTAAAAGTGTAACGATATAACGGTTCAATAATGTAACAGTGTAACAATGTAATGGGTTAATAATGTAACAGTGTAACAATGTAATGGGTCAATAATGTAACAGTGTAACAATGTAATGGTGTAAATGCAACATTAAGTACAATATAACAGTGTAATAATATAGCAATGTAACAATGTATTACTGTAATGAGGTGACATTGTAACTTTGTAACAATGCAACAGTGTCACTCACCTGGTTGGGGTTGTCATAATACAGACCAACAGAGCAGAGCTTCGGGGCGATGCTGCAGCTCTCGGTGAAGGCGGCTCCCCGATCCCTGTACGATCCTTTTTTAAACTTGTAAGCAATAGTAATGTTTTTCACCGGCGGAGATCCTGTTCCAACAACCACCTCAGACAGCAGTCCGGAGTAAAACACGAACACAGCAAGGGTCAGGATGAGACACACGACCAGAAACAAGATCAGGGATAAAATCACAAAGTCAGACATTGTTTCTGTTGACACAAATGGCTTCGATTACTGATGCGTCCAGCAGTGTCTTCTCAAATATCCGGACCGGATCAGTCCCAGAGCACACACATAAACATAAACATACACACGCTCTCTCACACACACACACACACACACACACACACACACTCTCTCTCTCTCTCTCTCTCTCGCTCGTTCGCTAGCTGAGCAGCACTGATCACCTCTATTAAATGTTACGGTATATAGCGTTTGTGCTCTGAGCGAGTGTTTTTCCCCGAGCAAAATATTGGTTGACTCCTAAACTGATCCTTGTTGTGGATTAAGTGCACTAGTTAGGGCGTAGAAGCCACTGTATAGCCCGTATAGTGCACTAATATCCGAAGAACAGTTAGCTAGTTTGGGATTTTGCCTTGACCAGCGCGCTACTCATAGACCTGAAGCTCATTTCCTTCAACACGGCATCATTAGTTCCTGGTTGTACCATGTCGCTGTTTTGTAGGGGTGTTAGTAAATGATCGTCACATTTCGTTCGCCTTAATGGCCAACATTCCGAAAACATAATTAGACAAACTTCAAATTACACTACTTTTTCTGGAGTAATCGTTTAGTTAAGGTAAGCACAATTATAATATACGAAAAACTAGTTCAACTCGATGGGATATTCCTAAACCATGCGCGTTCACGAGGTAAATGACGTCATCTTCATACATGACGTGGAGATTGTTGTGATAGACCCAGCTAAACAATATCGCACCATAGTAATGTACATATTAAAGTACATTTTCAAATACTTTCCCATAAACTGTTATTTTTTAATACAATTAAAACATATTTATAAAAATATAGCATAATTGATTACTATATACCGTAGCAATAATAGAGTAGAAATGACAAATATTTGTGCATAAATGGAAAATATTAGATAAAATCTCATCTAACCATAATGTACAATGACACAAAAAGCAAATCAACCTGTAGATCCCTTTAGATTAGATATCTAAGCTTATTTGTTTTTTTACTTAAAAAAACAAAAACAAACAAATAACACGGATTTATACTTTTATACACACAATTACCACTTTATACTGGTCAGAGTCACAGTAAATCCAGAGCCTTGTTTAAAAAAAATAATGAAATAAAATTTAATAAAAAAAATAAAATAAAATAAAAAACACACTCTTCATGAGGCACCTACTGGCATGTTTTTGGGAGGCTGGAGGAAACTGGAGAACCCAGAGGAAACCCATGATGATATGATAAGAGCATGCATAAACAGTAATCCGAATCAAACCAGGGACTCTAGAGTTGTGAAACAAAGGCAGTAGCAGTGGCAGTGTTGTGAAACAGAGGCAGTGAGAATGTGCTCTAAATATTCGACACAGACTACAAATATATTTACTTAAACTTTGTCAGTGTAATATATAAGCTTGTACAAAATCTACCTAATTATTCAACATTTTAAAAGAATGAACAAAGTAATGTTAAATTCGTAACTCCAAATTCAGCACATGAAGGCTTTGTGAGTTAGGTGATAAGTAGAAACGGTTGTGTTAAATGAGGTTACATGACTGATACCACTGACACTGGTGGCTTTAGTGTACAGTAATAAGCTTGAATGTTTTTTCCCTGTGCAATGTTGAACATTTTTCTTCAAGACAGATTTAATACAGGTGTAATCAAACAGTCATTCAAAATACCTGACAGCCAGTAAAATGAATTACATGATTTTATTTTAAAATAATAAACTTAGGCTTGTTTTTGAGCAATTGTAAATAATTGGCACTCAGTCAGGGTCGTCTCAACCAATAAAATGGTTAAGATGGTGACATTATCTGCACCAACACCAGCACCTCTCTGTTATCTAGCAAAGGAGATTACAACAGTGTTACCAAAAAAAAAAAAAGGAAAAAAAAGGGGGGGGGGCATATCTGAGGAAATTTCTGGATGAAATTCTGGATGATTTCTCAGATAAAACCACAGCTCAGAGAACAGGAGTCTAGAGAAAGATTTATTTCTTCTGAGTAGATGCTTAATATCTGTATATGCATATTTGATAACATTTGCGTGTTCAACTTTACATATTAAAAAACTACACTCAACAATCACTTAAACTAGACATGTTAGGCAAAACACATATTTTCTGTTCATTTGTAAAAACTATTGATATCTTTATCTTACACTTACATGTTTGTAAATAAAGATTACTTGCCTTTATACAGCATTCATAGAATATAATTAGGATCTGAGAGCATGGCATTATGTTACATGATATTATAATAATTTGATATTTATGATAGTAATGAAATAGTAATGGAAAAAAAGAAATGTGTAATAAGATGTTCAATATCGATCTGCCTGGCTAATGCAATGGTTCCTACACTGGGATCCAAGTTTAAGAAAATTACAATGGTGGAGATTATTTTAAACTACTATTGTTGTAGTTTTCTGTAATACACACTTGGAAGAGAGGGTTTAAAATTACACAGTTGCAGCCATACAGATTTTTGTAATTTGTTTTTTATATATATCGACTTCTGAATCTTAAAAAAAGAAAATTTTTGAGTGGAAAATTCAGAAATAAAAACTAATGACTCTATTGTAAACAAACAAACTAATTAATTTATTTATTAATTTAGGCTCAGCTTGGAAAAATGAAATATCTAGAAGGGCCACATTAAAGAAAAGGCAGACCACATTTCTTGAAACTATTATTATTATTTTACCAGATCCAAATCATATCTAATATCTAATTCTGTCCAGGTGTAAGGTAGAGGTAAGTCGATTAACCAATCAGAAAAGAAAGGCCTAACATTTTTCTTAGCTGCAATCATACTATATAGAACAGTAAACCCGTAAAAAAAAAAACCTGAGACTCAAAGCAAATCGGACTAACCAAGATCATGGAATAAAATGATTAAATGATTGGTTGATTAATGAAATTAAGACCGTGTATTGAGAGATTATCAAAAATTAGTTGAGATCATGACAATATTTTATTAACAAATGAATATATATAAAACACACACACACACACACACACACACACACATTTTTATATGATGTAATCCAACAGGAAAAGACAATGAGAACAGCAAAGAAGGAAATTAGTATAAAAACTGAAAGCAGTTTTCTAACAATTTCTTTTTCTTAACAATTTGAGTAAAAGGTGTTCAGATTTTTATCCAAATATTTTAGCAAATATCAAGCCGAGGATTCAAAATGATGGCATGTTGATTTTAAAGAGATTTATATCTGTAGATGCAAAGTTGAATCTGACTGGATGAAAGCCAGTTTTTGCTGCATGATCAGTCTGACACATCAGAGTCTTCCTCTTCCTCTTCATCCTGCTGCCCATTTTCCTTTTCGTCAGCATCACTTTCCTGAGCCAGAAAACAAAACTTGATGTGAACAAACTTTTAACAGAAAAAGAACGATTATTTTAAATTAAATTAAATTCTAAATCCTGAACAGGTTTTTATCTGAAAATAAAGTAGCTAATACCTCGTCCTCATTCCCTTCTTCTACCTGAGAAGATTCTTCATCCTCATCATCACTTTCTTGTGAGCGTTGTGAGAGAATCTCTTCACCCTAAAAATACAATCAAAAATCATAAGTATACAATATATAATAGCTGTCTAATCCAAAAATTAGTAAGGAAAGTTTTTAAATTTTCTATTTGTGCTACAGTGGAAATGCAGATCTCTGCTAACTACAGACCTCAAAAACTCATGCTGAGAACTGATTTGAGAAAAAGAATTTGTTGAAATATAACTGAGAATACAATTGTTACTAAAGAACCCATGAACACCTATAAAGTTAAAATTGCAAACATATAGTTTCTAAATATAATAAACATATAGTTTTTAAATGGATGTTGGATTAAAAAAACAAACTTAACAATCTATGTAAAATAGTTCTGAAATGTATTACCCAAAAAATAAATAATGAATTTAACTGAATCAGGAAAATGTGCTACATGAAATAAATCTCTCAGTGAAACGCGCAGTCTCGTGTGCAAAAACAAACAGCATGTGGTGTCAGTGATTCGCCTCTAGAGGCCATACTCGTAATGACAGCCGACCTTCTCAGTCGCTCCAGCAACGGACGCTACCCGGAAATCAGTATGGAAGCAACTATTAATGCCGATTAATCGTCAAAACCAATGAATCGGTCAACCTCAACTTCCAAGCTCTCCTACCATCCCAACCTCTCCTGTCCAGTAAACTACCCAGTGACACTGTTCTACTACCTTCAGTATGCAACTACAAAAAGGCTACACGGGAAACCTAACCCTGTGTATGTGAACTGCTGATTTGGAATCTGAAGAGCCTGTTTACTAGAGGAGGATGTTAGCTAATGTAGCAGTGCCAAAATAACTGTCACTATTTATAAAAACAGCTCTGATAATTCAGAAATTCTTTGCCAGGCTGAATAGATGAATACAGTTTATATGTAGCTAAACTCTGTAAGGAAAATTGCTCAGCATAATAATTCTTCTGCTTTTATATTTGGGATACTGATACTGACCCCCATCCTGACAGTATGTCAGATTCAGGACTGTCAGATTCACCATTTAATGGATAAACCTTGGATTAGCTTAAATGAACAGTGGTGGTTCAGTGCTTATGGTTTTGGGCTATTGATCAAATCCAAAAAGTGCCAAGGTGCCACTTCCATAAGCAAACCCCTTAACCATCACTTGCTCAGGTATATCCTGGTCCAACCATGGCTCGCTTTAGAAATCTTCAGCAAAATGAGCAAATGTAAACAGACATAAATTCTTATCATCAACACAGTTTTATTTTCAAATTGAATCCTATTTTGTTTGGGTGTCAAAATTCTTATACCATAGAGAGACATAAACAGACATTGCTTATTAGTAAGCGTCCCACAGGTTTCACCTTTAGATCTCTGTTCTTCAGGTTGCCTAGCCAGAAAGCCTCCTGGCACTGGTTAAGAGTCAACATTGCCTTTACACGATACACAAAATGCTCAAGGTGCTTTTTCAGGGCTGGCACGTGGTTGGTTAGCGCGGTGTCCTGACGGATCTGAAAACAAAGCAGGTCATCGTTGCAGTTATTGATATCTTGGTCCGGTTTTCCAAAGCATCATAGATGCTATCCAGTGTATAGCTCACAAAAATAATAAATTAACAATGATCTCTTAGCTGGTACACTCATAAAATTCTGTACTTAAACTTGTGTGATTATCTCTCAAATTAGAATGTTTGGAAACTGTACATGTCTGTATATTTATATCTGCGATACTGTGCAATAGTTTCTTATTACCTTAGAGTGGCCACACATGTGATGAAGCTGCCTTGTGCTGAGCTGGAAGGTCTTCAGTAAACTCTGAACATCTTCCTAGAAGAAATCAATCAGATTTCTCAAAACTATGACGCAAATTTGAACATGGCTAAAAAATATATTTAAGGAATCGAGACTGAAGAATAACACTGCTGAAAAAAGCACACATACCTTGTGTTTTTTAAAGCTGAAGTCAAGGAGAGGCATCCCAAGCTTAAGGAAGCACTCGAGGAAAAGCCGACCATACTACAATGAAAACACGGTTCACAGTGTAAACAACGATCATTTCCTGTAACAACTAAACGTTGCATTTCTTCATTTGATCTGCTCACCTTTAAACACACATTGAGCACTGGTCTGCTATCAAAAACCTGAGAATTAAGAAAGAGAAGTGAGACACTTAACATGTGTGCATGCGTCATTAGAGACCTCTACGATTTGAAACATTTCTGGAAAAAATGTGTCTCAGTTATATAACAAAGTTACTAACTTGACAACTAATCAACATTTGGTTAATAGCTAAATAGCAATTGCAGTTATGGGTGTGTTCCGAATGATTTATAAAGAATTTGTTTGCATAAATAATTAAAGTAAAATTGGACAAAATGCATATTGAAACGATTTATTTATTTTTTTTTCAGTTTTTGACCAGGCTAACTCAGCCATGGCAAGTTCGCATGTTCAAGAGACTCCCAGAAGAGTTTTGATTCTTTTCTACTTTTTGTAGTATTTCATTCTTCAGGCATAGCAAATCACCCGTCAAAAGGCTCTGAGGCTCAGTTTTTTTTTCTTATAACATATTTTGGCTCAAAAGCACAAAAAATATACTTCACCAAACTGGCATGAAAACATTACATGTATAATATTGCCTAGGCTCAGGTCCAACAAAGATATTGGATAAGAACTATTTGAACACAAACTAAACATGAACATCACACTTTGGTCCAGTACTCACAACTACCCGATATTTAGTCCTTTTAACTAGAAACACCGTGCACCTTCTTTCCCTGGTGTCTACGTTTTTATAATGTTTAATCTGATTGAATTGTAACTGGCAAATGAATGCAATCAATCATTGTATGGCTCATATAAATGTCATGTGTCTCTGTACCTTGACCATGTTAATGAGAATGTGGAAATCCCGGACAGCCAAGTTCCACAGTAGCAGTTTTTCGCTCTGAACCTGGAGATTAACCACAATAATCATATTGTATTGTGCACATTCCTAGATTCACAATTTGCAAGTGCAAAATGTAAATTACACACACACACACACACACACACACACACCTCTTTGCTGTCTGTCTGTTTCCCAGGAGGTATCTTTCGTACACACTTCTCCAGCTCCGCCATCAAAACCTTATAGTATACCAAGAAAGTCTGCCTGGAAAGTTAAAAAGGGGAAAAAATGGAAGGGAACGACACGGTGGCAGTATGTTTGTAGATGTTTACTCTTACAATAGAAAAAAATCACTCTGAGATTCTGTAGAAATATGTGTAACGGTTTTACCTTCAAACTAAAATCTTATTAGTCTACACACAGCATTATTACAGTAGTTTTCTGTTATCATACAGAATTATGATAAGCATTACTTTAAAAGGGGGCACACTTTCATTACATTCACTGCATTTGACAGACGTCTTTATACAGAGCAACTTATTTTTTATTCAACTAAGCAAATGAGGGTCCAGCAGTAGCAGTAACTTGCAGTCACTTTAACTTGTGAACTTCTGATCTAGCATCTTAACAACTAAGCTAATGCTTCCCTCCATTCTTTATCTCTTACTGTGAGAAATGCTTCATGTTCATCATATATAGTAATAATAATAATAATAATAATAATAATAGCTACTTTTTATCTGCCTCGAAGAATAAAATACTATTTTATATTTAATCTTTCTACCTGTTGAGTGTGCGCCAACTGCGAGAGCTTGAGTCTTTTGAGGCGTTTATCAGCTCTGAGATCCCGTTTTCCGTGATCTCTTCCACTGCTCTCAGCACATCATCAGCGTGTCCTAGATAAACACTAGAAGAAAATAGGAAATAGACAGAAGGGTAAAAAAAAAACAACAAGATTTCAGTCCAGACATGACTAAACTACCAGCATAATAACATGCAAGGAACCTGAGGAGACTCTGGAGTGCATTGCTGTGCTTGTTCCCACGTTCCTTTGCTCCACTTCCTGTCACCCACTCCTGACACAGGAGATGCTTAGCCAGGGATGCTGGAGATTAAGTGGGACATAAGATTAGCTAGAAATTACCAGAAAGTAATCATTTAAACAGACAAAAAAAACAAACAGATGTTTGTTTCATGTTGAAATACTGTGTCCAGGCTGACAGACCGGTGTGTTCTCTGTAGAAGCTGGGGCTGGATCGTGCATACTGACTGAGCACAATGAGCAGCCGTGTCAGGATCAGAGCTGTGTTTAGGCTGGGCAGGGTGCTCCGGAAATTCAGCAGGTATTCGAAACTGTGTCTAAATACACAGACACCTTAATGAAGCCATTTAGTGGTTTGTATAATAGTTGAGCACATTTAAATAAAAATGACTTATGTACCATCACTGCATTAAACATGACTTGAAAAAGATTGAGGTGATTCTTTTTTTCTCTTTTCTTTCCAGAAACAGAACTGCTCACTTTATAAGCTGCTCCAAGGTTAGGTCTGCATCTTTCTCCTTCAGTCGACTGGCTAGCCCGCCCAGAGCACGCTTTAACAGTGGCCGCTGTTCTGGATGGGAGAATCCAGACCTGTGAAACACATCAAAAGCACACGAAGTCGAAAGATGCAAATTTAAGAAACATCCATTGGCCAGCATACTATTTCATATATTTCAAATCTGACCTTCGATTTAAAGATATCCAGAAATGACTTGTGCAATTTAAACGTCTTTCATTTACATGGTTTCACTTTGGTTAATGGCTGCCTGCATTACCCACAGTGCAGTGTGACTACCTTGCTGGTTCAGTCTGAATTCATCTCTACCTAACATGATTGATTTCACTTTGACTGTGCACTCTACTTAAACAGACAATGTTCCAAAACAATGCAATGTTTTATCGTCGTCTTGTCATTTGGTAGATCAGTAGCGGGCCGAGTCAGGTTTTTGCTGGAACTGCAATTAAAATAGCTGTGCTGCATTCCGGAGTCTAGCATTTGTGGTCTCCACAACTTCTAGTTTTAATGGTTGATTCATAGGAGATTATACATTGCTGGAAAAAAAGGTAAATGGCTGCTATACTTTAAAACTGAGGTCATCCATTTTCGGAGGTGGGAAGTGATGAAGTACAAATACTTCATTACTGTACTTAAGTAGATCTTTCTGGTATCAGTACATTACTTCACTATTTATTTAACTTTTTACTGTCACTCATTAAATTTTTTTACACAAACATCTGTACTTTCTACTTCTTACACTTTTAAACCAGGCTCATTACTTTAGTTGTAATCTTTTTGGCGACATGATCAACATTTTTCTCTTCTTACTGCCCGTTGTTTTCAGCACATCTACATATTTCTTGTCATTGTGTGGCTTTTTCAATCTACCACTGGTGTATCATTTCCTGGCTCTCACACCACAGAAGTAGGCTAGTTTACAAAGCCTACAAACAATGAGCAGGCAGAACGGAACAAGAAGTATGGCTGACATGAATGAGACAGAGGGAGACAGCAATGTAAACATGACTGAGAGCTGAGAAATTCTTGATCACCATCATCTTTTCTCTGCTTGTGTTGTATATGGTGGTTGTTCAGCCTGCATACATTCATTAGGTAACAAAATTAGAAACTCTTTTGCATTAATATATTAATACGATGTGAGGTCCAGTTACCAACGTGACACTAAAACAGGTAGTAGTAATGGCTACTTTTTACTTAAGTACAGGTCAGAAACTTCTTTAGCTTGAGTAAATAAGTATATTCAGTAATTCAACTTTTACCAGAGTCTTTTAAAAAATGAGTATCTGTACTTCTGCTTTAGTGAAGGATGTGTGTACTTTTGCCACCTCTGTCCATTTATTCTTATGGCATAATATTTGCAATTTTGTCAATTGTCCCCTCCTTGGCAACAGTGTGGCTCAATACTTCTAACTTTTCATGTGCATAATAACCACCAGGACTGCTAGCCACAGAACAAACAATCAATGTGTTTCAGTATGCAGTTTTCTTTTAAAGCCTAAAAACCATCCATCTGTAAACTGATTGTGGCTCTGTATTTCTCACCAGCTAAATGCTGTATGTAAGACCTGCAGCAGGAGATGATAAGCTGAACTCATAAGCTGCTGTACATTCATATCCACACCTAATGCATCCACCACTCCTTGGTTTTCACTCAGGAAAGTCTGTTGGAACATGCACACACACATACAAAAATATTAATTATCATATACACATTGAAAACAACAACAGCTAAAGCATTTATTTTAAATGCTATAATCTTTATATGTTTAAAGCGTGCCTGGAAGTGGTTGTGGCAGTTCTCAAGGTGTGTACACAACGTCTCTAGCAGCTCGACAAAGCAAGTGGCGACATCTTTGGGGCTTTTCTGCTGCAGGTGTGAGAATCCCAGTGCCTTGTCGGCCTTCAACTGCACAGCACAGACATAGAAGTTATCACATTGTACCTACAGGTCAATAGTTTGTTCTTGATGCTCAACTATATAAAATTGTTTATTTTAAGAGTGTGTTAAAAATGGAGGAAAGGTGGAACATTGCTTCAGCTTGTGATGTAGAAAAGAGTTATATACTAAAGACTAGGGGTGTAGCGGTTCACGTGTCCGTACTGAAGTTTTTTGTTACAGGGCTTTTAGAGTTCTCGCAGGAACATATTAAGTGGCGGACTGTACGTTTGTTTAGTAGCCGCCACATTTAATATTAATAAACTTAAAAACAAACATGCACAAAAATGCCGGGGGTATAAAAAGAAATTAGTGTGTCACTGAGCACAGTGTAGAGTCCAGTGTCACTGAGGCTACTCAGACCATACCGGAAATAAGATTTGTTTTGCGCATGCTTGAAAACGCTAAAGAATCCACAGTGCTAGCGTTAGCTGCTAACCAAGAAGTGCCTAGCGGCTGTGGATTCTTTAGAGTTTAATGTCCAGCTTCAAGAATTTCTCTTAAAAGGAGAAAATCCTGAACATTCCACCTACTGAGGGAGTGAATGAATGAAGGATGGAAGGAATGAAGATGTTTGTTAAAGTATGCTGAAATAACTAAAACAGTTAAGGAAATCATATCTTGAGAACATTAAATATTAAATGTAACACACACACACACACACACACACACACACACACACACACACACACTGTATACATCTGTATTACCCAAATCGGGTCTAACATATGTAAACTATGCAATTCAAATTTTCCTTTGATTAAATTTTATTTAATCAATTTAATTTGTGCCAATTTAATTGATTACACAATGTAATCAATTTAATAAAAAAGAACTGTATTGCAGTCATTATATTTATTCTATTTTATTTTATAAAATATTATTTTTATATATTGTTTAACCAAACAACATTGTTTTAAAAATGTAAACCGTTGATGCTCACAAATGTTAATAATACTCGACTGCGTTAATAAAAAACGACAAGCAATTTTATGTTTTGCATTTCTTCTCCGTAACCGTACCGAAATCTACCCAAACCATGACTTAAAATCCGAGGTACGTACCGAACCGTGTGTTTTGCGTACGTTACACCCCCGACTAATGACCTTTTTGTATGTTTGCCTACTTTAAAAAATGGGACTTTCTTGGCTGGAGCAGCAGTCAGACTGAAATCCAGTTTACGCCACATGTCCTCCAACAGAAACACCAACTCAGCAGGACCCAGCTGTACCTCCTCTCGTACCTGCCACAACAGCCATCAAGACTTTATTTTATCATCCATCCTTTACCCTTACTGTTCATAAAGTACTGCTTAACTATGTCATGGCAAACAGAACGAGACAGAGGTTTCGCTGACCTTGCTATGGAGCTCGGTGTCCAGCACTGATCTCGAGAGCAGGCCACACTGCAAAACGTTCAGAACCTCCAGGTCCATTTCCCTAAAATACGGCCGGTATGAGGACAAACTCACTCCTGCTTTGGCCTCCTTCTCCGGGTGGTCCTGTCACAACAAACGCATTCTCAAAGTCAAATGTGTCCATCAATAAATAACTGGGTTGTTAATAACATGCTGACAAAAATCCTAGACTGTTAAATTTTTTGCTTCATTGCTAGTCCTTACAGACAAAAACTCAATCCTAAGTAAATAAAGCCGTAGCATTTCCAAGCAGATTCAAGTTAGAGGAGAATGAAAAAAATTAATAAATAAACATCACATTAAGAATATGACTCAGTGACTGGAGAATTATTTAAGTTAATAATAACGAATCTTCAGATTATCAATGGTTAAGATATAAGATCATAAGAATAAGGGCATCTGCCAACTGCCATAAATGTAAATATGCATGTATGATTGTTATAGTACATTTTCATTTCCAACTTTTTATTGAGGTAGATAAGTTCCCCGTTTCATCCATTTCAACCATGGTCTTTGTGTGTGTTGTAACAGTGGTATTGTTTATTTGCCTGTGCCTGAAGTTCATCAGCCTCAGCAGCCTCCTCCAATTGTGAGCCTTCTGTCGAAGTGTTCTTACTAGTCGACGCTTTCCTCTTCTTTCCTGTAGACTCTACAAAAAATAAATAAATAAATAAATAATAATAATAATAATAATAATAATACACACTCACACTGGCACTATAAAAAAATCTAACTACGGTGGATATAAAAGTCAACACACTCCTATTAACATTGCAGATGTTGGTAATGTGATATAGCACCAAACACAATTAAAGTGAGAACCAAATACGCAAAGAGACAAGAGCAGAAAAAGACCATTGCAAACTCTATTACAATGTCGCATGTGACTTTACCAGTTTATTGAAACGCATATTTAACAGTAATCATAATACAGCTGACATTTCAACCTATTTTCATTTTTACTTGAAGCTTTATACATCATTTTTATCCAAGGTGTGATTTTATCACATATGAGAGCATTGAGTATTACATATAATCTGGCTCCTAAACCCGGGCACCTAGGCCTCTTAAATCTTTACCTTTCTTTGCTTTCTTGGTTGGAGCAACAGATGGCGCTGGAGCCAAAACCTCCGTACTATCAGTGTCAAAATTAGCCGGAGGAGGAGTGAATCCCGGGCTGACTGAAACATACATATCCATAAACATTTAAGAGTTGTACAACTTCCAATCAAACGCATGTTCATTAATCCGCCATAATTCTGGTTTACAACCTGCCAAACATGTCTCCAACAGCGTCTGCAGGTAAGTGATGTTCTGAAGACGAGTAATAACCTTCATCTTCATCTCAGGGTCTTTCAGCTTGCAAAACGCATTTACTACCTAAAAACACACAAACACACACTAAGTCTAACTTTCTGTCATTTCTGAAGTCGGTGTTGTTACCCTAGCAACCCTTTAACGAGAGACAAGTATAATCAAATAGATTACAGAGCGGATTTGTATAAAACACTTGTTAATTCTTGGATAAAAATGGGTGCACTGACCTCTCTGAACCAGTTGATGGTGCAGAAGAGCAAAGAGCAGAGAAACTCTCGCTCTGCCTTAGACAAACTTTCTATCTTCTCTATCACCTCCATGTTAGTCAGGATGAGAGGACAGCCTGCACCAATACAAACAACACAAATAATTACTTACAACTTTTGTACTATAAACTAAATACACGCCATAAGAATGCTAATATCAGCTCTCTGATATTTTTTTTCTATTGATAAAGAGCCTTCAGCAAGCTTATACATATCCCTTTACAGCAGTTTACAGCAGTGTTGGACAGTAACAAAGTAAATGTAATTCGTTACTGTGCTTAAGTAGTTTTTTCGCGTATCTGGACATTACCTGGACATTTCCTTTTACAGGGACTTTTACTTTCACGTTACAAAATCTTTACTACAGTTACACATTTACTTACAAAGATCGTAATTTTTACTCAGCTACATTTTAAGAAATCAGTCGTTCCTTTTTATTTATGAGCGAATAAAAAAACGCGCAGCGAGCTACCAATCAGGGTCGAGGGCACGCTTTGTTTCAAACTTGTTTTGATTCCTACTTGGTGGTATCTACTCATCACCAACATAAAGTTTAGCGTCAGTTCAACAGCAAGCAGATTTATTTGGGAGGAATAAATGATAGAAGAAATTTCTAACTTGCCACAGCACCCGTGGCTTTATTTGCAAGATGTTTTTGAAGTAACTGACGTTTTTGAAGTAGTTGAAAAAAATATTTTAAATCAGTGTTGGACTCATTAATATCATTCTTTTAATAGATCGGTGTGCTTAGAGTAATATTGGAGTCTTTTCACATCAACTGAGTCGATTAAGCAAAGAGTCTTGGGACAAAATGATAATAGAAACATTATAGCCATAATAAATCATAGTACTTTGGATAATTTTGTCTTCAAAGTACATTTGAAGACAAATACTTTTGTACTTTTAGTCAAGTGAAAGTTTAATTGGAGCATTTATACTTTTACTGGGGTAATATTTTACCTACTGTATCTCTACTTTTACTCAAGTACATGGTTCATGTACTTTGTCCCCTACTGGTTAATAAACTTGACTGTGTATAAGAACAATTATGCCAAACAATATAACAGCTATAAGAAACATAACAGGCGTGTGTGAGGTGTTGGAGAAAGTGAGGACAACTGTATCAATTAAAGGCATTTCTAAGATTGAAGAGTTATTTAGACAAAGGCTGGAAATACTCTGAATACTAGAGACAGACTAGAGTTAATATGTGAAGATAACTATTCAGAGAAATTATTAAGATATTAATAATGTATTAGATGGAGTGCATTTGCCTTGCAACTGGAACTACAGTGACAGATTTGCTGTTATATAAAGACTAAACACCTCCTGACCAAATAGCTTTGAGTATTCAACAGTAATTTATGATATTAATAACACGCACTACTGTTATATTAAATGAAATATAATTAGTGTTCTATTGTTTTTGTGGCAGTTATTAAAAAAGAAAAAATATATGAAAATCCTATAGTGGCAAACACCAGGTAAATGGAGCATTTCAGTAATACATTTTGCAGTAACATATGTCCGGTGATTGGTTTATTCTGATCATTAAATCATTTCTTTTTTCTCCACTATCGTCCTTCAACTTGGTGACTCTGGACCAAGCTAGAAGTGCCAAGAATGAATGCCACAAGAATTGCGCATCTAGTTCAATTGCATTTGCTAAAGGAGTAATGATTTACTGATCATTTGAACAAGCAATGACGCAATGCTCTCAGTAAGACAACACTGTATTATTTTGTCGTGAGTCCATGTCTACTTCCTCCTGTTACAAAAAGGCCATTGTTCTCTGGCTGCGACAGACTAAGGATCGAGTGTCAGAGTTAGAAAATATCAGCAATGTGTACAGTCAACTTGTGGCTGCTCAGTTGTATAAATTACATGAATAAAAGTCGCTCTGGAACGGTGTTTCTGCCAAACGCTGTAAATGTAAATGTACATTAATCATAATGTTCATTGGCTAATGTTAGTAATATCTAACTGCATATATTTGCTGATAAAGGAAGATGAATTTGTGCTCTGGCTCTATTCCCAAGGTCAAATTACAGATCTGTGGGTCTGTAAGAATATTTGAGTCCCTTGAGGGTCTATGTGGATGGTGATGTGAGAGTGTATTTGGGTTGAGTCTGACCTAGAAGAGCATCGATCTCCTCCAGGTCACCTTGGTGTTGCTCCTCCTCGCACAGCCTCAAAAGTCTGAAGAACGAGGACAGACACAGAGGAGAAACATGTCTGGGAAAGAAGAGAAGAAGGAAAAGGAAAGGAAAGCATATTAGTGAGCCCTCTATTTTTATTAAACATTATGGGAAAGATAATGTGTTGCTGCTATAAAATAGCCAAGAAATTTACATGTTTTAATACATGCTAGTACAAAATAGAACACAGTGTCTGTTCTGACCTGCCGTCTCTGTTGCTGTCTGTTTTGTGCAGTAGATCCTTAGCCATTAGGGGCAGCAGGTTAATGGCTATTCCTCCCTGACTCTCATCTTCATCCAGATTGTACATGACTGAGGCAGTGAATGGAAAAGTTCTGCAATACACAAAGGCAAGAACATTAGCAACAACAGGAATATTTTGTATGACAGGTAAAAGCATCTCCTATAACAGTGAAGTTTCAATTATAATTACAGGGAGCAATCTGTATCAAGTGCTTGTTCTTGTACTTCAAAATATTGATAGCTAAAAAATATCACAGTCAAAAGTTCATATAGGGACCCCCTGCCACAAAACATCTCGTCACTGCTGACTTTACGGAGCAAAAAATATCCTACTATTTGATCATCTGGGCTGATATACATGCTAAACAATTCAATAAAAAATCTATTTTCTTCCCTTTCAATTTTTCTTTTTTTTAAAAATGTGTGTTTGCACCACTGCTTCAGAATGTGCTACACAATAACGCAAGATTTGGGTAACACAAAGTTGTACATGTTTATGAAGTGCATTAAGGAGCCATTGTGTGTAAGATGTCACACGTAAAATTGTTTTTTATATTATATATTCTTTTTATATCACTATTAGAAATAACTGTGCGATACTGTATTTTGTGTAACTTTTTTGTGTAAATTGTCAAACTGTCAGTTTTTCATTTCATCAAATAGTTTCACAACTACCATTCCAGTGTACACAACCAATTCTGTACACAACACTGTATTGAGTGAGGCCCCCACCCTGGTATCTCTGGTCCAAGGTCCACAACAAAGTCCTCCTGGAAATCCTCCAGCACACTCTTGCCGATCCACGCCTGCCAGAGGACAGAGCAGAGCAAAGTCCAGGTACTAAGAATACATTCAGTGGCAAAAAAAAATGGGCAAAATGGCAACTGTTTATTGGTTTAGCAACAAATCGCTGGGCAGAAAATTAGCAGGAATTCAACAAATGAACTAAGAGCTCCTGTGCCAACTGTTTGGGGAGAAACTAACAAAATATCCTTTTTTTTTGTGTGTGTGAAATGTGTACATAAGGTACAATCATAATAATTATGTAAAATTAATTCACACCAAACTAACACTTGCCTGTGTGGTGTGTTGGTGTTTTTTCTTAAAAGATTAAACATTATTTGTTTATCTGCCTCGCTTGATGTGGCCTATTAAGGGCCTGATAACAAACTCATAATACGAGATCTACATTATTTGTTTAATTCTTGCTCATTTACTGGAATAATATAACTAAAACCTTAATATTTTGCTATTTGGGGATGGCCCACGTTTCTGCCAAGGAGTATACAGGTTTATACACTGCTTATGCATTATATTGCAGTATCTGTGATGCTCTGACCCACCTAGTGCATGTGCATGTATGCTTTTCGTACACACATACTAAAGTTATCATCTAACTCTAAAATTGTACATAAGGGTCTTTAAACTTCTTCGTATGCAGTGCATAAAAAGTGAGAAATGAGAATCAACACAAAATGTCCTGCTGATGAAAAGAGACACACACCTGCACCAGTGGGTCCAGTCTGTGGTTGTGCAGAAGGTTGGCCAGTTCGTCATAATACAGTGCGGAGGCCTCGGCTGAGCCTTCACTGCACGAGCGCACCAACTCCAGAAGCGTAGTCACCTTGCCAAACACACATCGCTATAAGTAACCACACAAACATAAGCATAAACACGCATTCAGTGTTAAGTATTGCTTACCTGTCGCTGTGTGTCTTTAGGCAGTGTACCTCCCTGAGAGCCCTCTGATCGGTCCCTGCAACACATGATAAAACATGTGAACGAATAGATCTGATATATAAAAGCAAACATTTCTAACCATTTAAGCATCGTCAGGGGAAAAATAGCTTCAAAACTGTGAGAGGAAACCAAAAAGGGTAGAGATCATAGTTACATGTAAAATTCAGCTCAAATGGCTTTTATATGAACAATGAAATTCCTTTGTATTTTCTGAACATACCATTTCACATTTAGTTCCAATATACTGTTATAATAACCTCCACCTGTACAACAGATTGTGTAGTGCGAGTGTGGACATTTGTACATTTTAGTGATAAGGGTGTTATCTGATATAGATCAGAGCTCAATAGCAGGTCACTCAAGATGTAAACTGTATCTGGACACGGACATTGTTAGGCTGGAACAAGCATAGGCCTTCTAGTTCAAGTGAAGGGAAAATTGCAAGCAACCGCATCCAAAGACCACCTTTACAATTGTCTCCTACTTTGTGGTAACATTTGTGGAAGAACCACATTAAACTAGGAAAGTCAGTGTGTCCCGAAGTGTTCGTACCTACATTTTCCTTTACATGGCTTTTGGTTCGGTATACATGTGCAATCCTTTTTACATGCGGAACATAGTTCAAATCCGAGTTCCTTCATTATCGTAGTAAGTGGTGGAC
This sequence comes from Silurus aristotelis, assembly GCF_946808225.1. Lineage (NCBI taxonomy): Eukaryota > Metazoa > Chordata > Actinopteri > Siluriformes > Siluridae > Silurus > Silurus aristotelis. The sequence goes on along the minus strand of NC_139575.1, from coordinate 17,647,017 downwards.
CACGTTTGTTTAGTTTTTGCCTTGCACTTTGAGCGAATTTCTTTGGAAAACATACAGAACAATTACAGGGGTGTAAAAAGAAACTAGAGTTAGCGCAGTGTCATATATCATGTTTACCTTCGTGCTGCCATACTGGCCACCATCATAACAGCGCCGATGATCCCAATACGTTTGTATTTAGGCACTGTACTGGACAGCTGCTTTCGGATCACTATGTGCATGTCATCCTGCAGACAATAAGATTCATTTTGTATTTCTTTTGAATTTGCAATATACGATTCAAAGACACATTAAATCAAAAATACAGCTTTTATCAACAAAGCTCTCAGAACTAGACCGGCGTAGTTCATTGTATGTTTTTTGGAAAAGCAGATTTGATGTGTAGTTTTTTTACAGGGAATATTCCAGTTTTTTTTGTCCCTGCTCAATCAATGTAAAACCGACTACAATCATAACCTGTTCACAAATTCCTCCCTGAAAAAGTAAAAAGTTCTTCTTTGAAAGAAATTCATTATACAGTCAAAAATGGAGCTTATTTTTACAGCACATACTTTTTCTGCACATTTTAAAAATGAAAGTAAATTGTTGAAGTTCTAGTTTGGGGTAATAACACATCTCAGGGATGCAGATAAGAGAATTAAAGATTAATAGAAACACACCTGAATATGGCTGCCATGCTGGTCTTGTCCGAATGCCAAACAGCTGAGCACATGGAAGAGACGCCGGATTTGCTGAGGACTCAAGTTGTCCATGTAGTCCAGAATTCCCTGCACCGCAAAACCGCAGGACACAAAGTTTCAGCCGCTTTGGATGCACACAGTTAATTTAAGTTTTTTGAGTCTTGTTTAATGGCACGTCACTGTTCATGCTCCAAAAAAATATATAAATATAGTAGCAGCTTTTATGAATATGGTAGTGTATTCATTCACATATACCATATACATAAATAAATAGCCTACGAGTTTATAAATCAGTAGCTCAGGTGACTGGGACAAGTAGATCTCAATCTTCTTGCCTTTACTCATATCAGTGCAGCTCTGCTTAATGTTGTATTCACAGGCTTCAGGAATAACTGACAGCCTGATTCATCATGGCCACATGTTTACTGTTCAGTGCTAAATTAGGTTGCTTGTTGAATCTGCATGCAGAAAGCTGTGTTTATGTGTGTGTGTGTGTGTGTGTGTGTGTGTGTGTTTATGTGTGTGTGTGTGTGTGTGTGTGTGTGTGTGTGTGTGAGACCATAACATTGTGTGTACAAACATAACATTGAGCATGCTAATAACCGGTTTTGTTTTGCTTCATTTTTAAATTCCTCTCCCAGGGAAAAATGGGGGGAAAAAAGGAATAAAAGTCTGGGTCAGTTATGTTCTACAGTCCGAGTAAATCATGTAACAACAACCATGTTACCCCAGAGAAAAACAGCAATTATCTCATAGTTATCAAATAGGCTTTAACCTATTTAATGATTAAAGTATGATATGGCACTGTAATTGTTTTTAATATGATGATTATTCAGCTTACATTTATTGCACTCCGTCAGACTACTTCACTTGACATTTATATTTAAAAAAATCTAACAACAGATATCAGACAGATTTTATAATGACCATCAGCTCAAATATTCATGAAAAGTGAATTTCCGTATTCACCGGTCTTGCTCGCCATTTTACCTGATATTATACGCAAAACACCATCAGGACATTTAAATACAGAAAACGATCCATTTCTCTAATTCTAGGCACTTGTCCTACCACCCTCACATACTGTACCTCTTCCTTTTGTGCAAGGCAAACTGCTTTACACAAAATCTATTATTATTATTTTTTATTCTTATTATTATGTGTCTTGCTGTTATTTTGTGTCCTGGTAGCTTCACTTACCAATCAAATTCGTTGTGTCTATAAGCACACTTGTTCAGTGGTGAATCAGAAGGAGCTTTATTGCCAAGTAAAACACCTACTCCTTTGTTTGAAACTGGCAGTGTGTGTGTCTGTGACTCGTACCTTAATAAAAACAGCGTATTGGGCCATCTCTGTGGGCTTCTGGGATACCAATTCACACAGCAGCTCCAGAGCCACGTCCACCTCTCCACTCACACCACTGCACACGTGTGTGACCAGGGAGCCCACCACTTCCTAAAATAAAAAAATATATATCATACTATGTATTTCAATCATTCATTCATTTGTTTGTTCATTCATTTATTCAACTAAATCTATGCTTTATTTACAGAGTCATAGTGGATCTAAAGCCTGACCTGGAAACACAGTGTGATGTAGAAATTAGGGCTGAAACGATTCCTCAAGTAACTCAAGTAATCCGAATACAAAAAAAGCAAATAATCTGCCTTGATGCTTTATTTAGTCCATTTAACTACACACAGAGCACTGCGTTTCCCTAGGGACCATTATTACTGACGCACCACCCGCTAAAACTCTAGAGGAATGCTCTGGACAGGGAACACAAAATATGCTGCAGAATGAAAAATAGAGGAATGGGGGGGGGGGGAACAGCGAGGGGTGAGAAGACAATGTTTCCAAAGTTTGGGATCATTTTTTACGTTTTTTTTATATATATATATATATATATATATATATATATATATATATATTGGTTTTATTTATATACAGTGGAACCCGGTTATCTCGCCCTCGGTTACCTCGACAACCCTATTAAGTCGACGTTTTTGAAGTGGAACCGCCAAATTCTCGCTTTTTCTAAGCATTTTTATCGGTTATGTCGACTTTATTATGTCGCCGAACCCTAATATCTCGAGCACAAGGGGGGAAAAATTTGCCATTTAACGTCGGTTATCTCGATGCAGCCGCAGAAGAACTCGCGGAAGTGGCGGAAAAATCAAACCTTACAGCTGCTACAGGTGTTGTATTGTATACTGGTGAATCTCTGCTTAGTTAGTGCACATATGCCTTTTGTTGTTACATTTTATGCGATGAACTGGAGGCGAAAGTAGAAGCGCGGCGCTGAACAGCACACGGGAGAACGTGAGATGAGTAGCAAAAGCATAGAAGGATACGCATGCGCGATAACAACGACCGCCGTGAACCAACATATACCAACAATAACGGACAGTGAGAGTGTGGAAGTTTAAATAGGAGCTGGTGATGATGCTAAACGAGCACCATATGTGCGCGATTAAAGCCGGGAGCTTCAGAGAAAGCGGCCGAGAAAACACCTGACACGCTGAAGGGGGCCGAAGGGGGCGTGGCAGGTGGATTCATGACAGATAAACATGTACTGTATGTATTTTTATAGCATGCCTTCATCAAACAAATCGCGGCAACGCTGTTGTGTAAAAAACCCCTTCAAAAACACGTGCATGCACATTCTCATTTATTAACGCACATCATGTACATAAAGAAATTTCAAGCACGTTAATATACTGCTGCCATTTTGATTTTCGTTTATCTCGATCATCGGTTACCTCGATGCTTTTTGGCGACCCCCCTAGGACATCGACATAACCGGGTTCCAGTGTATTTGTATTTGCATTTTGATGTAATATGGCAATTCAATAAATGGGTTTAGTTTTTACAGATATTTTTTTTGCAATTTCAGCAATAAAAATTTTAATTTCCCTAAAAAAAGGAACAAAATGACTTGTACATTTTAAGGGACTCGTCTTATTTTCTCTTGTATATTTGGTATTGCTCTTTAATAAAGCAAAAGTACTTCTTATCTAATTACTTGATTAATCGGTAGAATACTCGAATACTAAAATAATCGATAGCCGCAACCCTGATACCCCCTAGATAAGACAAGCACCATGCACACACACACACACACACACACACACATTACCATAACAAGTAATGTTTTTTAAGTATAGGTCTAATCTTTTAGCAGTTATCACAAGGAATTAATTTGCAGGAAACAAAAGTCATAGGAATGTGTTATGAGTTGCGATCACCCGTGTTACCGTACCTGTTGGCAATAGGAGTCGAAAGCAGTGAAGGCCTGTTTGTAAATGTGTCCTCCAAACGGCACAACGCAGCAGTCTGTAGAACGCAACAGCCCCTGCGCCAAGGACAGGATGCTTGGAAAATATCCACGCATCACCTATACAAACACACGAGAACGCATACTACGATACCTATACGTTCATAATGATCCCATACAATAGAAACACACATGCAGAATGAAACAACACACAGGCATGCATAAAGTAAAAATGCAAGCTGACCTGAGAGTAATCCCTAAAAGTTTTATTCAGCAGGGCTTCGTGAATGAGGCCGCCTCGCACTTTAGCCTTCAGCACTTTCTCTGCCCCACGTCGACTCTGGTTAGCGTTAGTGGAGTGGAGAATCAGCAAAACCAACAAGTCAACCACCTGAAACACCAAAATAAATAACAGGGTAAATAAAACCAGATTATAATGTAATAAAAATGATAAGAAGAAAAATCCTATAAGAAACTCTATACCTTATGATCTTCAGGCTCAGTGACACTCTCTATTGCCTAAAATGAAAATAAAAGCATTGCTGTGTGACTGTTGCATCACATATATAAGATTCACAATATAGCCACTCTGAGTCTGTTTACCTTGAGCCAGGCTTCAGAGATGGTCTTTTGAAAGCGCACAGCTGACTTAATGACTTCCAGGACCAGAGCCACGCTGTCCTTACTGCTGCATGCAGGTACACTGGGGGTCCTAGATAGATAGGAGATGATATATTGAAGTATTTGAACATTGAGAGACCAAGTTGTAACGCTTTATACAACTAGCTATGTATATACATTTATATGTGTGGCATGTTTTATTCCTCTTATACCACAGCAATTTGCCTACACTATATTATTACTTATTAAAGAAGTGCAAATCTTGTATTTTATCTGTGTGTTTACGTCAAATGTTGTGGACGTTCCTTGAAACAAGCCGGTGCCTGTTTTCACTTACATTATAACAATAAAGAAATCGTTCTTTCACCGGTCTCTGTTTCTGCTCTCGAAGTTAACAAGATAATAAAATTTCAGTTTGTCATTTACACTGCAAAAAAATGACCTAGAAAATGTTACCTAGTTAAAATATTGTGAAAATAGTGTAATTGATTTAGCATTTCCTATTAAAGAATTACAATACACCAAATTCCAAGCCATGGTTTACAATTTAAGCTAAAAAAATTATCTGCCAATAAAATAAGACGAATCACAGAATAGTAACATACGTCTTAAAACAGGGTTAAGATTATATTCGGTTTTTATTTTATTTATTTCGTGTCAAAAGAAATAAATGCATTTGACTAGATCCGAGGCATTATAAGTAGCGAAGATGTTTTTTTTAGCGTAGAAAATCAAGTGACCTCAAACCAATCAGAATGTAAAATACGTAATGCTGTAGATTCAAAAATGATTCTTGTATATTAAGGATCAAAAACATTTTATTAGTGAATAAAGAATTTTGTGCTGTACTGCAAATCATAAGCACTTCTGGTTTCATGTGTGTCTTTTTCCAGGAGGTGATTTGCCAATAACACAGACTGGATGTTAGTCAGCATACATATAAAGCAATAAATAATAACACTAACAGCATGAAGCATGAGTGGGTCTATTAACTCAGAGGACTAGAATTTCAGAAAGATCCCTGTGTTCAGTTAAAAGAAAGTACAAGGCAAAAAGCCTCACAAGCCCTGAGAGCGTAGGAGTTGTGCATATTCCAGCGAGCTCAAGTGATAAATTCCTTCTCACCCTCTGTTCATTTTGCTCTTTTCAAGGCTCTGAGAAGCCTGTAGCGCTGACGACAACACACACTGCTCCAACTCAAGCTTCTTTCGTAAATCACACACCACCTACACACAGGTAAACACAAACACACACAGTGTAGGACATTGCTTAGTTCTGTAGATTGATTTTCAGGCCATGAACGAGCAAACCAGTATCATGATTTATTTGTCCAGACTTCAAATCACTTCTGTAAGTTGCTCTGCATCTGCGAAATGCCATGATTGGACGTAAACGTGTTTACATACACAGGTACTTCCTGCGCATATTAAAATTCAAATAAAGTGTTGTAGTGGAAAATGATAGCCACTTAATTAACCATGCTTTGGGAGCTCTGACCTCATTAGCATCAGAAGCAGAGATGGAGTGTAAGATGAACTTCACTACCACGGGGAGATCCTCCAGCTGCACTGCGCCAACTGTCGCCATGACAGCACCCCGAACCTGAGACACAACAAAACAGAGACAGAAAGGAGGACAAGTAAGGAAGTTCATTTCTATGGTACCGAATATGTAAAGTATATTGACCAGCTTGTTCTATTCCAACGATTACTGTCAAATTTACATTTTAAAACAGCACACTCCATACTCAAACACCATTTTAAACCAATTTTAATTAATTAAATAGAAAGAAAAGGATGTAACAAACGTGAATTTTAAAACTGATTCAAGTATTCGCATAAAACGTAACTACTTGTGAATCTAACTTCTCTGGATCGTCTTTGTAAAGTTTCTACATTTTGACTGGAGGTCACTTGTGGCAAGTCTAATAGATTGGACATGATTTTGTAAGACACACACCTTCCTATATTAGGTCTAGTCTTCTTTCGGCTGTTCCTGTTAGAGGTCACCACACCGGATCATCTGTCTCTATACCACTCTGCCTATTTTAAACCGACTACCTGCATGTCTTCCCTCACCACATCCATAAACCTCCTTCTTGGCCTTCCTCTTTTCCTTCTTCCTGGTGGCTCCATCCTCAGCATTCTCCTACCGATATACCCCATGTCCCTCCTCTGCACATGTCCAAACCATCTCAATCTCGCCTCCCTCACCTTGTCTCCAAAATGTCCTACATGCGCTGTCCCTCTAATAAACTCATTTCTAATCCTGTCCATCCCAAAGAAATATATGGTGTAGTCTAACAGCTATAAATTTATAATCAAAGCAAAATCCAAACCATTAGGGTCAAAGTTACTGGCTGCAGAGCTCAAAGACAGAATTGTATTAAGGTACATTTCAGGGTAAGGCAACAAAAATATTAATGTTGCATTGAAGGTTCCCAAGAGCACACAACAGAGTAACTGGTGGAGTTTCTAAGAGAAATGACCAAGAGTGTGAAACTGAACAATAAATGTGAATAAAATATTATCTGATTTAAAGACGATTCCGTTAGGTTTCCATGGGAGCATTAAATCATCACTTTATCGCCAGCCGGACATACTGCGTTCTAGAAAAAGTATTGTACAGATATGTGTTCGCAGTAAGCGGGTGGGTACCTCAGACAGTAATGCAGAGCTGAGGTTAAGGCTGGACATGGCATCCAGGATGGGTACAGTCAGCTGGGTGTTCTCCTGGAGTAAGGCACTGAACAGAGAGTGGGAAGTACCTCAGAGTCACACGATCCTAACAACACTCCTTATCATTATGAGATCAACCTAAACACATGTCAGCTCGTTTTAAATGATAGTCGAAGTAACAACAATCCAGAAAGGACTAATAATGCTCAACGTCTAGACAAAACATGGATTTATACTGTAAGATTTGGGTTAACCATGGGCTTTGCTAAATTAGAAGGCATACTTGAGGTCCCTGGCCATGTCTCCATGTTGTGAATCCTCCAGTATTTCAGGTAAACTGGAAATGATGTCACGCTGGATCTCAACAGGAGCTACAGACACGAGCTGCATTAGCTTACTGCCTAAATCCTGCACACACACACACACAGACACACAAACAGCATATGTGAAACACACGATGAATGTAATTACAGCTGGCCAAAGGCAATGCTATACACAACACAAAATACATTTTCAGTCATTTATTCTCTTTAATCTCTTTTTGTGGTTATTTTCAAGCGTGCCTTAAATTTAAACACAACTAACATCCAGTTTAATTTGTGGGAAGTAGAAGGCATCTCTAACTCAAAAAGCATCTCTAACTAAAAGATGTCCAAAACCATGATTATCTTTTAAACAATACCCTATCCTGACCTGCTGGGGGGGCCGGCACCAGCAACGGTGTAAGTACCGGTGACTACCACCTGCTGACCTCCGGCTCGATAGTAGTATCACCCAGCCATGTGTTCCTTTACTCATTTCCTACACTTCATTTACATTTAAAGGCTAAATCCTTTTTCACATAACATTTTTGGACAGAATTTGTTCTGCGTTCTTTTTGACTGCGATGAACCCAAAGTACTTCATGTATTTTGCCACTGCTACGCCGTTATAAACGTCTTCTTCATTACGATCGTCGTTGTCCTCATCATTTTTTCTTACAATTGTATTCTCAAAACTTCCCAATAAGACACGGTAATCACATCATTATATTACAAAGCAAAACAATGCATTTAGGCTTTCTGCCATTTCTTCAAGAAGTTTCTGAAAAGTTTTCTGCGATATAAATACAGACTTCAAAAACAGTAATATCATATTGAATAATATTCAATTACATGCATTAATACCAACCAATTATTATATGGGGCATGAGTTTGGAGTGAACCTGTACAAATATTTACAGATCAGCACTACAGATATTTTATATACCCTGCAATCAACAACTTGATCAAGCCACTTCAGCTGATTAATGATGAGGTGTGGAATATTCAGACCATCCTCTCCGACACTGAAACACACAACCAACAATTATCACCGGTGAAGCGATATGCTATTGGTCTGTATCAGCCAGACTGCACAGAACATTTATTTGCATCTCAGTTAATAAGGCCAATCGAGAATAATCGAAAATAATACACGCATGCAAAAAAAATAAGAACATATCCCAGCTAGATATTGTACAAATGCTTACCCCTCAAACATGAACTCTGGAAGCTTCTCAAACAAAGTGTTGATGACCTGAGTCTACAAAATAAAGCAGTTGTTCTTTATTAACTGGAGTATGATCGGGGTTTTTAACACAATGCAGAAGTGTCATTAAAACGTAGAGAAAGTTTGTGACACAATTAAAGATCTAGGGGTTACCATTCAGAGCAGAGTTCAGATAGTCAAAAGTAAAGAATTTTGATGCCCAGGATGTCGCATCTTTTCCACAGAGACGTTCTCATAATGTTCATAAACAGTATCTCAGCTAATAATGGCATATTGCACGAATCATATCTGATATGCAAATTAAAACAATTTAAATAACTTTGGGACAGCTGGAAAAGCAGAAAGGTTTTTCTAAATTAAACTTGGTGACTCTGTGGTTGAGTTGCAGGGTCACTGATCAGAAAGTCAGGATTCAACCAGGACTAATGCCAAGATGTCACAGTTGGGTTTAACTCAAAACTCCTGAACCCTGATGCCACATCATTGCTGACCCTGTACTCTGATCTCGGCTACATATCAAGCTATGATTTATTTAAAAAAAAAAAAAAAAAAAATGCATCAATTCAAGTACACTCACATTTTATAGGAATTTCTTGGACATTAAAAAGCATAAATCTACTTCGAAAATAAAGCTTTAAGAATCTAAATGTTAAGTGGTCTAAAAAAAATTGAGTAACAAGATTGTCTTTTCTTGCCTGCAGCATCTCAATACCCAGAAGCATTCGCACCAGACTCTCTTGAAACGAGCTTGAACTGTTGGGGCAGAAACACACAAACATGTAAACACCTGTGACTACATCAGCACTATGTTACTTACAGCACAACCCTCTAAACAATGTCCCCATATTGCTTTTCAGTATCTACCTGGTGTCTCCCTCGCTTGCACAACGTGGCACACATGGAAGCAGGCAGTTCCTAAATATCTCAGGTTCTTCGATGTGTGACTCCAAGCCAGATATAAACTCCTGAATGACCTGCCAGAGGATTGAAAGCACTGATACATCAATACGCAATTCCAATTCAATTAAACCATACAGAATATAGAAAGTCTCTGATCACTCACATTGGGATATCTGGGATTTTTTCTTAGATGCTGCTGTAGTCTTTTCTGAAACACAACTTGGTCCACGGCTATTTAAAAATGAGAAAAAGTACATGATCGGACTCAAATGTGCTTCATCTTGCATATTAAATTATTAAATAAATATCCTATGGAATGCAAGATGCACTATTAGCTTTTTGAAGAAAAAAAAGTGTGAGAGACTGATTAGTAGTTAGAGCTGGATGCCTGCAGCCAAATGTTAAAAGCTGTAGAGGAAGTAGATGCTAATCCTCAGTAGATCCTGATATTAAGAGTAATCTTTATCTCTGGAAACATCTTACCTATCTCATTGGCTTCGTTGCCTTGTCTCATTATGACACCCGATTCCCGCAGCATGTGACCAAAAAAAGAATCAGGTACGCCAGCAGATTTGGCTGGACGTCCAGTTGACTTGCTTTTCTTTGCTTCTAAATAAATACAACAGATTGGTGTTTGTTCATTCTGAGATCAAGCACCAAAACAAAAGTTTTTGTTATAAAGTTAGTGTAACATTTTGTAACTTACTGGGAACATCCTGTAAGGTTGGAGCTTCATCTACTGAAACGAGCGATGCTCTTTTCTTTTTCCGCATCATCCTCAGCCACTGTTGGATTGTACAGAACACAATCCAGGTTGAAAACGTGTTTATGTGAGCGGCAGTATTATCATGGTTTAATGATATGTACATTCGTATGATGAACAAAAGTATCTATATATTTATCTAGAAGACGGATAAGATTGCTGAAGACGCTTATTGCTGAAGACGCTGACAGAAGAGGAGTTTAAGATGTCTTTACAGTGTAAAGTGGCGCTTATGTGGCATCTCTCTGTTCTTTTTTTTCGATATTTTGTATCTTTTAATGCCAAAAATAGGAATTCTGAAAACCTTTGTTTCGGTTTAACAACAGTATGTAAACATTTACTTTTCTCTGAATCCTGACATATACTATAAAGCCAAAAGTTTGTAGACACCTCACAATCATATCCATAAGTGTGACATCCCATTCCAGATGCAGTCCCACTTTGCTATTAGAATAACCTCCAATCTAGTGGAAAGCTTTTGCACGTTCAGATGGGTTACAGTGACAGGATTTCGCAAACCATGTCTTAATGGAGCTCGCATTGTGATGCTGGAACAGATTTGGGCACCTTGTAAACATCTAGTAAACAGGAAGAATTATTTCTACCACATAAATACAGACATCCTATACAGATGAAGCGTACTGTATATGGGTATGATCATCAGATATCCATCATCTCTAAGAACATACTAAATTCCAGAATAATCATGTCTCCTTAATCATAATAAACATCTTCTAAATCCCAAATGAACCCATAAACACCAACTAAAATTCCTCATAAAAGATTAATCTCAAATACATACATTCGACCTGATAATCATTGTCGATGTAGATGTAGATATCTGGGGTGCTTTCTAGAATAGCTGCCATTATAAATCTGCTAGTTCTCAAACACTCAAACACACACACACACACACACACAGAGAGTAAACTCAACTCAACCGTCGGCTTTCACACTCAACACACACTCACTCTTGTACTCATAACTACGTAGTTACTTACATTCAAAGCTCAATGTATAACAACTCAAAAAGCTTTTTGTTCTGGATTCTTCTTCTAGATGAACCCAAGACACACTCGAGGTGTAGCAGTGAAGATTCCCGCGCCTACGTTTCGTAAATCCGTAAGGAACCATCGTTCATTTTTTAAACCAAATTAAAAACGTATATAACACAAATCTTGGTTATACTTTTATTCAGTTCAAATTGTCTGCATTATTTGTGATTATATGTATAATAATGTTAATGAATATATGCATGTGTTTGAATATAATATACGCGCATTCATTTAAGGACAGATTATAATTTTCCGAAATATTTTGAGATGATCCCTAACACTCGTGGGCGTGTCTCAAAAATGGGCGTGTTCCCAAAGGAAATAAATGCACGCACGCCTCGTTTTGACGGCATCGAGAGAGTTTGGTTTCTTTCCACTGTGTAGGTTTTTGTACCGTGTTGAATCTGGTAAACTCGCGAGCATGGCTGGTGCGAAGTCGTTTTATGACATCAAGGCGAAGACGCTGACGGGCGAGGAATTTAGGATGTCGTCTCTGCAGGGCAAAGTGGTGCTGATCGAGAACGTGGCGTCTCTCTGAGGCACCACCACCAGGGATTACACCCAGATGAACGAGCTCCATGGGCGCTTCTCGGCGCAGGGACTCGTGATTCTAGGGGTGCCCTGCAACCAGTTCGGCCATCAGGTAAACACACCAAGTTCAACTTGAAATGCTTCAACTAACTTCTTTTGTTTGTTTGTTGTTTGTGTAATGTAGGACGTTGTGGGTGTGGACTGGTGTAGGTGCGCATCTGGCGCCGTAGAAACACACAACAGTGTCTCATTTCAGTTCTTCCCCCATGGCACCTGAGCCCTTATTATGATTAAAGTTTTATGCTCGATATTCAGGAGAACTTTATTCTTACTCAGGATGTTGCTCTGTGAATTTAATTAAATGTAGAATAAATAAGTATTAATTTAAGTCAGTGTAAAGGGTTGCCTTTCTATCCCCCTTAAGAAATGTGCTTAGTCATGATGATGAATCAGAGCATGTAAGTCATTTTCTCATGGTTATGTTCTTTCCTGTCTTTTACAATAATACAGTTTTTAAATAGAATTTAATCTATTAAACTTGTAGAATTTAGAGACTTTTCTGAGTAAACATTTTTTCTGTTGTTCAGCTGTTTTGAAGTTTCTGGTTCTACATTCAATAATTTAGTAATGAAGTATTTATATTCATTATATATACACGTTTTGGATGTTGTGTAAAAGTCCTGACATTTGTCCCTTTCAATAGATAGCTTTTATACTTTGCTGTCTTGTTTCAGTTACGCTTGTCTAGAAGTGGGAAAAAAAAAAAAAAACGGGACTGCTGTAATAAACATTTGAGGTTACTGTGTTTCCTTCCTTGATTAAGAAACTAGTCTCCAAAGTACAAAACAGAAGTTTTTAACTCTGACTCTTGTTCTTAATTTTTAGGAGAACTGTAAAAACGAGGAGATCCTGATGTCCCTGAAATACGTCCGTCCCGGAAATGGCTTTGAGCCGAAGTTCCAGCTTTTGGAGAAGGTCGACGTGAACGGGAAAGACGCTCACCCTCTGTTCGTCTTTCTCAAGGAGAAGCTTCCGTTCCCAAGCGACGAGCCGACTGCCTTAATGGGCGACCCCAAATGCATCATCTGGAGTCCGGTGTGCAGAAACGACATTTCTTGGAACTTCGAGAAGTTCCTTATCGGCCCAGATGGCGTCCCGTTCAAGCGCTACAGCAGAAGATACTTGACCTGCGACATCGAAGCAGACATAAAGAAGCTTCTGGGCATTGCCATATAAAGCGTTTTGTAGTCGTGTAGTCTTGTGTAGCTCGTTGTGACGTCTCGTGAACGATGCTGCTGTTTTGGGACTCTTTACTTGATGATGATGCTCTTTTAAACATTGTGAGGGGCGATCTGATGTTCTGTAAAAGTCTCAACTCCACAGCTGCATCGAGCTCGTGCATGGCACAACAAGCCCTTTGTGGAACAAATAAATGTTATTTCCAAAACTTGAGTTTGTAATGCTTTTTCTATTAATAAAATCCCCCCCCCTCATACATTTTGCAAAATTATTAGTTTCTTTATATTAGCGTGAATAAAAACGTAACTGGTAAAACACGCAGCAAGCCACCAATCAGGGTAGAGTGCGCGCTCTGTTTTAAACTCGTTTTTGAGTGCTGCTTGGTGGTTTCTACTCATCACCAACATTCAGCAAGCAGAACATTTTGACTGTAATAAATGATAGAAGAAACTCCTGACTATAACTTCCCCCAACACTCGTGGCCTTAATTGTAGGATTTTTTTAAGTAGTTCAAAATAAGGTTTTGAGCACATCATAATTTTAATAGATATCAGTGTTTGATTAATATCATTCTTTTAATAGATCGGTGCGCTAAGAGTAACAGTCTTTTCACATAAACTGAGTTCATTAAGCAACAGTCTTGTGACAAAAATAACAGGACATTTGTTTTAATAAATCAGTACTTTGGACACTTAAGTACATTTCAAGGCAAATACTTTTTTCTACTTTTACCCAAGTGAAAGTTTTAAATGAGCACTTTTACTGGAGTAATATTTTACCTAGTGTATCATCGTTTGTGTACTTCACCCACCACTGCAATCTTCTTCCAGTATCTACTACATGTGGCTGCTCAAAGATTCAATTTAGTAACATTAAAAGTGTATGTTGCTCTTTTAGGAAACCAATTTTTTTTTTTTTTTATGAAAAGCCAGTTCCCTCAAGCTGAGCATAGTCACAAACCACTTTGAATGTCCTTACACAAGTCAATATAGAAAATAAGGAATGTAAAAAATCTGTATTAGCAGCCATGTTAATCTTTTACTATATTTACTATGATAATGATCAGGAAGTCATTTCCTCATGCAAGATTCAAATGAGCAGCTTCGACCTGCGTTTGAAACTAAAATGCCTTCCATGAGTGACTGCTTTGGTTTATCATTTTTCTCTCAAACCTTTTTTTTAGGCATGTAAGATAAAGTTCAACACAAAACGCAGGCCTAAAGCAGTGAATTCAATTCAGACCTGTTTTTTTCTGGAGTATATCAAAACTATTATATAGTAGTCATAATATTAGAACCTATTATAATATTTATATATTATAGAAACTATATATTATATAATCATTAACAAGATATATCGTATATAATCATTTCCCTAAAAATATCAAATCTGTTGTTTTTGTAATAAGTGCTATTGTGTGATGATTTTGCAGACATGTACAACCCTCTGAAAAAGCAGGAAATTGCAACACAAAGTCACGAACACACTTGCTCAAGTCTAGTAATAAATCAGGGCCTTTGTAACAAATGTTTTAAACATCAAGGATTGTTGAGCATTTGTTAAGAATTTTACACATATGATTATATCACAATTTCAGTAGTCCAGGCCTGTATGCTACCAAGGAGGTAGAAGTGGTCACCCAATATATAAACCTTACTTGAATTGACATTCACTGAGTACTTTTTTAGGAACACTATACTATTGTTGCTCCCAAAACTTCATGGAATGGATTCTGCAGGATGATTGGGTCATGCAATAACTTTTTTCAGGTGAGCATTTATTCTGTGAATTTTCCATTGAATCGCATCCCAAAAGACACTAAACTCGTTGTCGTGTTAATAACACCAGTTTAAGGCGTCTTTTGTTTGGTTATACAGTGCAATGTCATACAGGAAGTAGCCATCAGAATATAGTAAATTGTGTCCATGAAGGGATGTATATGATCAGCAGCACTGCTCAACCAGGATGTGGCATTGAAGTACATTGATTGGTGTTAATGGGGGCAAAGAAAACAACAACCCACCTCCACCAGCCTGGGTCGTTAGCACAAGGTGGATAGGGTCTGTAGATTCATGCTGTTCGTGTTTTATATATAGACTTTTATCTTTTAGTCTGAGGAGAAATCAAAACCAGGCTACATTTCTCATATCTTCAGCCCTCCAATTTGAATGATTCTGTGCCCACTGCAGCCACAGCTTCCTGTTCTTGGTTGACAAAAGTGGAACCTAATGTGATCTCCCCCTGTTGTAGCCCATCCACCTCAAGGTTTCACATGAGCATTCTGAGCTTTTTTTTTTCACCTCACCACATGTGTAGAATGTTTATCTGACTTACTGTAGCCTCCCTATGAGTTCCAACCAGTCTGGTCATTCTCCATTGACCTCCCTCATCAACAAGACGTTTTCATTATTTATATATGGGGTCACAGTAAATTCTAGAAACGTTTTAGGTGTGAAGATTCCAACGAATCAGCAGTTACAGGACTACTCTGTTTGGAACCAATAATGCTGAAACAATCACATTAATTCCCAATTCTGATTGGTGTGAATATATTATTCAAATCTGCTTGATTTTAAGAATTACACTACCATGATTGTTAAGATCAATGCATTAATAACTACGTGAAAATGTTTTCATATTAAAACTCAAGTGTGAGACAGAATTTGATGAAAAGGGGACTAAATAAGGGGGATTACTTTCAAGGATAAACAACAATAGTGGATTTGTCTCTCATCACCAGATATTACTTGTGGAGAGACTCATAATTATGAAAGTATATTTTGCAGAATGTGTTTCCACTATTACGTTAATAATATTACACGAAAAAATGCACACCGTCACCACATATTTATGCTCAGAATACCACAGTGTATGTGCTGCTCATTTTTATTAAAAGGTGTAGCTTTAGCATTGACTATACATCATGTGAACAAGTAAACATCACTCCCGGTTAGGTTTCAATTCTTTATTGTCTTTTCTTATTTAATTGTTTTCAAAACCCTTGCACATATTGCCATGATAAATATCAGAACACAAAGATATCCTATTTTGCAGATAGTACATGACTATTTACATCTAGGCAACATCTCTGAAAATTTTCAATGGATGTTATTCTGACAGTGTGACATAAAAAAAAAAAAGGAAAATCCATTGGCCAGTAGATTATAATTCTAGGCATCATGTTGTACAATGTTGTAGCAGGAAATCAAGCGTGTACTTATCGCGGCCTGTCAGACTGAAACGAGAGAAACACATGGGGACCGGCGGGCGATTTCTTTTTCGATTTTGCAGAAATTCAAGACACGTGCATGCTGCTATTCCACAGAAAAGCATAAGGTTAAAGAGGCATACTGATGATAACTTCTTAGCATGAAGGGACTGCGTAGATAACATTCTCCTAGAATGTATAAAAACGTGAATAATACTGCAACCCATGATAGCAAATTTAAAATGTACAGGGTGGCAGGAAGGACAGTCATTTCTCATTCCGTGAATATCTAAAGCCTCTACATTGCTTCAAACTAAATTTTCTTGCAAAGAGCTGCAGCTTTTTCAAGTCTCAAATTTAGCACCACTCTCGAGCAGTGGCTCGATGCGCCTCTATCTGGCCTCGGAGGCGAGCTGAAAATCCCAGAACAAAAAAACAAAAAAAAAAACAACTACATAAGAATTCAGAGTGGAAGAGTTTAATCAGAAGCATTTGATATTGCAAATGTGGTCTCAACCAAAACAATGGCATGTACTATAAACCTCGGTGGCTTTTAAACAAGCTGGACATTTAAGTGTACCACTAAATTTAAAATTAAATCCACTCACACAAGCCCCCCTTTTAACTGTTCTCGGGGCAGAAAGGCAGCTAGTGCTAACATTTCAGAGAGCAGCACAATAATAAAGATCAGCAGTGTAGTCATTTTACCACAACATGAGCTATAGTTTAGCCTATGCCATCAACTCCAGGCGTCAAGCCGTATAGTGAAGGATGTGTTTAAGACTCAACTGAGAGTCTCAGGTTGGATAATAAGTAAAGAAAAGCCTCCTGTTTTAAGGTTTTATGGACAAAAGTTTTTTTTTTTTTTTTTGAGAAGACTCTATTCCTCACAAGAGGCACATTTATAACTTAACACCTTCAGATGTAATGCGATATTGCAGAGAGAAAAACACCGGAACCTCTTCATTTTGCATACATTGCTCCGGTCTTGACTTATCTTAAATGCCACCAACCCGTATAACTTTGGCTGATACAGCACTAAACATTTGGCTTCTTTCTGCATTCTACTGGGTGACAGAAAAAACAACAAAAAAAAAAAACATTTGCTTACATTGCTATTATTTAAACAAAATAGCAGTGCAGGGAGGAAAAAAAAGTCATGTTACATTTAAAACTAAAATGATCCTTTATTTATTTTCCTTCTTATTGTGTTTCTCGAAATCATTCTTGGCTGATGAAAATTAAGTGTAGGAAACTAAAAGCAGAAAAAAAAACCCAACACAACACTAAAAAAAACAACCTGTGATGTGAATCGACGATCTGTTCATGAAGCTTTTCATATCGGTGCCTAAAGACTAACGACGGTCAGTTGGTGTCCATGTGGTCGTCCAGAGACTCGGAAGCTCCTCCGAGTGATGCAGAGGGAGTGGATCTGGATGCAGCCTCTCCTTCTCGCCGCTGGTAGAAAAGCACGTAGGCTGCTTTAGTCTGAAAAGAAGCAGAGGATCATATAACTAAACTACACAACAGGGAGAAAAAAAACCTATACAAAACGAGGGATGACCCTACAATCATATCTACAGTAGGGCTGAAACGATTCCTCGAGTAATTCGAACACAAAAATAATTAAGGCAAATATTTTCACAAAGCACTGTGTTTCCCTGTGGACTATTATTACTGATGCACCACCCGCTAAACTCTGGAGAACCTTTCACAGGTAACAGATGCTGCAGAATTAAAAATGGTTACTGTACTGTTACCATTTCAACAGCTTCAGAGTGGTACTGATCTTCTAGCCTAGGTTATCTTTGTGGAGAGCAACAATTGTAATTCTCAATTCTTTGCCATGAGGTGCAATGTTGAACATTCAGTGGTCAGTATGAGAGGACTACACTTAAAGCACCAGATTTTAACTGCTCTAATACAAGATACACAAATTTGTATGGCCCTGTCAAGCAAACATGAACATGATGAATAGGACATGGTTCACAATGTACAGCTGTAATCACTTTTTTTTTTTTGCCTGCTATTTTGAAAATAATGTCTGTATGTTAAAGTTGTTTTTTTTTTAGAGGACAGTAAATCTATACTGCTATACAAGCTGCTACTACTCTAAAATATATCCAAGTTTCATTTCTATAGTATTGTTCCATCAGGAGAAATACAATAAAGGTTGCTGAAATGTGAGGGGTGTACTAATTTTTGTGAGATACTGTAAGTAAACGAAGCAAGGATAATATTTTATGACAAACAAACATATGTAAAGTGAGGCACTTTTCCACAAACATGAATAAAACAAGATCCATAATAACAATCACAAGACAAATGCACAGATATTCAAATAAAGCTTAGGAATCTTACCACTATCTGATCTTCGGACGCAGAAGACACGCTACTGTCATCAAAGTAATACCATTTCCCATCAGCCTTATTCTTAGCATATGCAGTATCTGTAACAGGAAATGAAGAAAGGTTCTGCTTTACCAACAGAAGCTTTACAACAGACTCAAGTCTTTCCCTCCATCAGGGCAAATACAACCAATGTATTTTTCATCCGCACTCTATAGGCGGATACTTATTAATTTCATAAAGCAAGCGAAAAGACCTTTGATACAATTGGAAATAAAGAGAACATGTGATTAAAGAAAAAGTAACGCCTCAGTTGGCGGATAATAAAACACAAATGAAACTATCCAGGCCACATTGACCAAGATAAGTTGAATAAATATTAACATGCTCTGAATGTGACCTTTCTGAAGAGGAAGTAAGAGTTTCAACAACAGGAAAGAATACAAATAAAAAAAACTTACAGTGGCCTCCACCCATTCCTCCATAGTGGTTGGAAACAGCAACAAGATCGTATATATATGGCTCAGCTTTCGGGTCGCAGACAAATTCAGACATTTTCAGATCCCTGTGGGACAAAAAGATGCAGTGGTGCATTAGCAGTTCAGCAAAACCTTCATTATGCATTTGCAGTAAGAGCAAGTATGCAATTGGGCCATTTTAAGCACTGAGCAAAATGACCATATAAACATTTCACTCACTGCTATTTATCAAGGGCTTTGGAAACAACACGTGTTTAAAATGACTGAAACTAAATCGCAGATTCTGTAACCTTTTCATAAAACATTGAAAAATAACAAAGCAATCAATCAATTTAGTAAAAGGAGAAGCAGTGGGTAAAGTTTCCTCACACAAATGACTGAATTGTGAAATGTTAAACAATAATCACAAGACTTAAGCTGAGCTAGAATGTTCACATTCGGCCTCAGACTGATCATCCTGCAGAATTTCTCTTTTTAAAGAGATTACATTTTACTCTGTTAATGCAATGACAAATTACTGATTTACATTTATAAATGTTCTTTTAACATTACATATATAAACAGATTTCTTTTTCCATTGTAAAATATGAAACGGTAGAGCTTTAACTCAAGCAAAAGTGCCACAAAAGTTATAAACTGCTTCCTGCTTCTCATTAGGGTGAGAGTCTGAACATGAGCAAATGTTTCTCTTCAGTATTGTTCCAGGTGTAAAAGAAGTTTGAAATCTTTGCAAATGTATTCAAAAATAAAAACCAGCTGTACATAAGTATTTTTAGCCTTTGCCACCAATTACAGCCCTCAGGTCGTTTTTGGAAATGATTGGAAACAAGCCTGGCACATATTTCTGGGTAGTTTCTCCCATTCTTCTTTCTTCCTTCTTTCTCACTGCAAAGCCATTTCCAGATTTCTTCAGAGATGTTCAAACGGGTTCGCGTATAGGTTCTGGGCCACTCATTGACATTCACAGAGTCGTCCAGTAGCCACTCCTTAGTTATCTTGGCTGTGTGTTTAGGGTCATTGTCCTGTTGAAAGATGAACCGTCACCCCAGTTTGAGGTACAGAGCACTCTGGAGCAGGTTTTCATCAAATAGGTCTCTGTACATTGCTGCATTCATCTTTCCCTCGATCCAGACTAGTCTCCAAGTTTCTGCAGTGGAAAAACATCTGCACAGCAGGATGCTGCCACCACCATGCTTCACTGCAGAGGCAGTATTGGCCAGGTGATGAGCGGTGCCTGGTTTCCTCCAGACATGATGCTTGGCATTCAGGTCAATCTTTGTTTCCCATGGTCTGAGGGTCATTCAGGTGCCTTTTGGCAACTCCATGTGAGCAGTCATGTGCCTTAATTGAGGAGTGGCTTCCATCTGTTCACTCAGGCCTGATTGGTGGAGTGCTGCAGAGGTGATTGTTCTTCTGGAAGGTTCTCCTCTCTCCACAGAGAAATGCTGGCGCTCTTGCACAGTGTCCATCGGGTTATTGGTCACCTCGCTGACTAAGGCCCTTTTCCCCGATAGCTCAGTTTAGCCAGGTGTCCTGTGGTTCCATTTGATTCCATTTACAGATGATGGTCACACTGTGCACATGGGGACCTTCAATGCTGCAGAATATTTTTGTACCCTTCCCCAGATCTGTGCCTTGATACAACCTGTATCAGAGGTCTACAGACAATTCTTTTGACTTCATGGCTCTGTTTGTGCTCCAACATACAAGACCTGTGGGACCCTTTATATAGACAGGTGTGTGCCTTTCCAAATGCACCTGAGCTCTATTTTAGTGTCATGGCAAAGGCTGCAAAATACCTATGTACATGTGTGTTTATTTTTAATACATTTGCAAAGATTTGAAACTTTCACGTTGTCATTATGGGGTATTGTTTGTAGAAGTTTGAAGAAAATAATAAATTGAATCTATTTGGAATATGGCTATACCATAAAATGAAGCACTTTGAATACTTTCAGGATGCACTGTAGGATATTTAAAAACAAATGCACCTTCTAAATAGAGATAAGCTATTGCTATAAATGGTAGCAATGTTATGCCTAGATGCTTTGAAAAACCATCATCATAACAGCAGTCACATACAGACACGAATCAAAATGTTCGGACACCGTCAGAGTTTTTTCCCCCATCAGTCGTCTTATGTCACAAAAGCATCAAGTAGGCTGCTGGTAAATACGAGTCCCAGACCAGTCATTGAAAATGGTGTAGTTTAATGAAGTGTTATTGTGCAAACTGTTTGTTAACTTCGGGACAGTCACACTGGATCTGTTCTGTCGGGACTCACGAGCATCCGGTTGCTCAATCAGCTCGTTCACGATGGATACGTAGATACTCAGCTCGTAGTGATACTCAGCTCGTAGTGATGGATACAATTAAACCGGTGTGAACGAACACTAAATCTAAAAGCAAAATACCAGCAGCAGTATACGATTATATTTTAGGCACGGTTGTGGTTTTGAGTGCATTTATACACCAATGCACATTTTTCCTTTTTTTTTTTATATCAAGCCTGTTAGTTTGCTGCATTTTTTTTAAGCATGGCAACTTTCCATCTGCAATTATCATTAAAAACAATACAAATGTTGATTTTCGCAAATTGCTTCAACTTGCATACCCAAACACTGTTTTTTATCCCAGCATGAGTGAATTTGTTTAAGGAGAAATCCCCTATACACTCCTCAACAGCATCTATAAGCTTTATAAAATAAAAAATTAAGGATAGTTAAACTCCATATGTGGCTTTTGCATATTTTAAGTACACTTTTATAGATACATACCATGAATTAGGGTTTTATATAGTTATAATTAGCAAAACATCTAATTTAAATAAAAATAACAACAAAAAATAAATCAGATTATTCGGAAATAAATTAAGATAATTGTTAATAATAGTTGTAGCCCTATGAACAAAACTGAATTGAGTTTTGTGTTGAGATGGCAGCAAAATATTTATTCTATATCAAGTGGCAGCATTTAATGTTTAACTGCTTTGTAGTGTAAAGCTAAATTTGAGATTAGAGTCAGCACCAGCACTTTGTCAGAACATAGTTACCGCAATGGACAAATGTTATCTAATCATAATGCAGCCATTCGGGTTTATGAAAACAGAAATTTTCCGTGTTCCTGCAGAAGAATAATCTGAACTGCTGTTTGCGCTCACACAGACTATAATCAGCAAATATAAACGCCTTTAGTATAATAAACAGGTTAGACACTCCTGCACAACATTACACCTGTATATCAGTCCCAGCTTGCTGCCATCTAGTGAAGAAAATGTGAATGCAAAATGAGCTTATTTAAGGCACTCAAAAATTCATGAAACCTTACGAGCATCAAATCATAACTAGAAAAATCTACCAAGATGCCTTCGGAGATGAAAGATGAATTTAGAAAATAGCCATTATTTCATTCCTGGTTGTAGATAATAATGTCTGACCTGATGGGGAAATCAATAACAGTATCCAGTTTGTCTCTCCAGCAACGGTTGTAGGAGAAGCGTTTGAGATGAACCACCAGAATGCGGGGTAAAGTCCACAGATCAAACTTCTTTGTTGCTTGCTGGTGCTTCTTACAGGTGGGGCAGTACCTGTAGAGTGAAATGGTGCAAAAGGTTTTTCTACAGCTCTTTTTTTCCCCCCAGTAATCAGCAATTATCAATAAAATTAATTTTGTTCTGACACTCACTAGAAATGTGATCACTTTCAATAATCTAGCTGTGTGGTAAAATAGATTTTTATTGACAGCATCTTTGTACGTACCATGGATCGTGCTCTCCAAGAGTCTCCATGGTTGTGAAGAGCTCAATGCATTCCCTCAGTGCTACCGTGGCCTTCTTTTTCTGAGCTTGCATCATGCTCTCATGTTTCTCGTAAGCCTACGCAATAAAAGAACTGACATCATTCTGAAGAACATACCATTTAAACTTCACCAAAAACAACATATAAACTAAGCGAACCTCTGCCTCCTGGTCATTGTAGCACAGTCTTTTGGTTTCTGAGTCCCAGTCAATGGCTACTGTGGAATGTGCTGTAAAAAAAATGGAAAAATAAATAAAAAAATTTATTTGGTCATTTTCCGGTTCACTGTTTTATTGCTTATTAGAATATTCAGATCTTTTTAAACAAAATGTGATACGAAAGAAAATGTAATTACGTGTGAGTTTGAGGACGTTGCCAGCTAAGGGACTGATGTTAGCTGTGCCGTAGGAGTTTACCATGCTGAAAGTGAAAAGTTTAGGCCGGGTCTTTCCATTAGTAGTAGTAGTAGTGGTGGTGGTGATGGGTCCATTCTCAGGCTCTGAGATCTCACCCTCACCATCTACAGTTTTTGACTGGCTACTTTCTGGTTCTGGGCTCACCTGGTGGTCCATAGCCTCCTCTTCACCTGAAAATAGCCCAAAAAAAGAAAACAGTCTAAACTACACACTGAAAGAATAAATAGTAGCAGTTTTTAATTTGGCAGGTCTTTGTTGAATTAAGGAATGATTCAATCAATTGGTCAATAAACCATTAATACAATTAAATAACATTTCTCACCATCACACACACCATTAGGCCCGTTACGTGTTTCAGAGTTATTGCTGCCAGTCGTAGAACAAGTACTGCCAGATGCTCCGTTGGACATTGGGCTGCTACAGGTACTTAGTCCTGCATTGTCCCTAGACACTAAATCTCCACCGTCTGAATGGCTGCTAGAGGACGTTGCCGTAGCTAACCCTCTGTTCTCCGACGTGGTACCATGTGAGTGCTTCACATAACGCCTGAAGAACCCAAGGAGGGGAAAAAACATGTTCAGTATGTGTGTTTAGTGAATATTGATAATCAAAAAATAAATAAATAAATAAATAAACAAACAAAAAACACAACAATGCCACTATTAAACCTATAGAACAATTTACCATATACCAATTAAATCTCAGTGTCAATAAGCAGTTTAAGATGTTAGGAGATGCATGTGGGTACAAGAACAGAAAAAAGGTAACACTGAATACATAGAATGCAGCTCACATACAGTTTTAAGAGGAACACCCACCCGATTCTCTCCAGCACACGCTCATACAATGTGTCTGGGGACAGGTTGTGACGAGGAACAGTGATAAGGAGTGGCTGCCCAAACAGCATGGTGCAGGAGGAACCTCCGCTGTGCTTTACATCTCTCTCCCTAAAATATACTGGCAGATTCATCTGTTCACTGTCCTCCTCCAATACTTCATAGCTAAAACACACACACACACACACACACACACACACACACACACACACACACACACACACACACACACACACACACACACACACACACACACACACACACACACACACACACACACACACACAGAGACACAGAGACACGTCAAATTCTCAAGCTGATTAAACACCCAAAGTCATTTTTGGTAGTAAGGTACAATCGATGAATTCAATTCTATAACTTACATAAAGATGTCATCTTTTTCCATGATGTGATTGAGACCCTCATCTTTCCTGTAGATTTTATGGAACCTGTGATTATAAACATCGGCCACAATCATCTAGATAAGAAAAAAAAAATTGTGCAAAGCAGACAAATTACATTCAACCACAAAAAAATAAATTATAGTATGATGTTTCAAAGAAAGAGATTATGATTTTCAAGTCTCACATTCTCTGCTGGAACTCCTGATAGCTTAGACAATGCACTGCACAAGTCTGCCACTGTACCTAGTTTAGGGACCACCACACGAAACTGGGAGAGATGGAGAATAAAAAGGGATGATCATGAATGCATTAATTTAAAGCTACCTATCAACATGGAAAAGTGAATCACTTGCACAAATGGTGCACAATAAAACTGAAGGTCCAAGTTCAAGGCTATTACATTCTACGTTAACAAGCTCTCCAACAACAAAAATTAAACTGCGACTAGAAAAATGCTATCAACTCATACTTGCATGGGTCTGGACTGAAGGTCGTTGCGGACCAGAAACACTTCCATGGTGCGATCTTTCTTCATGGGTAGTGGCAGTGTGAGGTAGCAGAAAGGGTCGAAAGTGACAGACACTTTGGAGCACTCGGGGCAGACCAGTGTGGACTTGAAAAGGCCATGAAATATATCCACAATGATGGAGTCATTACGCAGACGATGATTCTTCCATGCCTCTTTGGCCACAATCTGTCAAAATAAAAACACAACATTTGACTTTCCCTTTAAAAAACAAAGTAAATAAAATCATCATTGCTGTTCTTAGCTAGGCCTGTTTTTACATTGTCGAGGGTTGGCAATGCTGCAAAACATTAAATTTG
Source organism: Silurus aristotelis (assembly GCF_946808225.1). NCBI lineage: Eukaryota > Metazoa > Chordata > Actinopteri > Siluriformes > Siluridae > Silurus > Silurus aristotelis. Next base: position 17,621,429 of record NC_139575.1, on the reverse strand, counting down.
TACCCAACATTTAGACAATACAGTCAACCCCTGATAATCCACGGTTCAGAACTCGCAGCTCAAAAATTTGCGGGTTCTCATTTCGAACCTAATGATTTCGATCTTAAAATTTGCGGGAATCTGCAGTGGGACCGAATGTTCAGGAACTTTAGGAATTACATTTTAACTAATTTTCAAAAATTTTAAGTATAATTGTATTAAAGTGACAATGTCTAGATGAATTTACTACGGTACTAGAGAGGCTGCGTCCAAAATTCGCGTTTTAAAACGTAAGAGTTCCGGTTTTTCTTTTTTCGGTTGTACAATTTATAGAACGGATTACAGGAAAACTATCACTAGTGGCATTTCATATATGTGAGAAACTCTAACCATGTTTCAAAGCATAAAATATGTCAACCATTCGTAAAATACCTCATCTGGCCTGCCCTCAGCATCTCTCAACTCCAAGTACGGCTTCTTTTTGACGCGGTTCAGGTCTTCGTGTAGGCCGTCAAGCAAGAAGGCCAGAAGCTCCTGTGAGTCCTGCTGCTGATACCCTGAGAACTGAGGAGCAAAGCGGCCAACCTGCGTCTGTGCACAAGAAACACAATCCTTCACAACGAGCACTTTCATAACACAGCACAGTTTAACATTTAGTCTTTCCATACTACATTTAATCCCTGATAAGTCGCGTTTTGGAACTCGCGTCTTAAAAAATTTGCGGGTTCTCATTTGGAACCTAACTAACAGCCAGTTGCGGATTATCTTAAAATTTGCGGGAATCCGAATATTCAGGAACCGAATGTTCAGAAACAACATTTTAAACTAAAAAAATACCAAACTCTTATGACTAGGAGCTTTCTACTCAAGGCCCACTATTTTGGCAAAAATCCCATTCTCTGACAGACCTACAATTATAACAGCATTGCATGTTTCTGTATGATTTACTTTAAAAGTACGGGGAGCCACATAGCTGCTCCGGCTGAGCCACATCTGTTTGATCAAGTCTGCAAATGCCTCTGCAATCTCTCCGCGCATTCCTAAGGGATTCTCTCTGTTGATCTCTGCTTCATACTTGTCCTCCAGAAAATATTCCGTCAGTGGGGGTGAATTGCTCAGACACTGGAAAAGATAAACGAGGGAATACACAGCATTTCAGTACAAACATTGGTTTGTACAACTACAGATGCACAGGTCAGAAAGATCAGGAGCTTAAGATCTGGGTGTATGAAAACATAAATTACATAGAAGTGTGTGTAGGGGTATGAGGGGGTATATACCTGCAGGGCAGAGTTCATGAAGCAGGTGTTGCCCAGATTACTGAGGCCGCACAGGCCAGGCTGAGAAGCAGACTCTCTGTAACTGTAGGATGAGCTGTATGAACTGTATCCACCCAACCTGCAGAACAGGAACAGTTGTGTTTTCTTTTTGTATGAATATTCATCTTATAAATGTGAAATGATTAAATTTAATAGGAATTTTCAACTATGACAATTCATGATAAAACAGGAAAGAAATCCACAAATAAGCTCAGTGTAAACATAATTCTATATTTAGATGATAAAATAAGATGAGGCAAGAATGAACCTAATTCCAGAAGAGGTGCTGTTGTTTAGCATGTAGCTGGAGTTGCTGCTGCTGTCGCCATTGGTCACTGTGGAAGAAATGGTGGCAGAGGAATTGGAGGACAGCTTTGGTGACGTCGTGAAAGTCCTAGACGTGGCTGTACTGGACCTGGTAGTAAACAAATCAGTGATTTGAGAAAACACTCATTCTGAAACGTATTCTGGCAGAAACGTGCAGTGAGGTAAGTTTATTCTAAACATGCGCACTTGGGATGGGAGGCTTGTCTGGGCCATGTGCCATCTTCATTTTTTCTCTCAATCACAAGTACCTGAGGACAAACAAAAAACCATTACAAATTTTAAACCTCAAGCAGCCACACTTTCTAATTGCTGTGACAAGTAACCAGATTTGACTTGTCCTTTAAGACTATAGTCATATATACTGCCATATACCTAATTTGGAACATAAATCGAAATGCACATATTTAAACAATAACATTTGTACTACAATGTGATACTATAGTTTAGTAATGTTCTACGCAATGTACGCAAATACCTGGTATCTAGAAATACACTTATGAAATCCAGTAGGTCTTATGTCTCAACAGAAAAAAAAAAAAAAAAAAAAAAAGACCAATCATTCTAAGCTGATTTAGATCTATGGTATGCTGTTTAAAAGAGTAAGATTACATGTCCTTTCACAATTTAGAATAGAAAAGAAAAAACAGATTAGTACTACCTGTCTGAAACACAGCCTAACTATACTCTGAGATGTATTAAAGGGAGTGTTATAAGCCTTGGGCGATGACCTACCTGGCCCTGAAAAAGCCCGGCATCCTGAACTGTGCTGTCTGGCTTGTTTAACTGCTCATAAGTGTTGCTCATGTACTTGTTCCACAACCGAGTCTCCTTTTCTGATGGGATATTAAAGAGAGTCCTCATCTCTTTCTCAATGGTATCTAAACCAGGATGAAAACCATTAGAAAAAGTACATATTGTTCATAATGTCTACATGCATCCTCGTTGCTTTTCTAAAACAAATTTCTAGTGATGATTTGCCAAAAATGACAACATACTGTAAAATGGTAAAATACTTGAGGATAATTTGTAGGAAGAAATGCAGATAGACAGAATAATCCACAGAAGTCATGATGGTGAATATAGATTTTTACCAGTAAAAGTAAATCAGCTACTTCTGAATAAAATTTCACAGATTTCTCACAGTTATCGATTAAAGTTCTCCAATTAATATACCACTCACATTATATTACCATGAGTGTGTGTGATCAGTGAAAAAAAACGGCCTAAAAACCATAATCTCCATAGCCATATCAAATTAAATTAAATCATACTTTGTAGTTATTAATTTAGTAATACTTATGGCAGAAAAGATTTCATGAAGATATAAAATCCAGATACTTTATAAAATCCAGAAATACAGATACTCTAAAAGATATGATATCCATATCACACCAAAACCAGTAATATCATTAAATTCATCAACCCAAGACACAAGATATTTTGAAAGTGGTGAATCAAAAGTCGATGCACTCATACCGATTGTGTCAGCTTTGCTGAAATGGCGTGTGACCACATTGTCCATGTTGTCATTCTCACACAGATTCAGTTCCAGCAAATAGACTTCCACTTTACAGTGCTTCACAAACATGCCATGCTCAACCACCTAGAAAAGATGGGGTAAACATCTAATGTAATACTGGCAGTTTCAAACCCCCATTGAAATGTTTTCTCGATATGAGCAAAAACATCACTATCTTTTTTTCTGGAGGGGTGGGGGACCCAAAGTGATTTAACAGAAATACAACAATGTACCTATTCTAGTAACCTATAAATTAGATACTATGAAAATAAATAATGCAAGATTCTCTGTTCACCTGTGCTTCTTACTGCTGTGCCAAATTTCCCTTTGCATACATGCTATTCATACCTATGCTGCATATTCACTTAAGATTTCTGTTTCTATTATTCTCATGGCAGTACATTTCTTTATAAACACTAAACAACAGAACTGCTTGACAAAAGGGCATTACAAGGAAAGCTAACTTCATTTACGGGCTGTAAACTTTGAGGGTGCAGTGCGTAGAATTTGGAGTCCTCTTTGTAAAGAATCCATGATTAAGTTGCAGTGCGCCTATTTTGGAGCAGATCACGACTGCCCAGCTGATAATATTACTGCAATATTATTACAAATGTTAGTTTTCCTGGCTTCTTTGTTTAGGCTATCAGTTGTGGATGATTTATTAGTTTCTTCCTTTCACACAAGCCTACAAAACAATACTACATATGCTAGCAAACAAATAAAACCATCACACACATCCCTGGTGTAATTCTATATCATAGACTACACTTTCACAAAGAGGAGAGACGAAGTGCGTTACCTTTCTGACGATGGGACGCTGTCCTTCTAGACACCCGTACCAGCTGACAAGGTTATTCCATGCTTCTGTAGGCACTAGGACATAATCTAACTCATCGATGAGATGTTCCTTCAGCGCTTGGGTTTCCTGGTCTGTGTAAAAAATATAGGTGACATAAATTTAAACTAATGGCTAGTAACTAGAAAAAAAAGCCTGTCTTTCAATGTTGACTCAATACAGCAGTCAGTCATAAAACAATACATGCATGTGGTCGCCATTAATAACAACCAAATCCCTATAAGCATTATGCTAACCGTGTTCATTTCACATTAAATTGTGCTTAGTTTTTTGTGCTTAGTCTTTCACACCACACTGGTGCTACATCCATAACTAGCTAGAAGTCATTAAAATATATATCGCCATGGTAGTACAAATCAGCAAGGTCTTAGAAAACTAACAAATTAGAGCCAGGTTAAAGTGGAATTAGCACAAGTTGTGGTGGTAATGGATGCTAACAGAAATGTTTGGTTTTGGATGATTTTTAGCTCAGCAGTGACACTGACATAGAAGTGAGTGTGCACCTAGTAGAAGTAGCAGTTGGTCGGTGATGAACAGTCCTTTTGATCTTCATCAGTGCCTGTTTCTGTTGTAGTAGATAAATACACTATGACTCGTGACCCATATTTTTTTAACGTCCCATTCCAGATTTATTCTCCTTTTACTGGTATAACAACATCCAGTCTTCTGGGAAGACTTTTTACAAGAGTTTGGTTGTGGAGACTTTTGCCTATTCAGCTACAAGAGCGTTAGTAACGTCAGGCACTGATGTAAGGTGAGGAGGCCTGGGGAGCAGTCTGCATTCCAGTACATTTCAACGATGGTCGGTTGGAGATGTGACCAAGGTTCTGTGAAGTCATTTGACTCTGACCATAGAATACTCTGTCCCCCTGGACCATACCTTGAAAGCCAGGTCCTTTAGTGTTTACAGCAAGATATTCAACCAGTCTGTTGTTACAATTGGTGTCTTCATTGCAGAAATAAGCCAGGGTGGGAGCATTAGAGCAGGAGAAGCAAAGACCTCAGCATACTGATAAATAAACATTTTGGATGTGATCATGGAGAGGAGGACAACACAAACTAGTCTATCCTGGACAATGCATCACATGTCCTCCGATTAAACCTTGCACAAGTCCACTAACTCACTAGACAATTTATTGTACATGTGCTACCTATCATATCTATTCAGTTAAATATTCGTTCTTACTTGTTCTTGCACTCTTATTAACTCAGAAGACTGGTGTTACAGTCTTACCTGAAAAAAGCCCAGAGTTGTCGATGGGTCCAGGATACAAGTTGTGTTCTCCGACATTGTACAGGTCCCAGCTATCAAATCCCACGTATTTTTTCCACTGTTTGAACCATCGGCTGTCAATCAGAAACCTTCAGGAGACAAACATGGGCGAAGATTGTCAATCACAACATAAAGGCGACATACAACTGAGAAAAACAAATGAAATGCACAATAAATACAGGAACTGGTTTCTCTCACACACCCACAAACAAACTGTTTGCACAAAATTGCTATTTTGAACAAGAAAATGCTTCTACAACATCCAGTACATTACAGTATTTATTACTATACATGTACTGGGCAGTGGTGCAGTGTCACTGTGTCTACCCTTTCACTTTCTTGCGCTGTTTTAGACTAGATGTTGCTCACATGCACTTTAAAAAGTGTCCTAGTTAGTTTTGTAGAGTTCTGTATTATTTAATATTGTTAGTTTATTTTGCTTGATGGGCCTTGGTTCTGGAGGAACGCTATATCGTTTAGTTGTGTACTGTATATGGCTGGAATGAGGGTAAGCAATGGCAGAAAATAAATTAGGCGTTCCAGCCACCGAATCATGTTAATAATAATTTATCTCGGGGCGGTAAGACCATCGTAAACATGGACAGGGAAATTTTGTCAGTTTAAAAACCAAGAGAGCAATTAATTACTATTTGTGCAAATTACTTGCACAAATATACTGTACAGCGTCACTTTGTCTACCGTCTCAATGTCTTTAGGCTATTTATTTTTACTAAATGTTGCTCACATCCACTTTAGAAAGCATCCTAGTTAGTGTTGTTAGTTTCTGCTGCTTTATGAAGCACCTCGGCCCTGAAAGAAAGTGGGTTCAGTTCGACGTATATGGCTGAAATGAAAGTAAAAGCCAGATTGACTTGACTTAAGAAGACTTCAGTGAAATATCATAACTTAATTGGCCTGTTCGATTGAATCATGATCCCAGTCGATAAGCTTGTTAGCCAGGATTCCCTTCAACCCAGTACTCCAGGCAGGTGCTGAGCTGTCTGATCTGTACTCCATTGAACTCCTGAGTAAAGCTCGATCCTCAGTGCACCTCATAATACTTCATAACAATCAATACTTTACTCGAGACAAGTTCACCACTGGGTGTTAAGCAGAAGCCAGCAGCTATGGCTTACATTTACAAGCTCATGTTAGAGCAGTCAGACCTCACACTTTACTCACTCATGTGTCTGATGCTCATCACTCGCAGTCAGAATGATATCTGGGTGTTATCCAGTGCCCATGACAAAGCAGTAGCACAGCTAACTAGCGCTACTGGACTAAAATGACCAATAACCAACCTAATTGCCAACAAACACTTTTCAAATTATTTACTCGACTGTTTCTCAAAAACAAATGAACTCACCGCTTAAAACTATCCTTTCGTTATAACTAGTATAACTACCCGGGTTCAGGTAGCGGCTAAGCTAACGTGCTAGTAAGCCGTCTATACAGATATACAAACGATAAGAAAAGGGTCAGTCCCAAGCTAGGCAGCTGGATATAATTATAAACTTGATAGAAGTATTCTTTTTTAAATTATTTTAATTTAACTGATTTTTTTTTATCAGACGAATCAAGAGCCACCGCTCTGTTGGCTAATATCATGCTAACAAGCTATTAGCGGACTACAAGGTTTACCAGGGAGCTAAGATTCATTCCGCTACCTTGTTTTTAAAATATTGTAAAACGAATTAACTAAAATGTGACCAGATTAATGAAATAACTACAGGAGTGTCAACCGGATTAGTTTGAGTGTGACTGCTTGTTCAGCCTGTCTCACTAGCTTGGCGAGTTAGCCGCGTATCATGTCCCTGATCTGAGATGGCTGGAGCAGGTTGGGCTCCGCGGTGCTAGCACGGCAACTAGCACGGCACTAGCGCGGCGCTGCTCACTCGCCTAAGGGCTGTCAGCTAGCTAACTCCGAGCCGAGGCAAACCGGCGCCGTGTGTGTGTGGTCTCTTACCATTCGTCTCCTTTTCGGAGTTGCGTTTTCAAGAGAGCTCCGATGGTCTGCTTCTGACTGTCGATCGAGGGAAGCGGGCTTTGCGCTGGTACAGGCTCCGCGACAGGTTCTGCGGCGTTGCCCGGCTCGGGTCCACCTCCCTCCGCCATGGCGCACTGAGTGTAGCCGCAGAGGGTGAGTGCAGCCGGAGGAAACGCGCTAGTGTTGCTAAGCTAACTACACGCGCACGCGCAAACAGGCGCACGCTTACCTCCCGCGACCTGCGTCACTTACATATTCATAAACTATACTCCAAACCCCAAATCTCTTTATTCAAAAAGTAAGCTTGGAATAATTACAATCATATTTAGCCCTCTAGCAACTAGCAAATGGGAAGTAGTAGCTCATTGGTTAAGCCTCGGAAGGTCCCAGGTTCCTAACATCAGTGGTAGACGTGAAGAAAGAAGTTCACTGTACTGTAAAGTACCTGAGATTACCGGAGGTTGCTGAAATAAGACACATTTGTACATGTATACAATAAATGTATATCTAAGTATGTTAAAAACGCAAATAAAGTCGGACTGAAACCTCTTACTGACTTTGTATAAACGTAACCAGTAGAAGAAAATAAATAGAGCACTCGAGCTACTGTAACAAGTGTTTATAATGATTTATCTATGGACAGTAAGTTAAAGCGCTACAGAGCACACCGGCCACATCCCAAATGACTCGAGTGCACATACAGTGAAGCTCATTGTGTGAATGTCAATACGCACTTCATACTTATTAGTGCACTTCTTACAGGGAGTACGGACTCATTTGAGGATGAACCAACACTCTCAATATATCGTCGTGAACATGGGACAGGGAAACTAATTAAATCCAATTTAAAAATAAAAAAATTCTTATTCGAAGAGAGTAATTAAGCCACAAAACACATTGTTGCTTTAGAAAATGAGTTCTATTATGTAGGAACACTTCTTGCAAGTACATAATGGTGACACCTTACAAACATAAAAATGTTATAAAAACAAATAAATAACAATAAAAAAAAAACAAAAAACAAAAGTAAGCAAAACAGTGATTTAACAAGAATGTAACATTTGTTAAAAATTCTAACAGGTACCAATGTAAAGGAAATCTACAACAGGTCTTCTCGTGGAACAGAGCAATTTTCTGATCAACCCCAAGTGGAAACAACGATCACGGGGGTAGAAATGTAATCAGGAAATCAGCAAAACTAGCTCAACACCGACGCTCATAATGGATGAGAAAAAGAGTTCGGCTTTTAACACGACTAAACTGCAATTGGTCCGTTTTTCGAATTTCCATCGAATTGTTGCTTCTTTAAATTTGAATCGTCTGTGGTCCGTTTAAAGATTTGGTCAAATAAAATAAATCAAAAGCACAACACATACAATGTTGTTATGTGAAGATGCCAGGGTATGAGATTAAACTGAATTAATAGATAGGACATGATATCGGTGTTGGTGACTAATGAAAGTAGGTTAATAGAGCACACTTGAGGCCATAAGCTATTCTATAGGTCCTACAATATTTTTAAAAGTAAAGTAATATATTAAAATGAAGATTAATTTCGAATCATTTCTTTAGTGTCAATGTTTTTTTTTTTTTTTTTTTTATGATACACCAAGAGAAATTTAGCAGGAAAAGTAAATGCACACTTCGATATGTCTGCAGTAAAGTTTATGCATCTTCTCTAAGTATAAATAACCATGATGTGTCCCATTAGTTCCAAACCGATCCCACACAATTTACCCAGGATTTCATTTTAAGATGATGTCCTTTAATGCCTTTAGAAAATTCCTGTTGGCAATTCTTTGCTGAACATGCCAGAAAGATCCAAGTCCTTGCACATCAGATCCTCCTCCACACTGTCTAATGCCCACTGATGATCTGTCAACTCTAGTGCCTCCCATTCTGCCTATAGATGGAGAAGAAAGAGAGAAAAAAATATATATTTTTCATGCAATAAAATGTACATTTCTGAGGCAATCCTCAGAATCGTTGCCAGTATGATCATTTCCAGTGCATAAACTTTTAGAGTAATCCTTAAACTTTGTAGCGAGCCAATAACACCCGAGCCAATGGCACTCAAATGTACAGTCTATTACCACTGGGGAAACCAGAAACTAAGTTTGAGTACAATTTTGAAGAAATTACTAAAATTATGCTCGATTCCAGTATTGTTTTTTGCACTAAAAGTGCGCAGGTGCACTTTATATAGTGTCCTAATATGTAATGTGTTATCTTTTGTTAATTTGTGTTGTTTTATGTAACACCATGTTCCACATTAATTCATTTCACCGTGTGATGTATTGCGTACTTTCTTCACCACTAAATTGCGAGAGACCCCAATAATGTTTGTAAACAATTCAATCATGTTCACAGTGCATGTTTTGGGAGCATTATGGAATTTGAAGTCAACTAATGACAAAACAACAGAATTTGCTTAAATATGATGAATCATACAATCTGCGTTATGCATACTTTCTTTGAGTTATTAAAAGGCTCTTGTAGATTTCACTTAAAATATGTGGTTCTTGTTAGGGAGAGCTGCAGAGTCTTTAAATTAAACTGAGAGACTATACACTTTATGGTAAGCGTATTCAATAATCATCTTCTGAGTGTGTATTAAGATTTCTTTTATAGTGCTCTGTCATGGATACCTTGAATGCTTTGTTTGTGTCTGCAGGCATTGCCATAGCAGCACCACTAATCTGGTCCTGCATGATGCGAGACTGATCTGCACCTGTCATGGGACAATATTATCATTATTATTTAAATTAACACTGTCACTTTTTTCATATGATTTGATGAAACTGTTACTAAATTAACACATTTTTAACAAGAATATATCATTTTATTACCATTGTCCTGCCCAAGAATCAAAGAATACATGCTTCTCAGTCCAAAGACATTCAGGAAATACCAGGATGCTGAGCTAACCCTAAAAATGTAAACAAGAACCACCATCAACTCACCCTGGATAATTAATAGGGCACATCACCACTAAATTAGATTTAGGCCATAAATTAAGTAAAGAAATCTTTTTGGTGGACTTACCAGGATGCATCAAGCGAAAGTAACTCTATCCCTTGCTGTAACATGGGCTTGAAACGGAGTGTGAGAGGGAATGGTACCTTAGCTAGAAAAAATCATTTGCTTTAGCCACATCAGCACTCACTCATTAATACGTAAAATATAAAAAAGTGTATACGGTAAAACCTTTTTATATCATGTGAAACTAAAAATGTTTTTATTATTGTATTCTTCCAGTGAATGCCCACAGCCATGTTTGCTCTTACAACACAAATTAACATATCAGTTTTGGTCAAAGATTCAAGATTAACATTTCGTACTTGTGACAAACCCAGAAAAGGTCCAGTTGATCCAGCCTCCAATAAGAATCATGGGAAGAACATTTGTAACATTGCCTTTCATCATGTCTGTCAGCATGCTGGGGTCTGAAAAAAAGATATATTCACAATAAACGTGTACATTATTCACATATGGAGAACTTGCATGTCAATTGCAAATTAACCAAAGCAAAAGGCTGTGAAAAGTAAAGTATTGGCTTTTACATGAAATAATAGTGATTACCGGTCATTGGGGAAGGAGGCACTACTTTTCTTTTTGTCTTTTTAAAGAAACCATCATCTGGGTTATTGAAGTAAAACTTTCTCATCAGGAAAGACTGTTTAAAAAAATAATAATTATATATATTTATAAATATACACTTTCCTATCTACTCAACTTGACAGACATGGAAAATTAATAATTTGAGGCTCTTAAAACAAAGAAAAATACAGAAGCAGAATAGAACAGCATAGGTTAGTTATTAAATTAATGTACAGCTTGGTTCTCTATGCAGCACATACAATGGCTTTTACCCATTTGAATACCTTTGAATGGTATGGCATGTAATCCACTCGAGTACATGGCAAAATGTATGAGCTCACCTGTTTAGGGATGTATTTTCCATTTTCCCTTAATATTCTGCTCCTGATGAGAACCTGGCTGTAAATGAAATAAAAAGAGCAGCAGAAAAGTAAATATGCATTGCTATATTTTGCCATATTATTTGCTAAAAAATTTGCTATATATATATATATATATTTTTTTTTTTTTAAAAGAGAGAGAGAGAGAGAGAGAGAGAGAGAGAGAGATATCTCTTAATGAAGACCAAAATATTGCACATTGCTGACTGAAAATTCTCTCACATTTATAATATTATATATTTATTATAGTGAGTACATGTACTGTACAGTAATACAGTTCTGTAGTTGCATAGCCTCTGTGTAGTTTATTTGCTAGTTTATTAGTTAAAGTGTTCTATGACGTCCAAAAAGAGGTTAAAGATATGTCACCACGTTCTTTACTTTCTGTACTGTATGAACATTGAATTTCTGCTAAAACTGGGTAACCTTGCTCAAGTGTAATATTTTTCTTGTATTGAATACAAAGTTTTTTCCCCACACTTAAACAGGTAATAGATTAACAATATGTTAAACGTTGCAAGAAACCACAGTGGAAATTCTTCATCGGTTTTGTGTCATGCAAAATGATATCATGTGCCTCTGCTATAACAGACCTATAAAACCCACAGCTGGAAAAGTCAGACACCATATAAACCTCACTTCACACAAGGCCAGACGCACATAAGCCTCAAAGTTTCGACAACAATCTAACAAAACTTACGTCTAACAAATTCTGTTGCTATGCCATTTTGGCATAACAACAAAAACATTAAGTGTCGAGGCTGGAATAAGGAGGAAATCGCAATCAATTATTTAGCAATTGTGCTAAATACGAGCTGTTTAGAGACAAAACAAAGCTCATGCTAAAGCAGGCTGCTGCAAGATCCCTATTTAAATAACATCTATTTAAGTAGATGTGCTGCGGAAATCAAAGCTTTCGTTTCCATCACTTGCATTATGCGCATTAAGCGAATCGATACTCATCTATAATGTCTAGTCATCAACCCAGTTTCAGTCAGACACACTATTTAAAAACACCCAGAAGATTATTCAAAGCATCTTCTTCCACATCATGAGGTGACCAGGGCAGACAGGCTGTGGATATAATGTGTCTGGATTCTGATCTAATAAGGGCTTTAAATTATAAATAGTTGGCAGTGCTTTCCTGGGTTTTTCCATCAAGCCGAACCCGAGGAAGAGAGAGAACACAGTCATTAAACACAGAGCAGGAGATCAGTTTGGTGAAACAATCCTTAGATCTAATATGCAGGTTACCTGTCTGAAACCTGCTCCAGCGTGAGTTTCTTGTCACTCTGTAACAAGATCGAGACGTAATGGCGAATGACCCCGACGAGAAACGTGATGAACACAATGGGCAGCACAACCCACAGGCGGATGTTGGAGTCCAACAGAAGTTCTGGTTCAGCCATTATTTACAGGAGGATTAATGACAGGACCAACCTATAAGGAACAAAAGTTGGTATTTAAAGAGAAAGAATAATAATGATGAGATGTCTTCATAACCTTATACTAAGTACAAGCCCAAGAAATCTGGTTAATGAGAAATGGGTCTGCTGTTACACTACATTCAAAGCTACATCACAATCACTCGCCCTCACAGGAGCAAGCTGCTATACCAGGCTAACAAAAACCGTTACGTTTACCATTAAGTTTCATTTAATGGTAAAATGTACATGCAGTGGTCAGTGAACTGCTGACTGTCGCCTGGACAAGACCCAAATGATTGTACCCACTGTTGTAGAAAATTAACAGAACATCAGAATCGGAGCTAACACTGGCTAATGCCTGCTAATGACTAAACGCTACCCATATTAGCGCTAGCATTAGCTTACAAAAATGTCCGACAGTCAGCCATTGATAATAGGAAAACAACTAGCTATCGATTCCTGGGAATTTTCTTACAATCCACAGCCATTTTTACCTCCTAAAGATCCTAAATATATTTCAATCCCTTTAATGTCAGACTGAGGTGGAGGATGAACCCAACAGCACCGGCGCTCCTTCACCGCAGCGGCTCTGCTGACTAGCCGCTAAGACCTACTGACTAGCGACGTCAATGGCCGAATACCAAATGTTTCCTACCCTCTCATGTAAGTGCACTTCGTCTTCTGTGTAGCTTTTGCACCCTACCTAGTGTATTACATGTCAGATTTGTATTTCAGGGGTAATAATGATAATGTTTCCAAAATGGCGACTACAATATAATTGTGTGTGTGTGTGTACAAAACAAAAATCAGTCAAAAATATAAACATTTAAAACACCCACTATTTTTTTATTTTTGTCTATGAAAGCGATTCAGACTCTGTTTTTTTTTTATATATATTTTCTGTGGAAGGTCAAGAGATATATATATATATATATATTTGGGGTTGCCCTTAATTAAATGTGAACGGTTTTAAATATTGTGGATGTTGGTAAAATAAAAACATTTAAATCAGCTGATGCCTAATTATAAACAATATTAGGTGCGTATTAACGTAGAGCAACTACCGCTATATACTGTATAAGCTCCGCCCATTTCTGGTCTGACGCTACGGTGACGTTATTGCTTCTGTAGTTCTGCAATTAGACATGAAAGAAAAAAAAATCAAGCCCTTTTTTGCTTTAGTTTCGATTTGATTTTCTTTTCCGTTCATTAAAAAAAAAAAAGAAAAAAAAAAGAACTGACTCGTTTTTTAGTGGTTTGGTTCTGGGCTGTATCTAAAGATACACGGGCCTTTTCCCGTATCATACGAATTATGATGTCATATTTAAATAGCAATATCAATTATTACGTTTGCATGTTTACTTTTCTGCGTCGTCTGTGTAGCCTGCTAACACTCAAATGGAATCGCAAGTCTTTTTCATTTGAATTTCCAAAGACTCGCGCGGTTTGCATTTGCGATGCCTTGCACTGAAAGGTGTTGATCAAATGTTAGGGGTGGGACTACCTTATTGGTCGTGTTCAAAAGACGATTTTGCGGAACGCTTTGAACAGTGTTGGTAGTCGATGAAATTGTGGAGGATGCGTGCGCAGTAAACTGATAACAGACCAGACTCTATAGATTAAGCTAGTTTTCATAAATGAATAAACAATTCATCTGTGACGCTTTCGAAAAACACGCCCTCCTTAGTTGCTGTTGCTATGTCGGACTAGCCATGAAATACGCCTGTCAATCAAACTCTTTGCGGAGACGACTGTGAGTGACGTCACTACACAATATAAAACACGCTTAATAATATAGTCCTAGTTTTTCCAAAGCCCTTAATAAGATGAACGGTCTGAGTGCTATGAAGCTGCTTTATTTATTGACATCATTTAATTTATTGTGATACTGCCCCTAATATTTCTTTAACTTTTTTTTCTTTTACTCACTATTCAAATTCATGTAAATTAAAATTTCAGATTTCTATCTATTTATTTTTCTAAACAATTTATTAGTAATACTGTGTATACTGTGTTGAACCTGTAATACTTATCTACACTGTAAATGTATATTTGCCTTTGTTGTTTATATACTTTTGTATTCAATAAAAAAATAAAATAATAATAATAATAATATAGTCCTACCCCTCACACTCCTATATACAACCCACAAATTAATGAATGTAGTTTCCAAGAGAGAAATTTACCTTAAATACTATTTTCCCTGTTTAGACATTTTGTCAAAAAGTTTTTATTTACATCAGAACAATTAACAGTCTTCGTGAAATGATACTGCAGTTGCCTAACCACACATACACTGGCACTGGTGTAAATCTTGGCTTGAAGATTCCAACATATTCTGTGCGTGTCCAAGTCATTGGGTTTGACCAATTCCAGATAATTAACCATCTGAGCATTTAACCATTAGTTGATTAGGAATGCAGCAGGTGGCGTATTGCCTGACTGGATGGAGAAAGAAATGAATGTCCCACAAAAAAGACAGGCTACAAGGACAAAGAAAAGGACATCCCAAAGATGAATTCTGAGTGGGCATTTGGGAAAATGAAGCACAAATGCCTTAGACTGGCAGAGCACTGACTGTGTCCATATGATAAAACAATAATTATATAAAAGAACTGAATAACAAACAGAAATGTCAGTTCAAGGTTCTTGTGGAGGTTTTTTGTGCTGTTTAGAACAGCAAAGCACCCATACTGCCAACTTCACTTTGTTCCTTTACGAAGATCTCGAAGTACTGGTAAATAATGGTGACAGCTAGCAATATTCCTGTTCCTGAGCCGATGGCACCCAGGAAATCAGCCATGACGGAAAGGCCACCTATACAGAGTCCTCCAAAAGCTGCAGCTGTGGGGATGTACCTACAAGACAACAGCAAAGGTAAAGAAGTCAAATGCTGTGCTTTTCTTTAGCTATTAATTGAACCTCATATTGTTTAATTTTGTGATTTACCTGTTGAGTTCATGCACCATGGATGTCTCTCTGTGTCCCCTCATCACCATTTGCTGTTCTTTAAGCTGTTTCGCAACCTAGGGTAGAAAATTCCAGGGGTTTACATCATTATTACTTAATTTTATACAAAACACAGTGAAAGGCCTAAGATATTCTATGAAATATACTCACATCTTTGGCAGAAGACCCAGACACCTCAATCCACGTCTTTGAGAAGAAAGCACAAGAGCCCAGCATAAAGACAATGTAAATGACAGCATGGACTGGATCGTCTAAGACTGAGCCAAATGACTCAGGAGGGGAGAGGTAGTAACACAGACCGCCGACAGGATAAGCACGAGCCGGCCCGCCGGTCGTAGCGTCCTGTTAACATACATATACCATGTTACACTCATGACCATACTTCAAACATATAAAAACAAAACAAAAACTCTGATGCACCTTTCCTAGGAAAAACAGTATGAAGAGTCTGTTCAATAGAGGATAGTATCCTGAAATAATTTTGTACTATTTGAAAGGGATCCTGGTTGCAGCGGTTTTACATAATTCATGTGAAAGAATAAATTAAGACACACTTGGGCACTTGTAGTAATGTGGATGTAGCCCTGAGAGTCTTGAAGGGATTAATACTGCTATAACATCTGTATAGTATGTATCGCCAAACTTCAAGACTGATTTAAAACGGTGCATTAGAAAAAGATTAGCATTTCATTTCCCACAAGACACCAACATGTCTCTAACAGTTAGATTGATTTGATATTTGAATGATTCCTGGCAATGACAGACAGGAGGTGCAAGCACTCTAGAGGGAAGTCGTTTTACTAATTAAAAAAAGAAAAGACAACCACATCTGTCACCTGCATTTCTTTTGGGTTTTAAACTGACATCTAAGACACAAGAAATAAAACTAGATTACTTACAGACCAGGTGCCCAGCAAGTTAACCAGGAAATTGCCACTGAAGCGAGTGGAGAGCATCTGAGAGATGACGTACAGGTTGGACACCAGTGCAGACTGCAGGATGATGGGAATGTTTGAGGTGTAGAAAAGCTTGATGGGATATGTGTTGTACTGCCCACGATAACGGGCAGACTTGATGGGCAAATCGACTCTGAAGCCCTGCCGGAGACGAAAAGAAAATAAATAAATAACCCACACAGTTCAGATAAATAAATAAACTAATAATTATTACGAGCATTATCTTGGTCATACAGACCTGGAAATATATAACTACAGCAAAGACAAAGATGGTAGCGATAAGGTTCATGAGGTTGGGCAGGTTCTGCCTGTAGAAGGCCTCTCTCAGAGCTCGCACTTTGTCAGTACGAGTGGCCAGCAAGTGGAACAGAGCAATAATAGCACCCTCAAATTCAGTACCTGTAAGGAAATGACAAATAAATTCAAAGCTGTTCTACACAGACTAGCATCTAAGAGCAAATCTAACCAAATCGCCAAAGTCGAACATTGGGCTGTGCTAGCTTACAAACAAATAACAATAAGGTAACCCTATTTTAATAACAACAGCTGAACAAATAAATCTAGTTTATACATCTGCAGGCCATTCAGAGTTTAAACCAGGAGACACCCAGCAAATAGTACATGGACATCTCTCTCCGTCTCACTTCCTTTGCTGCACACTGTTATTTACATTATTTACAAATATTCACTATTATTTGCATTACTTGATCTAGTGGAACTCGAACTAAACTGGACTAACACACAGTCACTTTCACTTACTTTTTTTTTTTATACAAGCACATGGACACTTAAATGACAATAACATTACACTGAGTCACTTTAATCTGTAATTCTGTCATATATCCATCCATTCCTTCTGTTAATTTATGTACAGTATGTATATACACATCTATATACTTTTTTGCTAGTGTGTATATCTATCTATACTTGTCAGATTATATTTTAATATACATTTTTTTTACTTTACTTTCGTTTTACAAGTAAAAAGCGTTTCACTATCTCTCATAATCTGTATGAACGTGTATGTGTTAAATAAAATTTTAATTCGATTGCTGCAGACTGTCCTAAAATGAATGGATTTAGAATGTGTTTACCTCTGCCTGTGTTGACCGTAGTTGGGCTGAATGCTTTCCATACGATCGTTTCACAGATGTTGGTGGCAATGAAGAGAGAGATACCCGAGCCCAAACCATAGCCCTTCTGCAGCAGCTCATCCAGAAGCAGCACAATCAACCCAGCCACAAACAACTACACAAGAGAGCACACGATTAAACAAAAAGGTCCAACTCCAAGTCGTAATTTTCCTGAAGAAACAGCCATGTCAACATGCTGATTACAGGCTAAAACTAGTGTTTATTATCAAGATAAGCCACTTGACAAGATTATCTAAAGGAGCACACAAGACAACCGACAATCTTAAATCATGCAAATACCACGAACAGTAAGAGAAAGAAATGCCTCTCACCTGAATGATAATGAGCAGGCAGATTCCAGCGCCCATCTCTGAAGGGTCTCCATACATTCCAGTCATCACATACACAATAGCCTGGCCAATGGTGATGATCATTCCAAACACTGCAGGAATTTCACACACATTTATTTATTTTTAGAAATATCCTTATTAGAAAAAGATTTCTTAAATCAGTATATTTTGAGTAAAAGAGAATCCGCTACATACATTTTTGGGCTCCATTAAACAGTGCTCGGTCTTTTGGTGTGTCTCCAACCTCGATGATTTTAGCTCCAGCCAGCAGCTGCATGATGAGCCCAGATGTGACGATGGGAGAGATACCTAACTCCATCAAAGTACCTGTGAGAGAGATATACGAGTCATATAACATGCATTAACAAACCTCAGATATGGAGGAAGACAAAAACTTAACATCTCTGAACTCAATAACATGTTTTTACATATTACTTGGACACATGTTTCTGACATTAATTGTCAGGCTTTCTAAGTACTGATGACATAATGAATTCAGCTAGTGACATCACAAAAGACACTCAAGTCATTCAGACCATCATGTCTGTTGTGAAAAATGTGCACAGCTGATGTGCTAAATAATCAATTTAACCACAAACGTTTGTGCTAAGGCTGCTGGCCTAATAACAGAGATTGTTGTGATGCATTTTGGTAGATTTGGTTAAACAAATTGCAGAGAATACAAAAATGCAAAGTAGGGCTCAAATAGTAAACATTCTACACGTATGTGACAAATGCAACCTAGTTCAGTATCCAGCTATGGGTGA
Source organism: Silurus aristotelis (assembly GCF_946808225.1). Taxonomy (NCBI): domain Eukaryota; kingdom Metazoa; phylum Chordata; class Actinopteri; order Siluriformes; family Siluridae; genus Silurus; species Silurus aristotelis. Next base: position 17,602,586 of record NC_139575.1, on the reverse strand, counting down.
CAGAAGCATGTGTGATGTCTATTTAAGATTCTAGCATTTGAATAAATGTTTAAGAATGTTTTAAAGTATAGAAGACAGTAACTGATAAGAGTTTAAAGTAATAGGTTTAAAGGGGATTTAAAACCTTGCTTGGTGAATTAATCATTTCCTTAACGCGGAATTTAGTTTTTCACAAGTTTTGACAAAAGTACACTCATGATTACAAAAAGCATTTGGGAAAAGAAGCAAGCTTATGAGAAAGTACCTCTGTTGGAAGCCAGAATGACTCTCATCCAGTAAAAAGGATCTGCGGAGTCTGAAGACATGATACCAAATAAAGGAATCTGAGGAGAGGAGTAATTAAACAACGCTGTTTAAAAGAAAGATCATACACCAACTTCTGATTTTTTTTTTTCACTCAATGGCAATTATTTTCATGGACAGCTATTGAGAACCAGAGCAAAAACACACCTGGCAGCACACCAGGAAGATGAACAGGGTGATAGCTGTCCATAGTACCTTCTCTCTGAACTGAATCTGTAACAGAAAGAGGGAAAAAAGTCCAAGGGTTTATTTATTCAGACATTAAAACAGCAGAAATATGAAAATAAAAACAATAACAATGATAATAATAATAACAACACATACCCGTCTCTCAGGTTTCTGGATCTCAGGTAATACTGCACAAAATGGTTTGATCACCTCTAAAAATTTAACTGAAAAACATTTACAATGGACAAAAAAAAAAAAAAAAAAAAAGGGTTAGGAGATTGCAAGGAAATATTCATTCATGAAAAGTACTGAGTGTTTCTTTATCTTCCTTCAGACTACGTGGCTTTACAGAGACACACTGCTAGATTGGTTGGTCTAAAACACGGGCAGAGTCCCAAATCACTTCCCAACTCACTATATAAGCACCCTACATAGGGTATGTATGAATGGCTCCTACAGCCTAACTAGTGCACTGTAGCTCCAATAGGAAGGTATTTGGGCTCAGGCCGCTCTCCTGCAACGTCATCACTACAATTAATTCTGGCAAAAGAGCCAGAGATTTCCTTTAAAAGCAGATGAGCTTTAAAACACTGAAGAAGTTAAAGATTATTCACGTCACTTTAAATATTTAATAAACGTTGGATTTATAGACGAAGCTGGTTGCATTCAAATAGTGTCTAACACTTGTAAGCAGGTCTGTCAGTGTAAATTCTTCAAACTGTCCTCAGGTTTATTGAATACAACGATTAAAATTATGCAAATAAAATGTACATCTGATAAACATGCACTCAGAAAGGCTGTGCCGCTTCTCCTCCAGTTCGCCGGCTCATTCATAGTGCTGCACAAAGCTGAGGCCTGATACAACAACGTGTAAAACACCGACGTGTCTCCCAAACTAGAGCCACAAACCAACCAGTAACAAACAGGATGTATAAAATGTAAAAAAAAAAACCTCCAGACTTACTCCCCATGTTGTAGCGATCCGGTGCTGCAGGCGAATTTCGGTGCGGTGTTGCCGCTGAGCAGCTCCGTTGTGACGTTCAACCTGAGGAGAGAGAGAACAAGAAGAGGATCCTCAGCGACACGTCATCTCTCAAACCCCTCGAATACACGTCACAGCGCATGCGCGCACTCCTCTTGGGCTTCACTCCAACCCCCCTCTTTACTCTCTACATGAGTGCTCTACGGAGGGTATCTATAACAGAGCTCTTCACGCGTTATCTAGTGCCCTATGTGTGCTATGGGACCCACGTGAAATTCAATCCCCGCGTTTGAACCGAAATCACGCCATGTGCGTGTTGTTATTCATTAAGTCGAGTTTATTTCTATCGGGTTTTTTTTCCATGGACACTGTCTCAAAGCAATTTGGCTGAAGTTAAGGATTGAGGTGAATGATGTGTTTATACCTGATGAGGCGACTGGGGCAAGGAAAAACCTCCATAGATTTAATGAAGAAACCTTGAGAGGAACCAGACTCAAAAGGAGAAACCAGCTTCATTTCCCATCCTCATAAACATATTTCGGAGCAGGGGTTTAAAACCCATTGTTTTTAGATTTTTTTTTTAAATTTCAGATACTGATTCGCTTTATTAGCAGGGCGAAAACTTTATATTACAGACATACACGTTTACAACATTTACACCTAAAATGTGCACAAAAAAAGTAAAATAATAGCAGTAAGACGCAAAAGAATACATAAATAATACAAGATTTCTACGCAATTTTTTTTATTCATGAGATTTTTTTGCATGCTTACAGTGTTGGTGTTATTGTGAGAGAGTCTGTATAATTAAAAAGTATAATTTTCTATTTTTCGTTTTATTACAGACACATTATACCGTACATTTAATAGAAAAATGGTTAAATGCAAATGATAAATGGTTACAGTCGGATTTTTAATTGTTAAATGTTGGGTTTGTTTTGACGTCATCCTGCTTTTTATAAGCTGTGAATCTGAATCAAATAAATCAGATAAAACAAATCTATATAGTTGAATAATTGCTGTAGTTTATAAATAGTGAAAAAAAAGATACTCATAAATACTTACAAATGTTTTTAACAGGAAACTAAAATAAGCAAGATACGTTTTTATGTTTTCCGTTTTTTTTCCTTTTAAGCGTGTACTTTTGAAGGGTCTAGTCGTTTGAAATTCTATGTTTCACCAGCAGAGGGAAGTAGGTTACCAGAATATGGACGAGGCCCTCACTTATGAACTACAGTCATTCAAGAGACAGCACGAGTTTTATATTGAGTCCAGTTTGTGCAAAAAGTCCTACACGTTTTTGGGCGAATAACGGATGTATCTAAGAAAGCTATCCAAGTGTCTATTTTGGATGCTGTGCTGCCCTCAATATACAATGATGAGAGTCAGCTAGCATGGTGGGCCATGGTGACCTGAGATCCTTTGTAGCAAACCGACTTTGTGACATCACTGATCTGTTCCTGTGGGTCATTCCACCATATAATTTTTTTGTCATGCCAGTGGAGGAAGATGCACACAGGTGGACTATGTTCTATGTAGGAGATGCAACCTGAAGGAGATTAGAGACTGTAAGATGTTGGCAGGGACAGTGTAGCTATAGACAGCATCAGATCTGTAGGATGGTTTTGGAAGTGAAGAAGAGGAGGAGAGTGAGGACTGAAAGAAGAATAAGATGGTGGAAACTGAAAGAGAAAGACTAGTGTGGGGTTCAGGGAAGAGGTCAGACAGGGGCTCGTTGGTTGTAAAGAGGTGCTGGATGATTGGGAAACTACTGCAGAAGTGATAAGGGAGACAGCTAGAAAGGAACTTGGTGGTGAAAGGAAGGACAAAGAGATGTGGTGGTGGAATAAAGGAAGTGCAGGAATGCATAAGAAGAAAGAGGATGGTGAAACAGAATTGGGATCTGCCGAGAGATGAGAAAAATAGGCAGGAGTACAAGAAGATGCGGCAGCAGGTAAAGAGGGATGTTTCAAAAGCCTAGGAAAAGTCATATGAGGAGCTGTATGAGAAGTTGGACACTAAGGAAGGAGAAAAGGATTTGTACCGATTGGCCAGGTAGAGAGACCGAGCTGGGAAGGATGTGCTACAAGTCAGAGTATTAAAGGATGGAGTAGGAAATGTGTTGACTAGTGAGGAGAATGTGTTGAGAAGGTGGAGGGAGTATTTTGAGCAGCTGATAAACAAGGAAAATGAGAAAGAGAGAAGGTTGGATGATGTGGAGATGGTGAAGCAGGAAGTGGATAGGATTAGTAAGGAGAAAGTGAGAGCAGCGATTAAGAGGATGAAGAGTGGAAACCAATGACATACCATTAGAAGCATGGAGATGTTTAGGAGAGATGGTAGTAGCATTTTTAACAAGATTTTGGAAGGTGAGAGGATGCCTGAGGAATGTAGAAGGAGTTTTCTGGTACCGATCTTTAAGAATAAGGGAGATGTGCAGACCTGCAATAACTACAGGGAAATAAAGTTGATCAGTCACACCATGAAGTTATGGCAAAGAGTAGTGGAAGCCAGGCTGAGGGAAGAGGTGACCATTTGTGAGCAACAGTATGGTTTGGTGCCGAGAAAGAGCACCACAGACACATCATTTGCTTTGAGAATGTTGATGGAGAAGTATAGAGAAGGTCAGAAGGAGTTGTGGTATTGTATGAGGAAGTCAGGTGTGTTAGAGAAATATGTGAGGGTGGTGCAGGACATGTATGAGTACAGTGTGACAGCAGTAAAGTGTGCAGTAGGAACAGCAGACTGGTTGAAGGTGGAGGTTGGACTGCATTAAGGATCGGCTTTGAGCCCTTGCTTGTTTGCAGTGATGATGGACAGGTTGAGGAACGAGGTCAAACAGGAGTCTCCGTGGACTATAATGGTTGCGGATGATATTGTGATTTGTGGAGAGAGTAGGGAGCAGGTTGAGAAGAGCCTGGAGGGGTGGAGGTACACGCTGGAGAGAAGGGGAAAGAAAGTCATTTGGAGTAAGACAGAGTACATGTGTGTGAATGAGAGGGAGGGCAGTGGAGGGGTACGGTTGCAGGGAGAAGAGGTGGAGAAGGTGGATGAGTTTAAATACATGGGGTGAGACCTGCTATGTTGTATGGTTTAGAGACAGTGAAATTGACTAAAAAAGAGGAGGTGGAGCTGGAGGTAGCAGAGCATGTAGAATGTTTTGGGGACAAAGTGAGAGAGGCCCGATTGAGATTTGCTGAGGATGGAGCCGTCAGGAAGGAGGAAAAGAGGAAGACCTAGTAGAAGGTTTATGGATGTGGTGAGGGAAGAAAAGTTGGTGTGAAAGAGGCAGATGTAGAGGACGGGGGGTGGTGGTGGGGGTGGGGGGTATGGAGACGGATGATTCATTGTGGCAACCCAAAATTGGAGCTGCAGAAAGAAGAAGAAAATGAAGTGAAAAGCTGTTTTTAGGAAAATGTCACACTAGTAAGGTGAGTAAGTAAGACATTAGTTCACAAATACAATATCCAAAGATTTCACTGATCATTCAATGCAAATAATAAAAAAGCAAAAAATTACTAGCCCTTAAGCACAGATGGTTTTGCAGAGTAACCAGATCTAGTGAGATAATTCTTCAGCAGGTTATTGTGCACTATGTACAGAGTAGTTATGTAGATATGAATTATTGATAAAATGGTGTTATGTTCATATAGGCACTGCCCCACAAGTGATATTTAATTTCAGAATTATGATAAAATAATGGATTCTGATTAGCTGTGTTCTGACACTCTTAAGCAATGAACCTTGCAGGGAATGACACATCACACTGTAGCAAGCTCTAAAAAAGGTGTGTGTGTGTGTGTCTTCTCTCTCTCTCTCTCTCTCTCTCTCTCTCTCTCTCTCTCTCTCTCTCTTTATACTGGCCTTCACAAAAGAGATGTGCTTTCAGTGTGGTTATATAATATTCTATGTGCCATGCAACATTTAGATGCCAGGTGCGAGGCAATGCTTAAGAAGAACAAATATAATTTCAACTAAACACAATTGATCAGCAATCAGAATAAATATATTGGCAGGTGAAGCAAACAACATTAATTATCTTGCTACAGTTGTCCCTGTCATAGGGTGGGATGTATTAGGCAGCAATGGAACAGTCCATTCTAAAAGACATGGTTAAGAAAAAGAATCTCAGTGACTTTGTGATGAAATTGTGTTGGCTTTGAGGCTGGGTCCGAGCATATCCTAAATGGCAGGTTTTCTATGTACCAGAAGTGTTCTGAGGAAGGTAAACTTTCCCAGGCCAGCAATGTCTGATATCTGTTGCCGGGTCCTATGTTGACTTTTGTATTTGTTGTATTTTGTATTTTATTATATGCTTAAATTCTGTACAGCACTTTGGCCAACAGATGTTGTTTTTAAATGTGCTCTATAAATAAATTTGACTTGACTTGATAATGTGCATGCACCTGGATGCAGCATAAAACATGATTCATCAGATTGTTTACTTTCTTTCATTGTTCTATAGTTCAGTTCTGATGCACGCAATTCCATTTTATGTGCATTGTTTGATGAACAGGATTTAGCATGGGCACTTTGATGAGTGTGCAGTTATGTAGCATCTTTCTGTGGGATTGGACGAGACATGTTACGTGCATCAATGTGCCTTGTGCACCTATGACCCTTTTTACTGGTTCATTTAGCTGTGGTAGAGTTAATTTGTAAAGGATTTTCTCTGACAGCCAATGTAGAGAGGCATCTGTTCCAGCCAGAGATAATGAAAGCCTCTTCAGCATAAGGACTATTTTGTTTGACAGTTTACATGCATATATGTATATGTAATTATGCAGTGTAATTTCAAATTACTTAGACATGTGGATGATGTGCAGGATAGGCAGGAAACAAAGAATGTGTTGTAGGAAAAGCTTCAGTATGAAAGAATGATGTGCCTAAGACCAAAAAGATGTTATCCTGCTATCTGGCTTTATATTTTAGTGCAGCATTTGCATGCATTTTACTGTCTAACCACATTGTTTAAGTATTGATTGAAAAACAAAATTACATTGACATACATGGACCATAGCTCTTGATTATAATCCAATTCTGATAAATGACTAAAATGGCTAAAATAGGTGTAATTATAATCTTATATATGGTTTATTTTATTCTTATGATAGAAATGATCGGTAAATGAAATTATTCTAGTTCAACATGTATTAGTGAGAGATAAACCAAAAAACCCAGAGAAACTCTATGAGGACACCAGGAGAACATGCACAGAAAATCCACACTTTAAACCCAAAGTATAGATTTCTCTGGTATCCCTGAAGCTATGAAGTGGCCTATTTAATTATGTATTACTCATAATTGAACTGGAAAGATTCTACCAAGTTGTCTTAACAAAAATGACTCTTCAGTGCCTGCACCAATTCTCCCAGTTACACCATTCCTGTATCCTGTCACTCCTTGTACTAGTTCATATGCAAACCAGCTGTCAGCATCCAATTCACTCCCATTGGCTGGATCTACACAATGAGTGAATGAGTTATATAAACATGACTCTAAGTCAGCTGTGGTTTTCATACTGCCTAGGAAATGACAGCTCCACTGCAGTGGGGCTTTTATTGCACAGAGCATCCAAATAAGAAAAGGAGAGGCTGAGATTATAAAACACCAATATTCACAGAACATTGAACTGAGCTGATTGTTTTTTTTAATGTTCATTTTAGGACAAAAAGGCATTTTTTTGGGTGTGTTGGATGAAGATTTCTTTGTGCTTCTGTTTTCCTTTGTCTTATTTAAGTATGAACTGAAATGGTAATAAAATTGGTACAATTAAAAATAATTGTGTTTATATATAAGCAGCACTGCTTTGTAATTATTTTGTTAAACTACGTATAATACTGATTTTAAACACATGTCGCCATGTGACACTGTGTGCCGTTAGCGTGTACTGTGTTCACCTTGCTTCATTTTATGTAAGCCTATTTCTTTCCTTGAAACAGTTATATAAGATTCTAATTCTTTCATTGCTTGTTTTTCTCTGGGTCTAGTCATGGTCAGTACTGAGGGGTATTTATTGCTCATGGCTATATGTCATAGTCTGTCTATGTTGAAGCTCCAGGCACAACCTTGAACCTCAGAAACAAAAGGCAGCTTTTCATTCTTTACTTTTGAAGGACTGAGATTTCATGTGGAATTATTGCTTTAGAAATTTCTGCATTTTATAAAAAAAATTACAATAAGATCAACTTTAAGATATTGATCACCTTTTTGTTGGCTCCAGCAGTGCATAGAAAACCCTGTGACACCATTCTATTCCTATGCTTTGCTCAATACTAGGCAGTACATGTCCCCATGACCCTATGCATAAATTGCTGTTGTTCATTTATGCAGTGATACAGCTTTAAGATTAATTTAAAGAAAATCATTGAATCTTAGTGACTTTGACAACGGCCAAATTGTGACAGGGTTAGATGTTCCCAGAATGCACTGATTATGTACCATAAGCAGTCCAAGGAAGGTACACTTCCCCAGGCACATGCATCTACTGTAGGTATTCACATGATCATTCACTTTCTTCCAGTGTTTTACAGTCCAGTTGGGATGCCCACATTCCCATTTTGGGTGCATTAAATGGTAGGTTAGCATGGGCACTCAGTGTTGTAGTCCCATACGCAGCAACCTATGATGCACTATGTGTGATATTCCTTTCTAACATAGATAGCGAATTTTTCAGCATTTTGTGTACAAGTGCTCTTCTGTGGGATCGAACGAGACGGGCTAGTGTTTACCCCCATTCGCATCAATGTGCCTTAGGTGCCTGTGACCCTGTTTATTGGTTCGTTTAGCTGTGGTTAAGTTGTAAAGGGTAAAGGATTTTCCTGACAGTCAGTGTAGAGAGGCATCTGTTCCAGACAAGTTGAGATTTTACAGAGATAATGAAAACCTCTTCAGCATAAGGACTATAGTGTTTGACAGTTTGCATGCATGTATGCATATGTAATTATGCACTGTAATTACAAATGACATTTAAAGGAAATCATTAATCAACTTTACCGATTAGAGTAAAATAACAATCTACCAAAGCACGTTATAATATATCTACATTGTGATTTTGTTTTGTTTGTCTCCTGTGAAAAGACAGACTAGTGGGTTCTCTATTATATCAACGGAGCAATGTAGAGTATACAGATGCATCTCAATAAATTAGAATATCATTAAACATTTTATTTATTTTAGTAAATCAGTACAAAATGTTAAATTTGTAGATTATATACGTAGATTCATCACACAGAGACTGAAGTGTTTATTTCCTCAAACTTTTAAGATTATGGCTTACAGCTAATGAAAACCCCAAATTAAATATCTCAGAAATGGGAATATTGGGAAAAAGTTCAATATTGGAGACTCCTGGTGTCACACACTAATCAGCTAAATAAATCTTAACACCTGCAAAGGTTTGCTGAGCCTTTAAATGGTGTCCCAGTCTGGTTCAGGCTACACAATAATGGGGGAAGACTGCTGACTTGACAGTTGTCTAGAAGACAATCATTGACACCCTGCACATGGAGGGTAAGACACAAAAGGTCATCTCTAAAGAAGCTGCTGTTCACAGAGCGCTGTATCCGAGAACATTAATGGAAAGTTGAATGGAAGGAAAAAAATGTGGTAGAAAAAGGTAAAACAAAGCCCATTCAAGAATTTGGGGAGATTCACAAAGAGTGGACTGCAGACGTATCCATGGGCTACAACTGACACATTCCTTGTGTCAAGCCTGAACTGTTGTTCAGTGGGCCAAAGTAGAAGATTAAGTAATTTATTTGGAAATCAAAGTCCCAGAGTCAGGAGGAAGAGAGTAGAGGCACAGAATCCAATTTGCTTGAGGTCCAGTGTAAAGTTTGCACAGTCAGTAGTGGTTTAGGGAGTCGTGTCATCTGCTGGTGTTGGTCCACTGTGTTTTATTAAGTCCAAGGTCAGCACAGCTGTCCACCAGGATGTTTTAGAGCACTTTATACTTTCCTCTGCTGACTAGCTTTATGGAGTTGCTGATTTTATTTTTCAGCAGGATTTGGCACCTGCCCTCTCTGCCGAAAGCACCAAAAGTTGGTTAAATGACCATGGTGTTGGTGTGCTTGACTGGCCAGCAAACTCACCAGACCTGAACCCTTTAGAGAATCTATGGAGTATTGACAAGGGAGAAACAAGAGGCCAAAAAATGCAAATAAACTAAAGGCCCCTGTCAAAGAACCCTGGACTTCCATACCACCTCAGCAGTGTCACAGACTGATCACCTCCATGCCTCTCCAGATTCAGGCAGTAATTAAAGCAAAAGGTGCCCCTACCAAGTATTGAGTACCTTTACAGTAAATTAACATACTTTTCAGAAGGCCAACAATTCACTAAAACTAAAACTAAAACTGTGAGCCAAAATCATCAAAATTAAAAAGAAATAAACAATTAAAATATATCAGTCTGTGTGTGATGAATCTATATAATATACAAGCTTCACTTTTTGTATTGAATTACTAAAATAAATCAATATTTTAATTTATTAAATATTTTCTAATTTATTGAGATGCACTTGTTATAGCTACAATAATAAAGAGGACTCATGTTGTTCAGTATTTACCAAAACCTGTATTATATAGCACTTCATCAGCTGGACTACAGAACAAGAGCTTTCCTGACTTGGCACACTCATGAGCTGCTGACTAATTAAAACATGATATTTGAAGTTCGTTGTTCATGTTTGTGCAAAGTTTTATCCAGTGCTGTACAGGCCTGAGTGTGCACTTTATAAACCCTGTTAAAAGGTCAGAAGTAACTGATGGAGGCATTTGCATAGTCAAGGTAAATTATTGCCTACCATTTAATTTCATTTCTCCTTTTCGTTAAATTGCTGATAACAAATTCAAAGTGATTTCAAAATATCTTCCTTATATTTTTTCTCTGTTGATTTTCATTTTGCCAGACATTTTGTATGCTTTTTTTTTCCAGATTATAGAACATATAAATTGTGATTTTCTTTTGTTTGTCTACTGTAAAAAGGGGAACTAGTGGCTTCACTATTATATCAATTATATCTATTAGTCTGTATCAACCCAGCAGTATGGAAAATTATGTCTACATAAACATTAATCATTTTCAATACATATTTTTGAAAATCTGTATTATGTAGCAATTCATTAGGTTTTCATTCATTCATTAGGCATTTAAAGATCATCCACTGTCCAGTGTTTGTAATCTTGTGCCCAGAGTAGCCTTCAGAAATCTGTTCTGAGAAGTAAAGCCCTTCTCCTGTTGTAGCCAATCAGGCATTGTGTGTTGTGCATTTAGACATGCATTTCTGCTCACCACAGTTGTAACACATCTGAAGCTGAAAGCGGGAAATGGGCAGTGACTCCAAGCATTAGGCCAAAGCTAACGGTTTTTTTTTTTTCCAAATCAATCAAATAACCTGAAGGTAGTTGTCCATCAGCAAAAAACAATATCATCTCCAAGCTTGAATGATTCCATGGCTTAAAATCTAGGTGCACCAACCCGCTACCGAAAATGAATGAACATAAAATGAACAGTGGTACTGTAGCTGTAGTTGCTTCCAAAAGTTCCTTTACCATGTATTGAATGGGTGCAGACAAAAGAAATAATAGAACGTCAGTTCTTTGATTTTTTTTCTGTTATTTTTTTACTGAAAAAATGAATAGTGTGGTATGCTGTAAGTACAAGTACAAATACTGTTCATATATTAAATATTGGTTGGTTGGTTGATTGATTAGTTGATTGATCAGTGGAGTGATTGGTTGGTTGGTTGGCTGGTTTACACACACACAAAGTCTTTATTTATGATTAATTTTGCTTGTGCATATCTTTTTTCTCTCTTCCCGATTTCCTTGGAATTCAGCACTATATACAGATCTAAAACAAAGAGGAAACAAATGTGAGAATGTGTGGGTGTGTTTCAGTGCTCGGCCTACAAAGGAGAATGTGACAAAGTAAATGAGCAACACAAGGTGTCCCCACAGTGATCTATTCTAGGAAAAAGAACAACTGCAGTTAGTCTCTCAGGTTGAATGAATTACATGCACCCCATTATAGAACAGCACTATAAGGCTCCATAAGTCTAGCATTGATGCTTTGACCCAAGTGGCTATTTTAGAAGACTATTTTGTTTGGGATCTATTTTAAAACTTGGATGCACTGACTTCATATACTGTATGTCATTTAGTTTAACTCATTTATGCAGTTATTAATCAGCGAATGCATAGAATCATGCAGATACGCATAGATACAGATAGAAGGTTCAGTTAATGTGTACATCAAACATTAGAATGTGGAAAAATGTGAACTTTCTGTCTTTAAACATTGCATTAATATTGGTGTCAGAAGGGGTTGACTTTTACAAATGTGGCTGTCTTTTAGAGTATTTTTGAAAGTCCCAAAATACTTTAAAGAAAAAGGGGGAGGGCGGAGGGGGGATTATCTGAGCTTTTTAAAATATTCTTAACTGTCCAGTTTGGGTGAATCTGTGCCCATGATGACAGAAGAAGAACCTGATGTGGTCTTCAGCTGTATGTGTTCTGAGATGTTTTTCTGCTTACCATGGTTGCAAAATGTTATTTGTGTTACTGTGGACTTACAGTTAGCTCACACTACTCTGTTTATTCACCAATAATCTCTGTCTTCAACAAGATGTTTCAGGGTCTGCAGGGTTTTGCATCATTCTGTGTAAACACTGGAGACTGTTGTGTGAGAAAATCCCAGGAGATCAAATTTGCCTAAGCGTCTTGGAGAATCTACCACCGATTGTCTTAAGACTGTCACACTTCTGTTTTTGTTGGTAAAATACCTGATTTTATTTTTTTTTATGTTTTGCCACACCCAATAACGAAGAGGTCGGGAAATAAAAAATTGCATTTGAAAAAATAAATTTGTGTGTCTAAGACTTTTGAACAGGCTTCAGTTGCAGCATCAGAGAACTACAAACTACAGCTCTGCTCAGTTACCATGGTAACTCACTTACAATTATGAAACAGGTCTGCTTTACACAGAAACCTGAGACCAGGCAAGCACCCTGTGCAAACACATACACACTTGCACGCATGCTTGCATGAAAAGCATAGACAAAGCAAACCGATTTTCAATGGGATCATCGAAAGATTGTACTCTATGGCCCAATGGCCCTCCCAAAACACCAACATATATGCTAAAGTGAGCAGTACACCAGCAAAACACAAAATTTCGCTCAGTCTTTAATGCAGACACACTCCATGAAATCTTCTTTCTATCAAAACTTATCCTGAAGCATGTAAGCTACAGCCTTATGTGTGATGCAGTACTTCAGCATTCTGTAGCAGCTGGACTACAGCATGAGATCTTGCCTTATTTGACACTCATGAGCATCTTACAAATTAAAACTCTGAAGGATAAACATGATATTTGTTACTGTGAAGCAGAGAGTGCATGGGATGTTGATGTTCGTGCAAAGCTTTATTCAGTGTTGTATGGACCCGAGTGTGCACATTATGGACCCGTTTATAAGGCCAGAGGTTACTGACAGAGGCTTTTGTACAGACATTGTAAATTATTCGCCTACCATTTTGCCTCTTTTTCCTTTTTGTTTAATTGTTCATAATTTTTTTTTTTTACCATTTTACCAGACATGCTGTAAGCTTACTTTCTCCAGTGTTCTCAGACGTTATGTGCTTCGTTTTTAAACAGGAACACTTGTGTAACTTAATCAGTGGTTGCTTTATTAAGACCTTCACCAGATTACACTCAGAAAACAGACACCAGGGTCTGCAGCTTTTTAACCAGTGACTGCTATGGCTGTGATTTGAAATGACAGGATCCAGATTGTAATGAAACAAACCATCGTTGCATAGTTTCCAGACTGATCAGCTGCAGAATTCATTAGACCTTCATTATAGTTCTGGCAGCAGCTGCATCCCCCTTTCACACCTACAATGTTTTAAGGTTCAGAGCACTTGGCTGCAGTTAATTCACCGCTTTTTAAGTGTTGTCACTGAAATCTCTCTCTCTCTCTCTCTCTCTCTCTCTCTATATATATATATATATATATATATATATATACACAGTATATATAATACTGCAAAGGAAACCGAAGTAGTGTTTTTAGACCAAAGTTGTTTTTAAAGGGGTTGATAGATCTCTGCAGCTAAATGCAAAAGGCAGTCATTTCTGTGTATACCTTTGCATGTGTGTATGCACTGTTTATAGCATTTCTTTCCAATAAGAAATATGAAAAATATGAGATGGGATTCATTGATAAAAATAAATTCCCAATAAAAAATCGCAACAAATACCACAGGGGTACTTTATCTCAAACTAGTAACAGAAAAGTTTATATACATTTATAAGGTTTCACCTTTCTCACTACTACATAACTGGAATAGCATAAATATCTACTAATAAATAGGCTTTTGACTTGTATCTATGAGATCTTATTATTTAATTGTACAAATGTTCCAATTATATCAGTGTATATATTACATTCTAATTATTTCTAGCTCCTCTGTCTTAGCCTACTGTACAATGACCTTCACCCTCATCAACAGTAGTGTTGCTGATATAAGCAATGTAGCCATGTGAATTATGGTTAAACCTGCATGCGCTAGCCCCGTAGTACCATGTCAGCAGTACAAACAACGGTTATAAACTATCCTCTCATGTACAATTGTGTATAATCATAAAATGCTTTTAAAAAGGATTCACATTATAATCGAACGTCACCAAAAAATAAAAACACTTAACAAAAAAGCTGTTTTATTTTCCTCATACTGTTGACAGAAATGGTATTGAACATGTCAGATACTATTATTACAAACAATTTAATAGTAATAACATGGAATGTAGTTTTCATGTCATCATTTTTTGTTTTTTTTTAGCTTATATAAGAAATACAGTATGCCAAATAAATAAAGCTCTATTATAGTCTCTGTGCACCTCTACTTCCTGCTCAAATATAGTTCTCTCTTTACAGTGGAAAAAGTCATGAGTGGTCATATAATTAAATCAAGAGCAACCTTTTTTCCACCTTGCATTTGCTCATATTACAGAGTCTGAGCAAACAACCGAGTGCAATCTGTAACGCTACATCCTTCTCCTGGAATGGACATGACTAGATTCACAGATTCTTGATTATTTACACTTTTTTTGTTTCTTTTGTCTGTAAATGCATTTAGAAAATGTGGGGGTGTCGAACTTTTTACATCAGGGGGAGGAGGGGGATAAAAATGTAAGAAAGGCTACCAGTCAAGTAAACAAACTGCTGTCATTTCACCAGCGTTCTCCCCTATATTATTAACCCCTTTTTAATCCTCGGGAAACAGGGAAAGAAAGAACAAGACACAAAAGAACCTGCTTAATCTTGTAACCTCATAAATGTCCCTTTTTGGGCACCGAATGGATTGAAATAAAGAAATCAACAAAGAAAGAAGTGAATTAAGAGACAATGATAATTGACGAAGTTCGACGCTGGCAGACTCCCGGTTTTTACTCTCACATTCTGCCGTTGCATGGTTCAATATTGCAAGCAATAGGCACGGTTCAATCAGCACTGTGCTCCTCTAACTGAGAAATGATAGTTATGAGGTTCTGTAGGCCAAAAATGTATCCTGTGTCCTGGCCCTCGTGCACCACACTGTCCTCTCTATAGTGCCTGCACGTGGTGTGGGCGAAATCAATCATTCGCACATCCACCACAGGCTGGGAGTTCCCACTGCTGCTGTTAACACCACTGCTCGCACCACTACAAACTTTCCCACTCGCTCCTCCAGTGCCGTGCGGAAAGCCGAAAGCACCTTGCTCCTCCTCTTCCTCCTCTTCTTCTTCTTCCCCCTCTTCATCAGAGAGGCGGTCCTCGGTCGAGCGGCAGGAGCATGGCGGGTCGCCATCGTATATAATGAGAAGCGAGCTGGAGTAGAAACGGTAGCTCTCGCACGCCTCCAGGGCGGCCTGCATTTCTCTGAGGCGACGCAGCACAGGGGACAGGAGCTCGTGCCGCAACCTCCGTCCGTCATGGAAGAACTGGAACAGAGCCTCTTTAAACCCTGCCAACGTCAGCTTGCGTCCGTGGTATTTGTTCATGAACATGAGCTGACCCGAGTTAGACTGGTAGACCTGCAGAAAAAAACGAGAGTGTCATCACTACAACGCAGGAGTTTCAACTTGTGCAGGTTCAGGTTATGTTTTCTCAAATCACCCCAAACAATGTACTCAGCAACAGCTCCAATTAAGTACATACAGTGGGATACAAACGTCTGACACTACACTGAAAACCTCCGATTTGTTTTTCAATCAAAAACATTTTGGAACTATGAAATATTTAAACTATTTTTTCACTAATCCTCTCAGACTCCACTTTATACATTGATATAAAAGCATCAATACATTTTGTGCACAAATCAACTCTAAGTTCTGGACAAATAAGCTGAAAGGCAATACTTTTTCCCCCTATTCTACAGTAACTTCATACACTGTGAACAGTTGAATAAAAGCTCACCTGCATGCCACAGAGACGGACCCCAATACTGGACGATGTGCTCTGTTGGCACTTGCGGATTTGCATGGCTTTCTTTTCTTCAGTGGCATCGTCACCGTGCTGTCGTGTTCCCATCTTCAGATCCAAAACACATGGCATTGTGTGACGCCATGTCAGGTTCTCCAACAGGATAAACTCTGGGAGGGGGGCTGGGTTAAGGCAAGCTACAAAAATGCTTTGGCTATTCTAAAAACTCTAGAATCTAAAAAAAAAAAGCTAACTATACAGACAAACATTTTTCTACAATGTTTACTCCACACAATAAGAAGGCTTTTAAAATCTTCATAAAAATCTTCACATCCCTCACACACAAAGGGGTTTATTTGAGAGCACAACACTATAGTGCTCTGCTGTCTTCAGCAGTTGGAGGATACTGTACTGGTTACGGTGCTTGGCGTTCTCCTTCATTCTTTGCAGGTGTTGTTGGTGGCACTTGAGGCTCCAGGGGTTGTGCTTAGGCTGTGGTGTAGCAGCGTTACTCCTCTCCAGGCTATAGTAGAGCACCTCAGCCTGCTGGAACCACTCCAACTCCTCCTCCCTCTTCAGACTGAACATCAAAAAAATTTGAAAAATTAATGAAGAGAGAGAGAGAGAGAGAGAGAGAGAGAGAGAGAGAGAGAGAGAGAGAGAGATGCACATTTAGAAAACCCAATGTGTTTTATTATCTGGCTTCTTAAAAACTTCTAGAATGGTGACACCACATAAATAACACAATCCTCGACATAGAAAGCCAATGCAATAATTGCAAGGATTCCTGCATTTGTAGTTACAAATCTGTAACTCCTACCATGGTGGTCTCATTCCTGTTAATCTCTAATCTCTTTTTAGTGCTTGTGTTGTTGCTATTTGTGGGGGACTTGTTATAATAAATGGCTTCATCACTACTGGAAGAGTTAACAGAAAATATCTGTTAATGTAACTGTATGACTGATTCAGACATGATCAATGTAATTTATCCAAATTACCACTATGAAACTATAGATGGTAGCCATTAGAAGACATTGTGGCCGTAAAGGGATGCACATGGTCAGCAACAAAACACAAATATGCTTGTGTGACCACCACAACTTCGCAGTTACAGTAGTCAGGTTGTGGCAATCTTGCCGTTCCAGATTGAGCTATATCATCAACAAAGCATTCTTTTCCACATACCTGCTGCTCACTGAAGTTTTTTTTTCCTTTCTCTTTTTTGAATCATTCAGAACTCTCTCTAGAGACTATTGTGTGTAAGGTTTCCTATTCTTCGGTTATAATCCAACCAGCCCAAACAAGCATGCCATGGTCAAAATCACTGAGATATTGTGATGGCTGACGTGAACGTTATCTGAAAATGCATGTATCATGACTGGCTGATTTAACAGTTGCATGGATTAGTAAACGTGCCTAATTAAATGCTCAGCAAATATACATGCTAGTGTTAAGAGACAATAGCGCATCACACGGATGAGTCCATTACCATTTTTACTTACTACATTACTGTAACTTTGAGTTTAACTGATTTTGTTTGACTGTTTAACTTTGATTACCAAGGGATCAATGTGAATGTTGAAATATAGTAACTCTTACTTTTTAACATGGACAGTGCCACTTGACAATGGATTAATATCACGGGTCTCATTTGTAATCTGTCGAATTATAGTACCTGTTCAGGTAAAGCTATTCTAAACAGGGTTTTTATACAAACCACCAAAGACTACCTGACTCACTATACTTAATGCGTCATCATGTAACTATTAACAGTTACATGGTTTTGGTTGTCCTTGAGACATAATATATACACAGGGTTTTCAGGCGAGTGTGAAGGTTTCACTAGAACAGTTTTGAAATAAAAGATAAAGAATGACGTTTGCCAATTTTCTAGAGTTAGCGTGTAAAGGTTTTCTCACCTTTTATCTTTGTCCTTGCGCGAGAGTCTGGCCCTTTCCTTGCTGTAGCCTTCGTTGTCCAGCAACATTTTTTTGGACCACTTCATCTTATTCTTAGGTTCCAGGTCAGACGAGGGATCCACGTTCTCCAGATCACCCAGGTCGCTGTGCAGCGGGTAGGCGATGAGACACAGGTTTCCCTCCTCATCCTCCTCAAAGCTTACCGACACTACCCCTAGATAAAGGACGTAAGGAAAGGCAGAGAAGTTACTTCAAAAACCTAGACAAAAAAAAAAAAGCAACAAAAGAACTTCATCTTATTAAAACATAGTCAGACTTCCCAGCTCAAAAATAGGCAGACCGGGAAATCTTGAGCCATCTTACCTACTCCACTGTTTACATTTTTTTTTTTTTTACAAAGTAACAGAGAAGTCTGCACAGCCCTCGGCTAACCTGATAGAGATCAGACAAGTCCACAACACACAGAACAGGAGAGAGATGTGTGCAGAAAACAGCAGTAGAAAGCAAAAAAGAAAAAGACAGTAACAAAGACAACTGGGTGGGGGAAGGGAACAAAAGCCAAAATATAGATGTGGTTCATATGAATGAGGACATGCACATTATTCCACCAAAGGCATTAACAAGTGATTGACAATTTCAATCAGTAATAAAGGACACAAGGCAAAAAAACTTGAAAACCAAAACAATTTATTAAATTAAACTCCAGCAAGTACAGTGTTCAGACAAGAATAATGCTAAAAAAATAAAAGAAAATAAAAAATATATGATTTTATGCACAGTACATTCATGTATACTTTTGCACATAGAAAAAAAAAAAAAAAAAAAAACAGTAAATCTGCTCTTATATAATTTATTTATGCAAGTCTTTTGGAGAAGTCAAGCATGAAACCAGGAAACCAGTTCATGTTCCCATCTCTCCCTGCTTTTCTCATTTTTGCGCCCCCAATTCTCTCAAGTCCAGTAGTTTATATTAAGTCCCATGATTTACACTGTCTGGTTTAAATGGCAGATTATACACTGCCAGGAAAAGGAGCGATATCTTGAGATACATACCAAAACGAGAAAGCTAGAGAGTACAAAACATTTTAATGGTGGTATATTGGTGCACATAATCCTTGGGTGATTACAGACAGACACGATTACTAAAAACACGGCAGTAGATATCTCCAGCCGAGCAAAATTATGCTGAACATTCAGGATATGAAAAGGAAGTGAAAACAGAAATGCAAGCTCTGTAGCTGTACACAGCCAGGTTTCAAGACCGAGAAATTACAAAACGTGTGTGTAACATGGGCATCAATAAAGCTACGTCAGATCGTGAAGTCATGCTTTTTTGCAATTTTTTTAAGAGGAGGATGACAGCTCTTGATTGAGCTTTCAATCTTAATGATAACCCAAAGAGAAGCAAGAGAGATCATGTTTCCCCTCTTGATATTCCATCTATCAGGATCTCACACACACACACACACACACACACACAGACCTTAAGATGAATCCTGAACTAAACTTGGGTATAAAGTTTGCACCGTATGTCATACAGGAAACCATTTGGCATTTAGTCACTGACTATAGCGCCGTCACGTGGTAAAGGTCCTTTAACTCCAGATGCACGGATGCAAATACTGCTGTACATCTTACAGGCATAAACACGGATCGCTGCGCACAGTCATAATCAAAACAAACAAACAAAACAATTCCAAAAATAAATACAAACAAATACTGTTCGCAAAATTGGGTCGACAAAGGAGACATGTGGAGGCGCTTAATAATTTTTTTTTTTGTTTACAGTTTTTCAGTATTTAATGAATTAAGTAGTATAAAGACTATTTAGTGTTTTAGTGCAGTGTAGAGACTCAGTACGTGAACATGCGATTATTAGACACTACAGGACGCATGAGACAGGCGGAGAGAGAGAGAGAGAGCGAGAGAGAGAGAGAGAGAGAGAGATAAAGGCCACAGGCTAACTAGCTAGCTAGCTGACTAGCCCCGGCTGGATGGCTGCTTACCTCGGTACTGAGGGGTGAACTTGCGCATGGCGACCGGGAGGCTCTTGTAGAACTGGTGCTCCCGAGGGATCAGCGGCTTGCAGATGGTCTGCTCGCCGAAGCGCAGCACACACGAGTGGCCGCCCACCTGGTGCACGAAGGGCTCAAGGAGAACCCCTTTCCCCAAAGCCATTGGCTGCTCTGACTCCATCATCCGCCCGATGGCTGGGCTCATCCTCCGCGGGCATGAAGACTCCGCGGGACGCGTTCACACCAGAGGACACGACGACCGAAGATGGCACGGTTTTAAGATGCACAACAACCGAGCAGGACACCGACTGTCTTCTTATATTCTCTCTACCGCACCGCCTGGATGTTCGCTCGGGTCCCTGACAGAACAAAACAGGAAGCAAGAACCGAGCCAGAAACAAAATCGAAGAACGACCAAAACACCCAGGGTGCTTTCTTCACTACTTACACAGAACCTAGAAAACCTTATATATAGTTTTTAATTTTTTTTATAAGAAACCAGCATAATAGCAGGTTATATAGAATATTTATGGTTGAAAGAACGGAGCGCCTTCCGACCAACTGCGCTCTACTACGGCTCTTTCAGTGTGACACTGCGCAGCTCAGCGCTCGACTAATAAAAACGCAACAAGGGGGATAGGCCCCGCCCCCTTTCACAAACCGACGAATCAGAGTCCAAGGAAGGTGTTCGGTGGAAAACAACCGAGAGAGCAGTAGGCAAACAATGGAGGCAGAAAGAGGAAGAGTGGGGGAGGAGAGGAAGAGGAAGAGAAAGCAGTATAGAAACTGTGCGAGGAGACTCAGCTACTCAGCTGTTTTTTTTTTGGTGGAACCAGTGGCCATTTAAACGTGAAGCTGCTACAACACTGGTGGATGAACCAAAAAAAAAAAAAAAAAAAGAAAGATCAGCCGAGGAAAAAAACCCACAATTATTCGTTTTTTTTTTTTCAGGTACCTACAGGGCCGGTGACAAAAAATTTAATAATATAAATAACATAAAATGTTTGTTTGTGTTTTATGTTAATGTGTGGACAGGGTTTATGTCCACTTATTGTCCAATTAAAAGGAAGGGGCGACTGCAAAGTTTTTCTGCCGCAAATCCTCTGGGCAGCTAGTAAATGCTTTTATAAATATTATAATAATTAAGCAACAACCCCCCCCCCCCCACACACACACACACACACACACACACAAATAAAAAAACAGTCTCTCGCACACGCACACAGTCTATTAATGGAAAGAGACCACCATATTTGGGTGGTGTACCATCCGAAACACATCAGTGGCAGTATTGAACAATAGCAGGATAGTCATGTGTGTTGTGCTGATGTGTGTGTATCAACCAAAGCAACACTGCTAGTTGGTGCAAATGAACAAACATACATTACTTTCTAGCACTTTAAGCTTTGAGCACATTTTTCTATGCATGTGTGTATGCATGTGTAATTACCTGTATGTCAGTGTATAGCCACATAACACTTGGCACTCAGCAATGTCACTCAACAATGACAATAAGGAGTTAAAAAGAAATGCTAGCAATGTCAACAATGTCACTGCCTTGTTGGTGTTACTACAGTCCAGGGAATAAATCACCTCTAAAACAACACCTAAAATGGTCTTAAGGTGGTCCAGCTCCGTCAAGGTTTTGGGTTTGGGGCAGACGAGTGTTTAAATTATAGTTAAAGTTAAAAAGAGAAGCAGATGTATGTAGTCGAAGTCTATATCTTCTTAGCTGCAAAATAAATTTGTTGCAAATGCTACTGTTTTAAGCAGGTGTGCAAAGCAGGCATCTTGACTTTAATCTCTTTAATCCCACAAACTGGATTTCACCAGTGGAGAAATGGGCTATGGGACACAAAAGAGAGGTACTACAGTACACATCAGAGAGCAGCTAAACCTAAACCTTCAATGAACGTCTGACAATGCAGATACTTGGTGCAGACTATTGTGATGTTCTGAAAATTCTTTTTTTTTTATTTAAATCAATATGTCACAATCAGTTAGTAAAAAACTGCATTGTGCCCTTGCTTTCGGTACAGCATAATGCAAAGCCACACAGTCTTATTCATATCAGTGTCACATTATATTTCATCCCCTCTCTGTAAAATTCTATATTTTTAGGTTTAACTTGTGCCATATTGAGATGTGGTTAGATCCTATCACAATGAAATTAAACTAACCAGAAACACAATAACGTAATAAAATTGTTCAATCTGATGATTATTTAAACCTGGATACAGATAGCATGTTAACTAAACTTATTAATATGTACCTAATCACAAAATTAATATTCAGTAAGTAAACCCAAAAAGCACTTTTAGTTTTTGGGTGGAGTGTTTTAATTGAGTTACATAGTAATCGGTAATTAGAACGCTTTTGGACTGTGACCAACATTGCAGCAGGTGTTTTTGGTTACTAAAGGAGGGGGAGCACACAACTTACTTGATGACGTGTTTCTAGTTCTTGTCAGGCTTTTAGAAAGCAAAATGAGTCCTGCCAGGCTGCATCTATTAGTTCAATCCTGACTTGAGTACATTATGATCTAGCTATGGAGGGAGACAGACAGAGTAGGACAACCACTGGCCTGGAAACCCAATAAGAGCTTCATATAAAGGTCAAGTCTGAACATAAGGAATGAGTAATATTTAGCATGTGACACTGTGGTTCTTGAAGTCCCAACTAGAACTATATTACAGATGGAAGTCCAGTGACAGAAACATGTGTTTTTCTGATGAGCTCTCACAGGTCTCCAATATATAAATGAAAAAAAACCCAGATTGCATTAACCTGCACACCCTTTCATATTAGGGCCTCTAACTATCATTAGAGTTAACCAGTCACATTTAAAACTAGGCCTGTAGGTAAATGGCATAGACCTGCCATCAGTTAAAGTAACTGTGATTAAAAACAGATTAAAGTCAGTTGTTGCTGTAGTATTTTCTTACATTTTTTGGGTTGCATTCCACTAAGAGCCATGGGCCACAAAATGTTGCCAAAAAAACTTAATTGTTGAAAGGTACCAATCAGTAAACGATATAAAAAATATTCAAGACGCTAAATGTACCATGGAACACTGTCAAAACCATTATTAATAAATGGAGAAACTGTGCACCACAGAGATTTTACTCAGGATGACTCTCCAAAGTTGAAAATAGGAGGAGGAGAAAATCTTTTCAGGGAGGCCAACAGCTACACTGAAGAAACTACAGGAATTTCTGGCAGGTACTGGTAAATCCTTGCATATGACTACCATCTTCTGTATTCTGCATAATCCAGGGCTGTGAGATAGGATGGCAAGATGGAAAAATATGGAAGCTCATCTGAATTCCCCCAGACCATGTGGGAAGTTGAAGTTTTTGACCATAATTCTAAAAGTATGTTTGGTGCAAAGCCAATACGGATCATCATCCAAGGTACACCATACTGACAGTGAAGCATTGTGGGGGTAGCATTATGCTTTGGGGCTGCTTATCTTCAACTGAGCAAGGGGCACTTGTCAAGATAGATTGGAAATGAATAGCTCTAAATACCAAGATATTTTGGTACAAAACCTTCTGTCCTCTGTCAGAAATGTGAAAATTGAGAGGCATTTCACATTGCAACATGACAATGACCCAAAACACACTTCAAAAAAGGCGACTTTAAAAAAGGATAATCAGTACTGGAATGGACAAGCAAGAGCCCAGACTTCAATTCCATTGAAAAACTATGAAATTACCTAAAAAGAGCCATACACAAGGAGATCACTAAATTTCAAGTTTATATGTGTGAAGTTTATAGTCTTATTCACACAAGAGTCATGATGCCATAATAAAGGCCAAAGTTGCTTTCACATAGTATTAGTC